>NC_142501.1:195208787-195527287 GCF_057876585.1 Rhinolophus sinicus
AGAACAAACAAAACAGAAACAGACTCATAGATACAGAGAACAAACTGATGGTTGCCGATGGGAGGAGGGTTAGGAGGCTGGGTGAGAAAGGTGAAGGAATTAAGAAGTACAGATTGGCAGTTACAAAAGTCATGGGGGTATAAAATACAGCATAGAGAATATAGTCAATAATAATGTAATAACTATGTATAGTGCCAGGTGGGTATGAGACTTACCAGGGGGATCACTTCCTAAATTATATAAATGTCCCACCACTATGCTGTACACCTGAAACTAATATAAAATAATATTGACTGTCAACTGTAATTAAAAATAAATAAGTTAAATGTTTTTTTGTTTTTGTTTTTAATGCTATCTTTTATTATCACAAAGAGAAGTCAACATGCAGTGGCTTAAATACAATTGTGGGACAGAACTATGTAGAAGATAGAGAGGAATTAGTGTTGCTGTGACTTCTTAGCTCAGGGTTTATAGTTCTGGGTCCAAAGCAGCTGCTTCAAATCTCATCAGAGCTCTGCTTTCAGGAAGGAGGAAATTTGAAGTAGAGGGCAATCTGCAAATTACATGTTTCATTTCAGCTCCTATTGCTTAAGCTAAATTATGGCTATACTAGGTTGCAAAGGAATATGGGATCTGTTTTTCTAGCTGAATAGCTATAACCAACTAAATCTCAGGTGGGATCCGTAACTAAATGAAAGAAGGGGTAATGGATATTTGTGTACAATTTTTTTTCATCACCTATTATGTTTCCTGTGGAAACTTCCCATTTTCCAATCACTATAAATCATAAAAATAGTCTCCACTTACTTCTAAATGAGTACTTTTGATTAAGGTGTCAAACAACTTTTGTTAGGTCTCAAAATTTTTTGTGTAGGGTATGTGCAATATGTTGCCAAAGGTGAGAGTCATTTTCATGTTTTATCCTTTTTAACTTCTTAAATATTTGACACAGAGTTACACACTTTTACTTTTTAAATCACTTCTTTTTTTTCCCGTGCATTTATATAATGATCACCTGTCCATGGAGGAGGCGCTCTGTAGATTTGAATGTTATGAACTTTAGACTATAATCAGTCTCTCAATCTTCTCCATAAGCAACTTTTCACAAAGAGTGATGTTTGCTGAGATATCGCCTCAGTATAAACAACTTCTAATGGAGGCATAGAGTAATCTTGTGTCCATTATAGACTTCTTTACTTGAAAGTGAAGATACTGAATTCAAGGGCAGCTTGGATGTGTAAATCCTAAATGGAACGAAGCACACCTCACCTGTAGTAGATATATTTGACTGGCAGAGCTCAGTCAGTTCTTTTAGAGCCCTCTTTTTGCCTCCCATTCCTTATCAATACTAATGACTCCCACAACCATTGTGAACAAAATAATCCTGCCTACTTCTTTTATTACAATTTACTGGGCTACATATGATGACCTAGTCCAAGTTGGGACAATACCACTTGATACACAGGTATTTGGAATGAAAAGTGGTAGAGAAAAGAGACAAAGCGGGGGGGGGGGGCGCTGGTGGAGGGGGCTAGAGAGCGAAAGAACTCTCCTGAGCAAGTTCTATGTGTGACAAAGCAGAGGGAGACTGTTTGCAGAGATAGAGGATGAGCAGGAGACAAGAGAAACCAAGACAAAGAGGGAAAGTAACACACCTGCTTCCTGTGCCAGTCTATCCTTAGTCCTGGCGAGACTTCGAGAACTTTGTGAAAGATTTCTGAATTCTTTTAGAAATTTCCATCTTTATCTATTTTATTCAAGTTAATTTCTGTAACCTGCAAGTAGACATACATATAAACCATCAACATTCTGTGTATAATATTATAGCTACACATCTGTAAACACAAAATATCCTTAAATGGGAATTTCTATGTGCTGTTCTGTGTTGGATTCAGCACAGAAGATGAAGAAACTTTTCAAACTTTTCTGAGAAATGGAAGCCACTTGTAAAAAATATGGGGTAATTTATAGCAACTAAGTATGTTAGCAATGAAGGAAACTTAATGAGTTTTTCAAAGAGTAGATATTTTGATTATGTAATTGGAGATTAGCTATCTACTAGAATGATTGTAATGAGCCAAGAACTACATTGAACAATATAGTCATGGATTTGTTCAATTTTGATTAAGAAGGAATTAGTGACAAGCATATTTCTTCCTTTTTTTGCTACTTGTTTTGGGAACAAAAAACATGGATTCTGCATTTTCACCTTCATGTGTTATAATATCTCTTCACCTATGGTTTTACACTAGTTTAGCCTTATTTCATTCTGCTGATCACCTCAGTTTTCACTAGACACAGACACAATTAGGGGAATGTAATTATTAAGTCCCCAATAATTATAAGGCATTTTTTGCATCAAAGCCATTAAAGAAAATAAAATTACAACAACGTCAGTAACAATCAACTTCTACTATTGCTTTTTCAACAATGGAACTATGCAATGTCAGATAAATAGTAAAATATTCAAGCTGGAAACAAATGACAAAGAAGAGGTGACAGTAGTAAATTGTGTGTGGAAGGATTTGAGTGTGGGGTGTGTTTGTGAGAGAGAGAGAGAGAGAGAGAGAGAGAGAGAGAGAGAGAGAGATCAGTTAGAACTAATAAAGGGTGTTGGAGGAAATACCAGACTATAGGGGCACATTGGAGAATGTAAACACTCTGTGATCCTCTATGTAAAGATTATAAAGGCAGACAACTGACCTTGAATGACAGAATGTTCAAATAAATATGTGCCATTGAGAATGCAAATTTTCTAAAAGCAAGTTTGGGATTTAGTTAATTTTAATTAAACCATACAGGAGAGTTATTAATATAATTTCAAAGGGTTAATGAAAATAATATTTGATATTGGAAATATAGATTAATTTAAAAAATTGAAGTATATTTTGTTTAATGGGTTTCTTTGAATATGGACCCTTTGACCTAAAAAGAATTCATGTTCTCTCAATTTACTATGCTAAGTAAAGTGTAAACCACAATCCTTTTGTTCTCTGTAATTCTGTTATAGAGACTTTGTCAGTTTTATCCTTTGGCTGATATTTTGTAATTATAACTTCATCCTAGAGCAAACATTGACCTATGAGACTGATTTAAACATTTGATAATGTATACCAGTTTATCTGTCAGAGTGCTTTTGTATATATGAGTGCCTCCATGGTGATGCAATGTCAATGGGCATAATACTATTATTAAAACACAATTCTGGAAACTGGTATCTAGATTAATTATAAATTTAGTCTGAAGTTCATAAAGTTCAAATTATAGAATCCAAGATTTAAATATAATAGTGCCTTTCAACTGAAGGCAAAATGGCGGAAACATATTACGTATGATAACAAATGACATAAAATAATTTACTTTGCACTGCCTAACATGTTAAGCAAATGGCAACATGTCTCCTGCCTAACCTTGGGTGTAGCAGAATATGGTATGCCTTCCAGTGGGTGTGTTGATTGTATTTGCTGGAAAATTTAAAGACACTCTGGAGCCCATATTCCCACACATTACTCCCTTGAGGACACTGTGGTAGAGTAAAAGCATGAAACATAAGAATCCTCCTTTCTTCTTAGATAAGAATGATGAATCTAGTGGGAAAATGTAAGGACGTTAAAAAGATATAGGAAGTGATCTCATACCCTTCAAGCTCTTTACTGGTCCTATGAGGAACTCTGGGGATTACATTGGTGGAAGCGCAAAATCACTTTTCTGTTGTATATCTACGGGGAAATGCCAAATGATTCTGAGGCCTACAAATGAAAAAAAAAAAAAAAATCTCTCTCTGTCAGATTTAACAAAAAGTTTGAAATCTCATTTTCCATTTTTTGGAGCAGACCATTTCTGTGGTTCCTACCTAAGGCTTCAGGAACATGGATGGTTTAATAAGAGTGAGAATCTGTCAACAATATCTCAGACAAATAGACAATAAAGAGGATCTATTAGAAGATGGAAACTGAAAAATGTTAGAAGAAAATATAGAAACTTAATCTTAGGAAAACAGTTGCTGAAAGAAATGTAGAACTGATAAGTCAAGATATCAGTTAGAGAATTGGAAAAAATGGGAGGAAGAGGGAAGAGAGGAGGAAAGCTTTTTAAAAAGTAATAATAAAGCCTATTAATTTTCTTCCTAAGATATCTCAAAAAAACACAACTGTATGTTATCTACCGACTTTGTCTAATTATAACTTGTCAGATTACAAAAATGTATTCATGAGGTCACATTTATTTTAAAATATAGATTGAAAAATGTCAGCATTCAAGAGTATTTGCTGGTATTTAACAATAAACTTAGATCAATTAAAATGATCATATTAAATAGAAGTTTTTGAAATGGAAAGTAGAAAGTGAAGAACCTGGTTAGTGGGATTCTAGGCAATTTATAATAGAGTCAATACTCAGGTCAGAGTCAGTAGATATATCAACACATGATCTAAATAGGAAAAATAGTTATTCTTTCAACAGCGATCCATTAGTTTGTAACTCAAATTTTCTTCCATTTATTTCAATCTAGTTAAGTATAAATTCTTAGAAAGAGGAGCAGATAGAATTAAATAATGTTTGTGCATTCTTTTATTTCTATCCATTCATTCATTCATTAATTCAGTTAATAGTATTGACAGCCTACAATGTATCAGTAACTTAGATGGATACTAAAATCAGGATAAATAGAACAGGCTGGGTCCCTTCCTTTAGGGTTTACAGTCCAATGAGAAAGGCACCCTTCTATTATGCTAATTACAAGTGTGTAAATTGTTAAAAATGAGAAGAAACAGTTATATTTTAATGTGAGACTTCCTGGTTATATTTTTTCGTAATTTTCCAATTGCATCCAATCAACATCTTTATTTGTTTACAATTAACCAGTTATTCAACATTTCTTCTTTAGAATATCGCAACACCATTGCATCAGATAAGGAGACCCTATGATCCCCATTATATAGACAGGGGTGAGCACTATCTGAAATAATAACAAGAGTCAGAGAATTACAGGGCATATCTAGCCTGCTGTCTACTTCTGTACAGCCTGCACTCTAGCAACGGTTTTCCCATTTTAAAATGTTGAAACATATCACTAGAAGAATGATATTTTGTGACACATGAAGTTGTGTAAAATTCATATTTCAGTGTTTATAAATAAAGTTTATTGTAAAACAGCCACTCGTCTTTATCATATGTTTCTTTATGGCTGCTCTCACGTGGCAGTGTCATATTTGAATATTTGGGAGAAAATCACATGCCGTGCAAAGCCTAAAATATTAATAATCTGGTCTTTCATGGAAAAATTTTGCCATACATGGCAATAAAGGAGATGATCCTTATAATTTTCATAATATTCGAGTTTTATTGAGTGTTTAGTACATGTGAATCACTGCCATATATATATTAAATTAAATAATGAAACCAATTTGTGAGGTAGAGACTTCTTCCATTTTACAAATGTAAAAGTAAAAAAGGAGGTACTGTTTTAAGGTTAGATGCTAAGAGTTTGAGCAGGGGTTTGAACCTGGTCTGGTTGGCTCTAAAACCTAAGGTCTTTTCACCACTTTACACTTAGACTAGGAGTAGGTTGGGCCCTCACAATTTCTAAGATTCCTTCAAACTGGAAATTGCTTTAATTCTTTAATTTGAACCCCAGACCATTTTATACAAATGAGTCACACATTTCTAACACCTGTTTAGTATTTTAAATGGCAATGGTGAACTCCACTGGTTTTAATTATTGCTCCATTGTTTAAAACTGAACATTGATATAGTATCATAAAAGAGTCTGCATTTTGGATCACTTATTCTTACACCCTGCTGACTGTCTATGATGACTATAGCCGTTAATTCTTCACTGACCACAGAACTGGTTAAATATAAAGATGTGTGGTAAAGTCTTGACTTCTAAATAGGCCAGAGGTCTTATTTATCTTTTATTTTTTTATTTTATTTATCTTTTTACTCTTGGTAATTTATGAAAGTTTAGAACAAAGTAGGAACTTAACCCACATTTATGATGTGAACTCGCTGCACTGTTCGAGTAATTAGTCTAGGTTCAACACCCACACAGAAACAAAAGGTAAATGATTAAATACTGGATTCATTGTGATGCACGATATGCACTCTATATCAGAGCCATTATCAGGAAAATGAACTTCTAGTTACCTCACTGATGTTTACCCTGAAGGAGTTTCAGAGAGGAGAGCAAGACTCCTAATGTTCTAGTTACCTCACTGATGTTTACCCTGAAGGAGTTTCAGAGAAGAGAGCAAGACACCTAATTCAGGTAGCTTACTTTCAAGTTTAGAAACTGCAGTGGATTGCTCAATCCTGCCCTCTGTGACCTTTCAGTAAAACAGACCAAAACTAAATAAAAGAACATTTCATCTAAGCCCCACACAAACTAATATAGATACGCCAAAATCTTTAATTCTATGCCCAATAATAAGGGACACAAAACCAACAAAATTCACCAACTGTCTGTTGAAAGTAAGCCTTATATCAGTTTCTAAGTGTTTCTGTCTGTGTGGCTAGAACCTTAGAATATAGAGATGCTAAACCTTAGAGTATAAAGACTCTAATGGAGAACAGTATTCAAATTCACTTCGAGAAGACTCCTCCTTTAAATGACTTCTTGTTACTTAATGTCTTTTGTTATTTGCTTTTATTTCTAATATTATTTGGGTTTTTTGTGTGTTTACATATAAATCCATTCATCACTAAATTATAGCTTGTTTAAAGACAAGAGTTAGATATTTCCTTTTTTAGCCATTTGACACTTATTTTAGTAGTATTGCTTCTATAATTTTTACATACAGTTTTGTAATAATGAAATCATAAAATGAACAATTATTGTTTTAAAATTTAATTTCATCACAAAATTTTAACAGATAGCATAATCATTGGGCTATTTATCAACTTGAAGGAACTCAATATCAAAAAAATATTATAAATCATAACTATAAACTATGAGTATAATCATTATATAACAATATTTACTCTAGGAAGAGGTTGAGCTGTGCTGAAGATGCACTATTTTTTTTCATCATCAGAGCATTCTGGTGAGGAAGGTGCTAATATAATTATTGTTTTAAGGGAAACTGAAGCTTTCAAAGAAGTCCGTGGTAGGAAAGGAGGATAGCATCAAGATATGCCTGAATCAAGAGGCCAAATCTTTTACCTGAGGACTATACTGATTGTATAAACAGACACATGAACAGAGAGAGAGAAAACTGTTTAACACTAAAAGTGAGAGAATATTACAATTACTCATAAAAGTTATATAATATAATAATATAACTATATTACATAAAAGTTATATTACATAAATATTACAATTACTCATAAAAGTTAAGGCAGGTAAAGAAGATAAATATGCATTTTCATGGTATTTTTTTTTCCTTTTGAAGCTGGATGAATAAGAGAAGGAGTATTGCTAGAAAGATTTTCTTGAAATCTAGTTACAAATTGATAGGAAAGCAAAGGATACATTGGAAGTGGTGAGTGGCAGTAAGTAAAGAGGATAGAGATTTCAAGCAATCATTTATTTGGTTTATGTCCCTGTGTCACCAACAGCTTTAATATTTCACCATATAAAGGAGTAATTTATACTAATAGAGAAGTTATATTTCAGGTTGTGACGAAGGTGAATAAATAATATGGCCCAATTCTGTAGCTATTTCCTTTGCCCACGTGGCTATTTCCACAGTCCATGATGGCAGTGATACCCAAAGAAGGAAAAAGATCATCAAAAGATGGTACTGAAACACACAGGAACTGAGAACTGACTCATCTCTTTCCTTCCATTGACCCCTGGTGTTGTCCTTCTCTTTATGTAAAGTGTCAGAATCTGAATACTTGTGATAATCATTTTATCAAAGCATTAGTGATAATTTACAAGTTATCTGTATTAAAAAAGAAAAATAGTACACACTTTAAATGAAATAGTAGTAAGATTTAAGTGCTAAATATGTTTGAGTTGCTATGTCTAACAGTGATGTTTACGTCTCCTATTGAGAATTAGACATCATTTAGCAAAAGAGGGAACACAGACATTTGCATATTTAAATTATTTTCTATTTCTTTGAAATTGTTTAAACATTTTTTATGCAGAGAAAACAAAATTTTAAATGAAGCAGAACACGTTAAGTTCTGTTACTGTAACAATAAGCAAAGTATGAATCAAGGTAAGGCTGTAAGATGTGAATCTTCAACCTTTGGGCCCAGAGGTAAGTGTGAATCCAAGTGACAAAGGGAATTATGAGTATTAGCTGAGCTCTTCAGAACTCTAATTAGCTCACAGATTGTTCAGTTGTTACTTCCTATTATATTGTGCAGCACAAAGACTCAATAGGAGATGGGTATTGAGGTGATTACAGCAGGCCTCTGGTGAAGTTGCAAGGCAGAAGACTGAAGAAAAGGTTACTCTCTCATACCAGAATTGCAAGGATGATTCCAGATTCACTGTCTAAAGTACCTTCTTGCTATCATTATGCAAATAACAAAAATAAATTGATGTACTTATTTGGAGTCCGAGTGTAATGAATGACATAATTAACAACCAATTATAAAGTTTGAATTGTTTTTCCTGAGTTGTAATCTCAGTTCTTATTTAATAAAATTTCTTCCTGTGTCCACTACAGTTAAAAAGTATGTGCTGGATAAAAAATTTATCATCAGGTTTTGTTATCGCCTTTTTCATCAAAAATATTTCCTTGTCCCTTTAACTGCTTTTTTAGTGTGTAATACCTGAGCCTAAAATTCATAATACTATTAATAAATGTAACCCCCATTTGACCAGATAAATCCCTGGCTACACAGAATAAAACCAAGATGAACTAAAGGTTAACAGAGTCTTCTTACATTTGATAGCCTGATGAACAGAAAATAAAACAAAAACAAGATAAGTAGATGAGATATAATACTATTCAATAAAAATGACTATGGGGGCTAAGGAAAAAGAATATAATGATCTAATCTGGATCCTATCCAGGAAACTGGGTTTGGCTCACTAATCCCATGCAAATTGTCACTCTATTTTTAAAATCATGCAATTTGACCATGATGAAGGACAGATATCAACATTAGCACATCCTTTCGAGCTTTAATAGCATATTTAATCTGCCTTCCTTACTTTACTTAATGGTTCTGAATAACTTCATTGCAGTTAAGAAAATGCAAAGTCAAGTAACTCATTCTTCTGTATTAAAGTAACTATTTCATAACACTTGGAGAGGCTTTGGAATGTTTGTACGAATTGTACAGTGAAAAGATAATTGACTTCAGCTCATAGCATCATCATAACACAAGAATTATTGCTTGTCTATGTAGAGAAGACACAATTTTTTTATTTATTTAAAACTTAGAAATAGTACAGTATAATCACATTTTAAAGTAAATAATACTGATTTATCGTGTAGGTTTTTCTATTAGAAATAGACATTGCCTACTACCATATTCTCATTTAATTATTATGATAATATAAATATTTACAGGGTACAGGACATTCTTTTGGATAATTATGATATACTTTTGTTGAAACAAACCATAAAAATAATATAACAATTTGGAGTTATCCTACTAAATTAGTCAAAATGATTGATGTTGACGGAGCTGAGTAGAACTACCAAACTCCATGACCCACTGTGCTTATAGTCTCAACACTCTCACACCAGCGTCATCATTTTTCTTTCCTCTTAATCATCAAAATAAGATATTTGCAATGTCCTTCTTTCCTGACCCCAACTCTATTCTGAATGTCTAAGTTTGTCAGAAAAATAATTTTTGACAAAATAATGTGGGCCTGCTAGTGACTATATCAATAACCTATCTTAATAGTCAATTTGGGACAATAAATAATATTGAGAGGAATGATTATGAGTTGCATTGACAAACAGGTCTAATCCTTCTATCACCTTGGATATTAAGGTGAGAGCTGGGCAAAATTAAAGGAGTGGTGATTTTGAATAACGTCCCATAGTGACTCCCATTAAGAAAATTAAAAACAATAATTCATAATTCAGATTTTAATGACATTGTGCAAAGATCCTAGAATATGAGAAACTTTTTCTGTGGAATCCAGGTAATTGATTCTATGTTGGGAAGGGAGCGATTGTGCGTTTCCTGGAAAGAGAGGATGCAGTATAGATCACCTTGATTCTCTGAGTAGCTCAGAAACCAGACAAATTGCCTGGGAATATGGTCTTTTGGATGTGTATGACTCCTATGTGCCTCTCCTGGACGCCTGTCCTTGACTTGTGCTACTTTCAAGCTACACCTCTGAGATTTTAACAAAAAGGTTCACTGCAGTTTCAGGCTGAGAGAAGACAGATCCTTAGCTATTAAAATGAAGCAGTGCTTTTTTTAGGACAATTTGGAGGAAGCAGATTCAGGAACAAGTATAGGCAAGTAGTGATTGGTTGCTCAATAAAAATGTCCAAAATTACCAATTTTTCTATTTTATTTATTTAACAAATACATAGGAATTACTTACTACCATTAGGGACTTTCAGAACGACTTTGTTAGCATAACTCATTTAATAAGGAACACAGGGAATAAAGAAATTATGTAAAGTAGTCAAGGGCACAAAGTGACAAAATTGGGACACCCAGATAATCCAACTTTAGAATGAGTCCCATTCTATGCTGTCTCTACACAGAAGAGATAAACAACTCCAACAATGTTTTTTACTAATTTTTCATTTCCTTGTAAGTAAATTGAGTATAAAAAAACATTCCTTACCTATCCCTCTCAGTTGAAATACTGCATATAAAAGCATTTTGTAACATATGTGCTACTGTTCGTAATAGCAATTGTGATAATGGTAAATATTTATTAATCTCTCATGGTATACCAAGTACATTGAAAGGCATTATACATTAATTATTTCATTTAATAAAACAACCCTATGTGGTTGAAAGGATTTGTTATCATCCTTGTAACAAATAATGAAATTGTGCTCTAATTATAATTACCGTTTATAATACTTAACCATTCTTCTAGTATTAAACAGAAAGTACTCTAATATAGAGATTTTCAAGAATGGTGTTATGCTTGTGTGTCATCGTTAGCTTTACAGTTTTGTATTTAATTTGTTACCAGTAATAATTAAACTTCTAAATTTCTCTAGTGATTTAATGTTAACAATATAAATTAGGTCAGAAATGGCGTTATCCCTGTAATAACCTCAAACTTTTTCATTTGCATTCTGATATGGTTTTTTGAATGGAAGAAAAATAATGGTGTCACAGCTAGAATGCTAGAAAGTAGATATATCAATATATCACATCAGAGGAATTATTCTGTCAAATGTATGCTGATGCACAAAATAAGCATAGAAAGATATAGCCATATTCCCTACCCCCTTCTTTTAGATGCTAACCTGTAGAGAACATTGTGTAGTTACTTCAGTCCTGCTGCTGTGTTATTTGTGTGCCTATCAAGTATCTGGTACTTCTATCAATGCTCAATATTTTTAATCAGATTAAATATCAGACAGCTTATAATCAAACAAAAACTATAATGATAGCTAAAATAACTAGCGTTTCCCAAAATTATTTTATTTAAATACATTTACAATTATAATTTTCAACTAACAATTTAAGGTTCAATTTTTTTGCTAATATCCATGATAGGTTCTGAGAATGTGCTCACGTTATTTTTATTTTAATTGGGAAGATAGGTTTATATTCCAGTGCAGTGTGATACGCAGAAGAATAGAATGAAGTCTATAGAAAGAGTTAGCCCAGCCAAGGGAATGATTAAATCTATTTGGAGAGATCATGGCAGTGATATTGGGATGAATTTCAGTGAGTGAACAGTAATAACGCATATAGTTAAAACTACAATAACAGTAATAGAAAGCAGCTTTTATGGTTTGTTTGCTATATTTTAGAATGAAAGTGATACTACATGATGTTTTCCACTAACCTTCTTTTGTGCCACAAAATTTTTGGATAATCTTATAAGAGCTGAGAATCCCCTCCCCGCTGAATAGTACACAAGTGTGCATGAATTCCAAGTTACATACTCATATTTGAAGGGTTTACTGGCAGGCTGATGCCGACCCAGGACACTATGCTCAGCTCTGAAGTTCTTCGCACTTAAAGGGGTCATGGGCACAGAGAGTACATGAGATGGAAAACAATAGGGTTTCCTTGATTTTCCTATGTCTTGATTAATTCTTCTCCCTATGGGGAAAAACATTAAAAATCTATAATAAACTCATACTCAGATTATTCTGTTTTCTACCACAGCTCAGCTGCCTCCCAAGTTTGTTTTCAAAAAACCTAAATCAATCCATGTCACTCCTCTGCTGAAAGACCTGTACTATTTTAGTAATGCCCCAGATTTAAGTCTAAACTTAAGAACATGGTCTGTGGAACTATTTACAAGCTGATTTTTTGAATCATTTTCTGCTCTTCCCACATATTCTATGGTATAGTCACATTAAACTTTAAATTCTTCTCCATATGTGCCATATCTTCTCTTAATTCCATGTTTTTTGGCACGCAAGCTGATCATTCTTCCTGGAATGCTCTGACTGCTATTTTTCTTTTCTCTTTTTTTTTTTTAATGTATTAAATTTATTGGGGTAACATTTTTTAGGAAAATCATATAGGTTTCAAGTGTACATTTCCATAACACATCACCATATATTTGACCCTCTGACTGCTTTTTTCCCCTGATAACTTTACTAATTTTTTTAAGGACAAAATTTCAAAGAGTGCATTGTACGCATTTTTATGTTTTCTCATAGTTGTTGCACGTTCTGTTCTGTGCGTTATTTTTTCTTATTAATATTATTATTTTTTTTCATTTCAGTTTTGGAAATTTCTATTTACCTACCTTCCTGTTCACTAATTCTTATTGCTGGTCTTGTCACATCTACTGATGATTCCATCAAAGGCATTCTTTATCTTTCTTGCTGTGGTTTTGATTTCCAGCGTTCTTTTGATTCTTCCTTAGAATGTCCATCCCTCTGCTTTCATTACCCATCTCTTTTACATGTTTCTGCTTTTCTCATTTGAGACCTTAACATACTAATAGTTATTTTGCATTCCTTGTCTGATAATCTCAACATCTGTGTTGTAGCTGAGTATTGTTTTGACAATTGCTTTGTCTCTTCTGACTGTATTTGTGATGCCTTGTAATAATTTCTTGAAAGCTGCATATGTTCTATCAGATAATAGGAACTGAGAAATGTGGTCCTTTAATAGGATATATTTATTTTTTTTAAATCTGGCTAGGTGCTGGGCTGTGTTTAATATTTGTTGTAACTATGGGAACCAGAGGCTTAAAATCCTCTAGTGTCTTTAGCAGAATCTGCCTTCCTGGCTTTGGGGCTTCTCTACATACCACTATCCAGTCAGTCTATGTCTTACATCTCTTTTTGCTGTAATTCACTGTATATACTGGAGCTCTGTTGGTGTGGTTGTGAGAGATGGGGTAGGAGAGGATTCTATACTATTCTTTTTTAAAAATATTGTCATTAAAAATATAGCTAACATATAATATTATGTTAGTTTCAGGAGTACACCATAATTATTCAACATTTATATACCTAAAGAAGTGATCACCTTGATAAGTCCAGCAACCATCTGACACTGTACTATGCTATCACAATATTTTTGACTATATTCCCTATAATGCACGTTACATCCCCATGATTTATTGTTTTATATCTGGAAATGTGGACCTCTTATTCCCCTATACTCCTCCCCCCTTTTTAAATTTTTCCAGTTACAGTTGAATTTAATAATATTTTATATTAATTTGAGCATAGTGTTTAGACTGGTCTAGTACTCACCTGGTGCTACTATACAGTTATTACCATATTATTGACTGTATTCCTTATGCTTTACTTTACATCACCATGACTATTTTGTAACTACGAATTTGTACTTCTTGATCCCTTCACTATTTTCAGCATACCCCCAACCCCTTCCAATCTTACACCCCAACAAATCTACTAGTACCCAATCTGACACCACACGTAGTTTTAAAATATTGTTGACTATATTCCTTATGCTATACCTTACATCCCCATAACTACATTTTTAAGAACCAATTTGTACTTCTTAATCTCTTCCCCTTTTTTCACCCACACTCCCAAACCTCCTTCCCATATGGCAATAATCAAAATGTTTTCTGTATATATGAGTTTGTTTGCTTGTTTGTTTTTGGTTTATTTTGTTCTTTAGATTTCATACATAAGTGAAATCACACTGTATCTGTCTTTCTGTATCTGACACTTCACCCAGCATAGTACCTTCCAGGTCAATCCATGCTGCTGCAGATGGCAAGAACTCATTCCTTTCCATGGCCAATCAATATTCCATTATATATGTACCACCTAGTCTTCATTCATTTTTCCATCAACACCAGGCTGCCTCCACATCTTGGCCATTGTAAGCAATGCTGCAGTGAATATATGGATGCACAGGTCCCTTCGAAGTAGCATTTTGGGTTTCTTCAGATAAATACACTCAAGTGGGATTACTGGGGTCCTTCTTTATCTCTTGTTATAGTCTTTGCTTTAAAATCAATTTTGTCTTGTATAAGTGTTGCTACCCAACCATTTCTTTTTCTTTTTTTCTTTTTCTTTCCATTTTCATGAAATAGATTTTCTTTGGCTGCACCCAGAGAAATTGCCTCCAGGTTGGGGGAATTGGGTTGGACGGGGTCCCAGTGAGTCAGCAGCGTTCAGCAATGAGTCAGCAGAGCTCACCAGGCCAATCAGATTCAGAATTGCCAGTGGTGGGGGAGGGCTCAACACAGGAAAGATGGCTGCTGGACTGCCGGTTCCCGGGAGGAGGACCTAAAACAGGGGAAATGCTGACTGTCCTCCAGTCCTCCCCCCAAAGCCACACACCTCAGTCTGAACCCCCGTGTGTCTCTGATGCCTCCAGAGTCACCGTCGCTCTGCCAGAGCCCAAGGTGAGTCCCTGCGAGCGAGTAAGTCTGTGTGCAGGCTGTTTAAGAGGATGTCTGCGTTTTCCACAGCCTCTGGTCCACTTGAATGGTCGGAATACTCACTTTTTTTTCACAACCACATCTTTTGGACGCTCCTCTTCCCAACACCATATTCCGAGCTGGAAAATCTGCTGTGGGAACTGGTGTCACTCGCTCCTCCAAGGAGAATCCTCCGTGACCAAGATATCCCTCCTGATTTTCCAGCCGCCACACTGAGATTTGGAACCAGCTCATTCCTCTTCTCTGCTCCTCCTACTAGTCTTGACATGGCTTCCTCCCCACATAGCCTGTCGTAAAACTGCTGTTCAGCTAGACCTGAGATGATTCTCCAGGTTGATTGCTCTACAATTTAGTTATAATTTTAATTACTCATGGAATGAGTGGGCACAGTGTTTATCTACTCTGCCATCTTGGATTTCTGTCCTGAAGAGCCTTTTAGATTCTATAATATTCTAATTCTGTTTTTCGTTTTGTTTTTTTAAAGTAAATTTATTCAGTTGACATTGGTTAGTAAAATTATATAGGTTTCAGATGTACTATTTTATAAAACATCATCTATATATTGCATTGTGTGTTCACCCCCCAAAGTCAGTTCTCCTTCCATCACTGTATATTTGAACCCCATCACCTACACCTTTCCCACTCTCTCCTTACCCTCTGGTAACCACTAAACTGTTGTCTGTGTCTGTGAATTTTGTTTGCTTGTTTGCCTGGTTCATTTGTTGCTTTCAGTTTTATATTCCACACATGAGTGAAACCATGTGGTTTTTACTTTTTCTGTCTGACTCTTTTAGTACAACAATCTCGAGATCCATCCATGTTGTTTCAAATGGCAGTATTTTATCTTTTCTCATGGCAGAGTAATATTCCATTGTATATATGTACTGTATCCTCTTTATCCAATCATCTATCGAAGGACACTTTAGTTGTTTCCATGTCTTGGTCACCATGAATAATGAACTAACTTGAGAGATACGCTTTGTAGTAAATTCTGTTGGTTATAAATGTTAAAATAGAATCATAATTGACTTCTTTTCTGACTTATATTGAACATTGCTGTCTTTTTCATATGCTACCTCTAATTTTTATCCGTGCTACATTCACTTTACAATTATTGTATACTTACTGTGTGCCAGTCCCAGTGCCACATGTAGTCACTTTAGATATTTAATTTAATCTCATATAATTATGGAGCTTTTATTTAAATATAATTTATATATAAATCAAAGGGCATTTTAATTTTGCCAGATGTTATATCCACATTTAATTACAAAAAGTATTTGATTACTTACATTAAATACTTTATAGTGCTTTGCATTAATGCATAACAGTATTA
This sequence comes from Rhinolophus sinicus, assembly GCF_057876585.1. Classification (NCBI taxonomy): domain Eukaryota; kingdom Metazoa; phylum Chordata; class Mammalia; order Chiroptera; family Rhinolophidae; genus Rhinolophus; species Rhinolophus sinicus. Next base: position 195,225,080 of record NC_142501.1, read on the forward strand.
CATATTATGATTAACCTCAATTTTTAGTCAGTTTTTTTCATGAGAAAACTGTATATTGTATAGTAAACTTCCATAAAGTCTTCTATTCTTTATCTGAAGAGTATCTTTACATTTTTATGATATATATCATGCCTTCTCCTTTTTCATTATTTGTTGTCTTTCATCCTCCCTAAATGTAATATATCCTCCCAGATTCTTCCATTAATGCAATGATATGACAGATTGAGAAAACTTTTCAACCATGATAAACTTTAAAGCAACATTAATAACAATCACACACACACACACACACACACACACACACACACACACACAGCACTAGTTAAGACTATGCAGGGTACACTATTAGCTCGTTAGTCTCCAAACAGTGTTCACTCCTATGTTTTATTAAAATAAGACTAATGTACGGTTATTGTGTGTATGCATTTGTCTGTAGTTTAAGCATGATTTAAAACACTGCAAGGGTTTCCCTTTTATTAACTGAGTTTGTAGAAGATGTCACAGGAGAGAAGAGATTGTAATACTAATAGCATATACAGACCAAGAGATTCTCATATCGATTGATTTATTTTTCAGACCTGTAAAAATCACCCATTCTGTGGAGTCCCTGGGGCAAGGAGTGATATAAAAACTCAAACATTTTGAGGCAAAACAAATAAAACCAGGCTTGCAGTTCCATTTCATTCGAAAAGCTTTCTCTATAAATTAGAGGAATCTGGTCTACAATAAAGCTTGTGCTCCCCTCCCACAGGTTAAATGACATTAATTTTCAACAAATAGAAGAAACGCTAAAGCCTGAGGACTGTTCTTGATCAAATACAATATCCATTCCATTTACTGTAAACAGGTAATATTCGTCCCACATATTGTAAACTGGTTAATCCCAGATGGATTGAAAACAGCAGGAAACTTGAATATGCAATTCATGATGGAAAGACTGCTCCTGTATGTACACTCAGAAAAACAAGTGGTTTATTTTTTCATTTGGCTCAACACTAGTTATAGAAATGCAAAGAAACATACATGTGGATGAACCACACCTAGAATATCTGAGAATACCTGCTTTCTTTTCAGAAAGGTTGAAACTTTAAGGGCAAAATATTCTCATATCGATTGGAGAAATTTTAAGGAAATATTTTCCCCCAGATAATCGCAAAGTCCTAACGATTGAGTTCACTACCCTTGACAGAGAACTCACATTGCCTTTTCCCCAGGCTGCCCTCCTTTTAAATTGAGTTATGTGGTAGGTGTGACACTTGCAATTTTATGGTAAATCTTCTGGGCCATGATAAAGCATTTTAGTTCATAACATCAAAGGTCAGAAACCAAAAGTATACGGGGGATTTCAAAGTCAAAATAACAAGTCTGAAACTTTATATAATAACGATAACAATATGAACTATTTTGTAAGTATTAATGGGTGTCAAGCATTATTCTGAGCACTGTAGATTAGGTATCATTACTCTGCCCATTTTATAGATGAAAAAATGATGCTTAAATTGCTGAAGATCATTCATGCAGTTCTGTAATGATTAGAGGGACTGAGAATGAGCCATATTAAAGAGAGAAAAGAGGTTCTGAAATAAAGAATATGCAATATTTATATGTCCTTTATAAAGGACATATAGTGAGATGAGAAAGTGAGATGAGACTGCAGCAATTCTGGAAATAGTATGTAAGAACTTAGAAGGCTATGTGCTACTAGACAAATGAAAAAGTAGAAACAGATGATATTCACTAATAAAGTTTTTTCATTGGCATTATTTTGTATACATCACCCTTTGAAGATAATATATCTATATATGATAAATCATAGATGAAACAGTCTATTTCATTTGTATGAGTTTCTTAAAAGTATAAAAGTAATTGCACTGATCTGAGGAAGACAGAACAACTGCCTTTTTTATGTTCATGGGCAACGACAATAAAATACTTTGGCTAATTTATTTCAGTAGTAGAATGGTCCCAAGATTTGGAAACATTCTGAATTTCTTTTTATCCAGTGTGAAATGATTCTAAGTACTTGTTATATAGCCTACTTGAATTTACTGATATTTGAATCCAAGGAGAATAGAAAAAAATGTTATTGAAATTTTCAAATAATCATTTTTAAAGAACATTTAAAAATATAGCAGTTTATGATTTCTGTTTCAAATATGATTTAGGTACTTATTGGCTGTTTGAATTTGAACAATATGTGATCTATTGTAGGCTCAATTTCTTTTTAGTATAAGGGAGAAGAAGGTTAGCTCTAATTTATGGGGATTCTATTAGAATTAAGTGATATAACGCAAGTCAAAAACCTTTATTTTTTAAAGAATAGATGTACAATAGTTATTATCATGTTGAAAATCTTCAGTGATTTTACTACCAAGACTTCAACAATCTCTGGAAACTTCTAAAAAAGCAATGTCAGCATTTAAAGAAAGAAAATAAAAGGGAAAAACAAAGGCATAAGAGAAAGACTAGTCGAATATTCTTATATAGCCAAAGATTCCATACATAAAATATCCTAATCATATTCTTTAGCTGTACTGAGATTTAGTTGGTCACATGTAGATTTTTAAAGCTCTTACAGTTATCAAGTCCTCTTGAGGATGTGCTACACTACAATAAAAATTTTCCTTCTGTAGAACAAAAGCAAAAAAAATTAAAAATTGAAATTTACAAAAAGAAGAGAATGAAGTAAGACCTGGGTAAACAGTAAAGTAAATATTGACTCAGTATTTATACAGAAGAGAGAGGGATGCAAAAAGTCCACCCATAGTCTTGTTGCTATGATTATTGTTTTAATTTGAAAGATAGTTTATTCTATTAAAGTCCATAAGTATAATGAGTTTGAAATACTAGGCAGCTAATTCTCAGGAGCTAAAGGCAGATTTTTGCTCAAGGTCTAGTCCTCTATTCAGGTGCTGGTGAATAGTGGAGAAGAAATTGTACTTTCAGTTACAAAGAAGCAAACATTCCTCTCAACCTCACAGTTTTTTCATCTACCTTTTATGCTCAGTGATTATACTTTGTAAAAGAGTTAGCTGAAGTTGAAAAAGTTATTGAAGAAGTTACTTTTTTTCCCTCTGGAAACTCTAATCAACCAGAAAAAATTATCATGTTCGCATAGAATTAGAGTGAAAGCCAACGTTGATATTAAATTAGTGTTTTCAAGTTGAGTAAAATTTTTTTGGCTAAAACTTGAGCAGTGAAATTATGTTGACTTTCATTGAGAAGAAATATTGAGTCCAAACTCTCTAAATGTTAACTTTTGAACCAAATTAGTGTTTAGAACTATTATAATAATTTGATGTTTCTGCTAATAGTTTTTGTATAACAGCAGCATATTTGACCTTTTTAAAATGTCAGAAATAATATTTAATATTAATGTGCTCTTCAGCCACTTTAAACACTCAGGTAACATTTAATTTTAAAAATAATAATCTTGATATTTGTGCTCAAAATGTCATCATATATTGCTTGAAGGATGATTCTATGTCTCTCTAAAATTGGTGAATTCAAATATTTCTTACACAAAATAGTATAGGAATTGGAATGGATAAAAGTAATTTTTTTTTTTATAGAAACCAAGTGGACTCTACTCAACGTAACATGAAGTTCAATGAAACCTAGTTACATTAAGGCGATTTTTATTGTGGGACTTAGAGAATGAATGGTTGGGAAGAAAAATGTATATTTTAATGTTGACATCAGAGATTCTAAGTGAAAATCTTGGGAACATTGTAACAGTGAAACTTAGGAGAACACTATTAAACCAAAATGTCAAGTGATTTTTGTCTTTAATAAACAATATATTGTAAGATCCCAGATTCTGTAGGTTAGAGTCTATTCCTCTTTTACTAGTTATTACCATAACCTGAATTTGTACAACTACATCTAGAATAGTTTAGAATATTTCTTATAATATGGGTCATTTGAACATCTAGCTTGATCATATTTTAATGTTACTTTGAGTGGCAAGCACTTTAAATAAACAGACACACAGTATTTTTAAGCTGTTAATACAAAGTAGTTAAAAGTATTCCTCTCATACATATATTACATATAGATGCACGTTTTGCAAGAAAAGAGCTATGTAGTATCCCTTCTATTAGTATAAATGTTATGTCAAGAGACATCTATGTGGCATTTGTATATCTCTTTCAAGTCCTTGTACAGTAGGGATATTAGCTACTATCTCTCAGAGTGTTTGTGAGGATTAAATGAGGACCTTCATGGTGAATACTTGGTATAGGATTTGGTCCATAATACTCCATAAAGAATATCAAGGATTTTGAGTCAGTGTGGACTGCTTAAATCAGATCAAGCTTAAAATGGCATACAAGCCCGTGTTTGTAACCTTTACAAATTAATGATTGTATATAATAAATTTGTATTTAAAAAAGAAAAGAAATCATCTTGATATCATGTAGAAAACTGTTCTGGAGAGGATTTTGTAATCCTTGGGGTTTTTCACTGTTTTGGGTTTTCCTCCTTTAGGTCATGCTGTAGGATGCCCTTCCCTGATGATGCCCTTCCCTGATGATGCCCTATGAGTGGAATGGTGTCGGCCCCTTCCTAGTGGAAGTCTTTCAGTGCCAAGGCATAAGTGACCACTTTTGGTTCCCCTGTCACTTACTGGAATGCTCCTGATTTTGGGAGATTCTGTGAGTGTGAATTTCTGTGTAAAAACTGTGGAGCAAACGTTAGTTCTACAAGTGTGCTGACACAAACTTTGGGGCAGTGAGCAGCAAGGGAACTAGTGTTGAAAACTGGAAAAATGATACACCATGCCCTTTGTACAAACCATGTTACTACTCTTATCTACAGAAAGTTGTGCTTCTGATGATTATCCTAAAAAATAAATTTGGAGACTTATGAGAATTCAGAAATCAAAGTTTAAAAGTGTGTGGGGCTTCTCTTGCAATTACAGTTGGCAAATAATTCAGATAAGAGATGTGTTCAAAAACAAACAAACAAAATAATTAGCCAATTAGCAAATGGAAATAAAAATAAATTGAGAGATTCCATGTATTGAGAGACCTGGAGGATTCAAAGAAACAACCAATTCTTTATCCTACTGGTAAAGGATAAAGTTTTATAGATGAAAGTAATAATTTAAACTTAGCCCTCAGGGAGGATTCAAATTAATGGCATTGGATAAGCAAACTACATGTAGACAGCAGAACCAAGGCCACAAACAGAAATATTCACCACCCCAGCTGGATTTCAGAAAATCTATAATCCTCTGCCTGTTCTGAACCATCCATTCTTCTCATTTATAAATCAGGAAGGGTTTGGGGATTATTTTAATTGTTATATTGCCCACTCTACTACTGCAGTTTGCATGTGCCAATATCCTCACACATTCGTTTGTGGTTTTCTTATGTCTCCTAGAGATCCCAGATTTTAAACTCAATCTTGTGACTGAGTGGGCATTTGGGTTATTGCTCTTGTGTTCTGGTGGGTCTCCCATTGGTGTATAAAGAAGTTAGATCTACTTAACAGTTGGAAACCAAGGTTGCACATTGGAAGATTGTCCTAGATGTTAGTTTTGGCCAAGAGAGTTACCTGGGCCAAAGAATTATGAGGAGAATGGAATGTGCTGCTGCTGGGCTAAAGCTTGTAAGAGTCAGTGCATGATCATATATTCACTCCTTCTTTCAACGGATTGGTGTTATGCCAGGACTTGGAGCCTCTACCATGTTATATTCAGAAGTAAGGATTACAGAGATCAGGTGTAACAGAAATACAAGAGAGACTAAAAGCACAGATGAAAAATGAACCTTTATTGATTTATATTAGTCAAATATCACTATTGTCTGTTACCACGTCATAACATATCCTCTCTGACTGAAAATGGGGTAAGAAAGGAGGCAAAGAAAAACAAACAAACAAAAAACAAATATACAAAAATGTTACAGTAGACAAGCAAGTGATGGAGTAGCCAGCTAGTACATTGGCTACATTGAAAGCCACAGAGCTATCTAAGATGGAAAATTAATTGAAATGAGAGAATTTGTTGGAGGAAAAGAGGATGGAATTAAATGCAATATCTAAATTTATGGCTGAATGACTGAATGCATGTTGAAACTGTCCATAGAGAAAAGAAACATAAGAGATATTTGAGGCATTGGGGTAAGGAGATGTAAGGGAAGAGTTTATATGTGTAATTTTAGCAATTTAAAAAGAAATATTTAGTAGACACTTGGATATAAAGTCTAAATCTCAAAGGAGGAAGCTGTGTTAGAAGTTGATATCATCAATTTAGCCATGATAATTAAGATATAACGGTTATTGAGACTGCCAAGAAAGTTGTGTAGGATGAGATAAAAAACCAATGACTGACTTTGAAAAACATCTATGCATTTAAATGATAACTAGACTATATAGGCACTCACAAGGTAGTGGAATAACAGACCTAGTGGTAGGAGAAAACTAAGACTGTCCCACAGAACTGAAAGAAGAGAGTATTTCAGAAAAGGAGGATAGGTCAACAGAGTTAGATGTTCCCAGAGGTTAAACAACCTAAGATTACAGACTTTGGATTTAGCCACACAGCTCATAAGTGCCCTTCATGAGAGCTCTTTTAATAGAGTGATGCTGGTGGAGGCCATATTGAATTTGATTAAAGGGTAAAATGAGGGTGAGAAAATGGACACAGTAAGTAGTAAATAACCATCTCAAACAATCTGAGTATTTAAAAGTCCAGGGAGAGTGTTAAGTAGAATGAGGTACAGGACAAGAATGAGATTGTTGTTTATATTTATTTTTATCTTGTATGAGAAGAGAGGCTTATACATATTTAAATAATGGAATGAAGAGATAGTGAGAAATAGAACATACAGCAAATGGGTTTGGTAATTTCTGGAAGGAGAGGATCCAGAGCCTTGGCCAAGTGAATTATCTTAGTAGGAACGTTTTATATTTTCTTCAAATATAAGGGGAGGAAAAACGATGAGTGCACATATTTTTCTATTTCTGGGTAGGGTGAAAATAAGTTGAAAGATTATTTCCAGATAGTTTCTATTTTCTGTGTGAAATAAAAGGCAAGTCCTTTGGCACAGATTAAATGGGCAACGATCAGGTCATATGTTTGGATAGAATTGCAATTGGATTAAAGCAGTGAGTAGAAAATATAGAATAATGCCTAGTCTGTATGGAGGATTGGTAAAAAGGGGGCGTGGATTTACATTGCCCAACTCTGCATGATTTGAGATTTTCTCTAACAGCACTCATGCTCCTGAATACTAATGCAAAGAATTAATGCAGACAGTCCAATTATACTAGGGTTATGGTTATATTCCACAGATAGGACAGGAGACCAGCAGGACAAAGGATTCAGTGAGGATGGATATCAAGCTTTAGATTTAATGAAGAAAAATCACTTATTAAGGAAGAAAGGAGGGGTTGATGGAAAGAACAAAAAAGGAGAGATTAAAGGACTTAAGTCAGGATATAGTTTTATTGCAGCAATAATTAGACTTATTGAGGGAGATATTTAAAACTATAAGAGGTACGGGGTGAGTAGAGTGGGATAATGTTGTTTGAAACTCTTAGAAATGCAACAGTAGTATTACAGTTGTGTGTATACTCAGAATGTTTCATTTAGAATTTTATCTGAAATACAATGAAACCAAAGAAAATTAAGATTACAAATAGAAATTCAAGATAGATAATAACAAGTGTTAGAGAGGTTGTGGAGAAAAAAGAACCTTCATTCATTGCCAGTGGGATTGTAAAATGGTACAGCCACTAAGGAAAGAAAGTATGGAGATTCTTCAAAAAAAATTAAGAATAAAATTATCATAAGACCCAGCGATCCATTTTCTGGGTATCTATCCAAAAAATCTGAAAACATTTATTAGTAAAGATATATGTACCCCTATATTCATTGCAATATTATTCACGATGGACAAGACATGGAAACAACCAAAGTGTCTTTTGATAGATAATTGGATAAAGAAGTTGTGGTACATATTACTTAGCCATAAGAAAATATGAAATACTGCTGTTTGAGACAACATGTATGGATCTTGAGATTATCATGTAAAGTGAAATAAGACCAAAAAAAGTCAAGAACCATATGACTTCACTCATATGTGGGATGTAAATCTGAAAGCAGCAGACAAACAAAAAAATCATAGACGCAGACAACAGTTCAGTGGTTACCAGAAGGTAAGGGGGATAGAAAAGGGTAAAGGGGGTCAAATATATGGTGATGGAAGAAGAACTGACTCTAGGTGTTGAATACACAATGCAATATATAGGTGCTGTATTACAGAAATGTACACTTGAAACCTATAAAATTTTACTAGCCAAATTCACCCCAATAATTTTAATAAAAATTAAAAGAAATAGAAATTCAAGAAATATGCAAAAGATGTTCATGATTTGCCAGTAACGAAATTGTATTTGGTGTTGAGAATTGATTTTAAACCAATATCTACCACTTTATACCTGTAAGTTTATGGATGTTAGCACCGTCACTAAATAAAATATTTATGAAATCATGGCAAGATATTCAGGCAAATAAGTGAAGTTTAAAAATATAAAGAATCATAGCAAGTAAACTAAATTTTAAAGAAAGATTCTAACTTCATAAAGAAGACACGAGTAACATAGCTATTTAAGGAATTGAAGGCTATTAAAATAGTGAAGCTATCTTCCTGGTTATTTTAATTTCTGTATATTTTTCTAAATCTTCCTCTATTTTCTTTTCTGAATTTCCTTTGCTTCACTTATCCTTTTCCCTCAAACTATGGATTCTATATATCTTTGTTCACTGGGAGAAACACAAGATTGTTTATAAAGATAGGATTGAAGAATTGGCATTTTTATTTATTTATGTTTAAGACTTTTTTTTTTTTTTTTTTTTTTTTAGGGTAGTTTTAGGTTCACAATAAAATTGTGGGAAAGGTGCAGGGATTTCCCATATGCCCGCTGCCCCACACAGGAACTTCCCTCATTATCAACATCCCCACAAGAGTTGCACATCTGTTATAACTGATGAACCTACATTGTTACATCATAATCACCCAAAGCCCACAGTGTACATTAAAATTTACTCATGCTGTTGTACATTTTAGGAGTTTGCACAAATGTGTAATCAAATGCATCCATGATTATGGTCGTATTTTATTTTTCATTTTAAGTGAAGTTGAGCTTGGGTAAGTTACAAAATTAGATAATGTTGCCTAATTTTGAAGAGCAGATGTATTAATAGTGACCACTTTTATTTGAAAACATGACTCACCTTGTCTGTGCAAAATAGAATGCTAGAATTTAAAGAAATGAAGAATAGTTTAATCCTGAAGTGTTTTACAGCATCACTAAATCAATAGTAGACTAGCAATGATCTAATATTTAATGTTCATTCTAATAAAGGAATAGTCAAGATTGAAAGAACCAAGCCATTTTCATTACAAAAATATTTCTATTTATTCACTAAAGTAGAGAAAATTAAATATCTTTCATGTTTTACATTCTCTTTGTAATTATAAATTTAAGAGTTTTCACTCAGTATTGGTAATGAAATTAGAAAAAATACCCATAATCACCCATTACATTGCCCGTACAAAAGCTAATTTGGTACAAAGATAGCCCATCATGGATATCATTCTAGCTTTTATTTTGACAACCGTTAAATATCTTGATATCACCTTGCATCATTTTAGGATACTTTAGCTTAGCTGTAGCATATGTTTTCAAATGCCAGGTGATTATCAACAACTTATAACAACAACCCCAGTACATTATAGACTACAAATCATACTAATTTTATCACATAAATACCTAAGAATCATAGGTTTTCACATGTAATTATTGATAAAGAAATGGAATCTGTTCTGTTGTCATACAACTAGATATTTCATTCAATTTATTTTCATCAAAATGATTTAAAAAGACAGATGACAGTTTACATTAGGGGACAAAAATGCATAAAATTATTAGATGTAAAGTGTTGGAAAGGGTAGAGTGCAAATACAGAGACCCATGTATTTAGCCTAGCAAGTCTGGGGTAAGAAGACTTATGTTCAAACTTGAAAAGGCATACTGGGAAGATAATAGTCACAATCAAATTTACTGACAGCAAAAGTTGTACACAAACGTTACAATGCAAACAACTTGCAAAAAGGTAAAATTCATTAAATAGTTTGCTATTTGAGAACTTAGAACACTGAACCCAAATCATGGTCAAATGTAAGTTTATTTTATTCTATCAAGAGACACAGTTATTAGCATATTGTAGAATGCATTTGTTTACTATATTTTACTATAATTATATTGTATGTCCTTGAGTCTATCAGCTCCACATGTTTAGGATGTTTCTTCTTTCACAGCATTATTTCAGGTCCTGTTAGCCACATTGTATCCATGTTTCTTGCGACTTGGTCTCCTGCTTCTTGTTCTGTGTGGTCTCTAACCAACAGGTGCACAACTCAGTCGTGACCCACTTTGTCTGTGTTCTACCCCTCTGTCATGCCCCAGAGCTTCTCTGTTGGGTGGTGTGGTGGTGAAGGTAAGGGAAGGAATCTGGTACTAGGGGTAAAAGAGATCTTGTAGATAAGTTTTTCTTTTTTAATGAAGGAGGGAAGTACTGAGAAATAGTTATTTTAATGGTTTTCAGAGGCTTGATCCAACATAGGAGTCATCTTCACATCGGTTCACTTTACTTCCTTCCCCCTCCTTGCTTCTGTTCTCAGGCTGCATTCTTTAAAACACTTGGCATTTCTTCAGGTTCTGCCCTCTGGAAAACTAGGCTAAGAGATTTAATAATTTCTAAAGCCTAGCAAAGTACAAGAAGCAAACTAGGCACTCAGCAAACATCTATTAAGTGACAGAATAAGATTATAAATGATACTACAGTAGATTTTGCTATTGTTGCTTACTTAATATTCATTCCAATATCCTCTGGTAAATATATTCCACAGGCTCCAAGCAGAAATATCCCTTACAATCTTTCAGGAAAGGAACTGTGAGTGAGGCTATCTATCCTCATGTATAGTTAGAGGAGAATGAATGACTTTGCCCACACTAATCGATGAATATTCCTCTTCACATCCATGAATCTTAGCGCTTATGATGCCCTGATACAATGTGTACATTTTATCTATCTATCTATCTATCTATCTATCTATCTATCTATCTATCTATCTATCTATCTATCATCTATCATTTATCTATCATGTATACTCTTACCAGAAAACAAATTCAATGAGGACAGAATATTTAATGTTTTTTTTCCACTGCTGCATCTCAAATATCCAGAATACAGTACATAATAAATAACAATAAATTAATTCATTAATTGTATGTACCAGGCACTCTTCTGGGTTCTGGAAAAAAGGCAGTGAGAAATGAAATAGACAAAATACACTTCCCTCATGCAGTTTATATTCTGGTTGGGTGAAATGAACAATACACAAATAATCAAATGAATTTGCATATATATATATATATATACACATACATATATATATATATATATATATATATATATATATATATATATATGTAATTTACAAGTATATGAAAGGATGTAAAAATCATGTGCATGATGGTGAGACTATGACTGAAAAATAAAGTAGGGGAGGTGGTGAAGAGTATCTGAGAAGGAAGGGTATATTTATATGTTTATATAAATGAATTTAAATAAATATATGAGCAAATAAATCTTTGGCTCATGAATGGTCAAAGGAACTAACTCTGTTCAAATTAAGGTGAGTACACTGTTTCCATTGGTCTTGAATTTGAGTAGATAGGATGTAATCATAGAACCACTAGCAGTCAACCTGATACCTCGGGGGGGGGGGGGGAACTACCTGAGAGTTCATCCAACAGAGAGGAAAATGGAGATGGAAAGAAGTAAGCATACACGTAAGGATATAATGAGAAGCCGTGGACCAGTATTAATTCCCATGGTAAAATTTAGTTATATGAAGCAAAAATGTCCATATGTTCTTAAATAGGTTGGAATTGAATTGTCTATCGTTCATAACTAAAATAATTCAATTACGATAGATACATGGGGGAAAAGGCCTAAATTTGAAGGCTAATTTTTCAACAATTCAAGTGCACAATTAATTTGTGAAGAGGCAGGTGCATCTAGAATGATATCACAGCTACGATATGTTATGTTAAAAGGAGTACAGTTAAAAAATTAACTCCTGTTATACCTTTGAATCACTTAAATTCCATTTGTGTTGTTTTTAATATCCCCCACTCTTTATCTTAGCATTTCTCTTTCACTGTTTCAGTTGTTAATTTTCTATGACTATCCTTCTACCGTGTTTCCTCAAAAAGAAGACCTAGCCAGACCATCAGCTCTAATGCGTCTTTTGGAGAAAAATTAATATAAGATCCAGTCTTATTTTATTATAAGACTGGATCTTATATAAAATACTATAAAATAAGACCGGGTCTTATATAATATACTATAAGACCGGGTCTTATATTAATTTTTTCTTCAAAAGATGCATTAGAATTGATTGTCTGACTAGGTTTTATTTTGGGGGAAAGAGGGTAACTATCTCTCTAATTAATAATAGATTTAATAGGTTTTCTATAAACAGAATACATAAAGGTGTTTCAAGATTTTGTGAATTATTTGCTAAACAAAAATAATAAAATATAATGATATATTTAAAATAGAAATTTATAGGAAATAGCAAGCGGAAATTATGTACCAATAAGCATAATGTTTGGGAAGTTCAGAAAATAGGACTTGTGAAGTATGATTTAAAAAACAACAACAATAACAACAACAACAACAACAACAACAAACTAGTTTTAAAGGAATCTGTCTTTGCTACTTTGTATCTCTGTGTGCTCTGTCAGATGCACTTACCTCAAAGGGTAGTTTGAGTCAATAAATCTAAAGGAATGTCTCCTTAACATATTTTTGTGTCTTAACCTTTATGGCAAATTTCTTGAAGTTATGCTTTGGTGCTGTTTCTCTAGTGTTAAATAATGTCTGCATTTATTATCATTTTTTGTGTATTTTTCATTATTTTTTTTTATCTGGAGCTATGAAAATTCAAATCTTTTAGAAATTATTCTAGAATTTTAGAACCATTCTGTCTTTCCCTTCTACAGAATATAATTCAGGGATGTTGCTGATGTATAAAGCTGATGCTATTTGTAATATTGTAACAACATGAAAAATTTCCTCAAACTAGTTTTTTTCAAATTGTTTGTTTAATGGGCAAGGAAGGAACTGGTAATTGCCTCCATGAAATTAACTATTTGTGGGATACCTGAAATATATTTTGTTTTACTGTCTCTACTTTGTTTCTGAATAAGTGAATTGTTAGTTCTCATGCTACTTTTCAATGTATGCATATATATATATATATATATATATATATATATATTTTATATATATATAAAATAATCTCTGTGTTGGAAACGATATTTTCTGCAGAAAAAGTAGCTTGTGAATGGTGTCTTGCACAATAGCCATTTGTTAATTAAATAAAAACATATTTTAAAACATTAGAAAGGTATGCTAATATTTAAGAAATGAGCTTTTAGAAACAGGAAATAAACAGCTTCTGGATTTAGCGTGAAATAAATTTATTAGATGCAAAACATGCCTGAATCAGCTAAATAATATATAATCATTGTTGACTTAATATAAATAATCTAACCAGAATTTGAAGTGGAAGACTGTCTTACTGATTTATTAGTTTTCTTCAAAGATACTGGTATCTTCTTAAAGAAACTGATCATAAACTAAAAAGATAAATTCCCAATTAAATATCACAAAGAGACAATTATATTTCAAATGAGTACTTCCTCTCATGAATTCATTTTTAAGGTGGAAAGTCACTTAACAATACATAAATGTAGTTCATTTGGGGGAAATACTATTTAATTGTAATGATTCAGTAGCAGAAAAAAAAGGAAGATTTTTCCTTGGAGAGAAGGCATGCATAACGAGTCATCTGAATAATCACTGTGGGTCTATCAGGACGAGGATTTCAGTGGGTCCACAGGATTAATAAAACTTTGAAAAAATTAAAATTTTGGTGAAAATGAATACATTTGTCTATTTTCTGTACTGACAACACATTTTTAATAACTATGATTAAACATAATACATTGCATTGTCATTGTTCTATTCACAGCCTTATCTCCTATTAGACTGCATCATCCTCAAGGACAGGGACAATATCCTTTGGCCTCTTCTATTTCCATACCAGATGTGATTCTGAGATCTTTATATGTAAAGGTCTTTGCTGAGACCCCTGTCCTGTAAAAGCCACATCTGGCAGCTTTTTTCCCCCCCCACTAGACATTTGAAACTTGAAATCATTACCATTGTTACTCAAGACCTGATAAGTCTGGTGAACAGAACCATCCGTTTCCTCTCCTTACCCTCTTTCTGCTGGGATTGCTTATTCAAATTAGTCTCTAATTCTCACCTTATTATCTTCTGGCTTTTTATCACTTAGGAGAGGGTCCTGTTTTAAGAATCCTTGCCTTTAAGATTTAGTCTCTTAGCAACATTGAAGCATAGAATACAGTATTCTTACCACAAAAAAGAAAAAATATATGATAATTATGTGATGTGATGGAGATGTTAGCTAATGTTACTTTGGTAATCATATTGCAATACATAAATTTATCAAATTATTTTAAACTTGCACAATGTTACATGCCAATTATATTTCAATTAAAAAAAGAGAACAACAATAAGAAGAAGAAAATCACCTTGATGCTCATGATCTTTTCTGATGTAGAACATTGTCACCACTACAGCCCTCTCATCATACTCTTTACCTGGAAAACCCTCCAGAAGCACAGTACTTTGAACATATTATTTTAGTCTCCAGACTTTTTTTTTTGGGGGGGGGAATGGGTGGGTGGGGAACCTAACAACTTGTTTATCTGATCATCTTTCTGTAAATGTTCCTGACTTAGTTATTTTACTTCCCTAAAGATTTTGGCATGCTGTGAGTAATACCAGTCTTTGTGAATTAATGAGCTACAACAGTAAATAAATGCATTATCTTTACTAGTTTGTTTCAAAGATTTACAGCTACCCTGGATTTCCCAAAATGGCTTTTTCTAAGAAGTTCATATAATTTATGCCCTCAGTTCTTCTACCTGAATATAATATTAATTTCCACCATGTAATCGAAGATTGATTGTAATAAAAACACAAAAAACATGCCAAATATGAGATTTTGTTCATCCTGATGGTGCACTTCTAATAAGTCAGAAAAAAAGTTTAAAAGATGCAAAGTTTAATAAAAAATTTTGTAAGTGCAAAATACTTTTTTCTGAAATCACTTAACATAACATGGTTGGCAACAATTTAAAATATAGCATTTGAGTTGAAGCGTGTCACATCTTACAAGGACAAAATGCTGTGGATGAAGAGTCACCAAACAGGGCTCCGAGAGGATCAGGGAGATGCATGCCATCTGAGCATGTGACCTAAAATAAAGGTTCTTCATGGGTGCTCTTACGTCTTAATTTTTGAGCTCCTCTTAATTTTTCTCAGCAGTCACCACTGCTCTACCATAGGTCCCTGGAATGATTGGTTCTAGAGATACATGGTAAACTATTTGAAGGGTTGTTAGATTTGCGCACCAAAGGTCATCTTGGAAGTAAGGCAATTTGGTAGTGGGTAAAAATGGAAGCAGTGGTATGAGATGAATAACTGATATAATGATCTAAGCAGAAATGGGTGTTGAAGGCAACCATAGCAGTCGGTATGGAGACTATATGAGAAACATTAGAAGGTATGGTTGATGTGATGTAGTGGTGAACTGACTGTTACTGTAGACAATGTGAAAGAGGTTCTGTGGGTTGTCTCCCGGGAATCTGAACTGGCCAACTTGATGACTAAAACTACATACAGCATGCTTGTGGTTATGAAGGATATGAGCACATGAAAGGTTTTTTTGTTCATAAAAATCCAGTCTAAATGGCCTACTTAATTTTCTTAGAAGTCAATTTTATGGTTAAATATGATGGTGGATTACTGAATGTATGGGTTCATATGCTTATGTTAACTGCAAACGTTAGTCTTTCATAAAGACCAACCAATAGCCTTATATTCATAGACTGCTTGACATACAAGGCAAAAATTCAACATTTACTTAAAAATGCTATTCTTTCTCCTTAAAATTGTCTTTATACCTTTGTTGAAAGTCCATGGTCATGGTTTATAGGCATGGTTCTACTTTTAGACACCCTATCCATTGACTTTTTGCTTATCATGATGCCAATACTGCCTTGTATTGGTTCCTGTAGCTTTGTAGTAAGTTGTGAAATCTGGTAGTATTAGTCTTCAAAGTTTGTTTTCTATCGCAAAGCTGTGTAAGTAAGCTTTTGGGGTCATTGGCCATTTCCATATTCATTTTAGAATTGGTTCACGAATTTCTACAAAAAAAATAACTCTGCTGGAATTCTGATTATTGAATCTATAGGTCAATTTGTAAAGAATTGATGTTTTAATAACATTGAGACTTCTGACCTATGAACAAAGTACATTTCTCCATTAATTTAGGTCTTCCCTAAATTCTTCAGAAATAGCTTATAAATTGTTGTGTACAGATCTTTCATATCCTTTGTCAGAATAAAAGTATGTTATATTTTTGAAGCTATTATAATTGCATACTAATTTAAGTTTTAATGAACATTTTGTTTTAGAATAGTTTTAGATTTGCAGACTAATTGTGAAATGAAAGTAGTAGAGAGTTACCATATACCCCACAACCATTTCCCCTATTATTTACATCTTACATTAGCGTATTATATTTGTTAAAGTAAGTGATTCGTTATTAAAACATTATTATTAACTAAAGTTTATACTTTAACTATATTCATTAGTTTTCTTCTTTTATTTTTGTTTTTTTGTTTGTTTGTTTGTTTTTTTAATTAAAATGTATTGGGGTGATAATGGTTAGTAAAATTACCTAGGTTTCAAGTGTACAATTCTGTAATACAACATCTATATATCACATTGTGTGTTCCACCCAGAATCAGCTCTCCTTCCATCACCATGTATTTGGCCCCATTTACCCTCATCTATCTCCCCTACCCCTTACCCTCTGGTAACCACTGAACTATTGTCTGTGTCTGTTTTTGTTTCTTTGTTTGTTTACCTTGTCCCTTTGTTGCTTCCAGTTTCATATCCCATATATCAGTGAAATCATATGGTTCTCTACTTTTTCTGTGTGATTTACTCCACTTAGCATAATAATCTGAAAATTCATCCATTCATGTTGTCGCAAATGGCACTTTTTCATGTTTTCTTATGGCAGAATAGTATTCCATTGTGTGTATGTATCACACAGTCTTTATCCAATCATCTATCATTAGTTTTCAGTAAATGTACTTCTTCTATGCTGGGATCCCATGCAGGACACTGCCTTACATTTAGTAATCTTGTCTACTGAGTTTACTCTTATTCTTGGCTTGGACCATTTCTCAGATATTCTGTTTCAGATTACCTTAATAATTTCAAAGAGCACTGGACAGGTATTTCTCTCTCTCTCTCTCTTTCTTTTTCTTTTTCTTTTTTGTTGTTGTTGTTGTAAATACCCTTTAAATAGGCTCTACCAGATGTTTTTCTTATGAATAGTCTGTACTTAACTTTTTTTGAGGGGAAAACCACAGAGATAAAGTACGATTTTCATCACATGTCATGGGTATATACTATCAACATGACTTATCTCTTTGATAGTTACCTTAATCACCTGACTGAGGAAGTATTTGTCAAATTTCTCTAATGTGAAGTTACGATTTTTTGCCCTTTTCAACCTGTACTCTTTGGAAGTTTCTATGCACAGAGAATAGTTAAGATATGGGTACTAATGCTCCACCCCCATAATAGCAGAGCACCCATGTACTTTCTTTAAAATTCCTCTACAGTAGAGTCAGTCATCTTTTCTCTCTTATTAATTGATTGATTGATTGATTGGCTTGTTTGTTTGCTTGTTTAATTATCTGTCTATCTAATTATTGAATTGTTTATATTATTATGGATTCATGGACATCTATTTTATGCTTTGGGTATAATCCAATTCTATTTTCTTAGTTGCTCAAATTAGTTCCTGCTTTGGCCACTGGGATTCTCTCTGTTGGCTGCTATTCTTTTAACATATATACAACATTGTGAGATTTTCTTTTTTTTAGGCACTTTCTTATTTTCTGCCTACAAAAGGTTTCAGCCTCATCTTATATTCTCTGTCTCAATACTAGATTTAGTCATTTCTCTAAGGATTCCAAGTTTCTTTTATTGATGAATGAAGTAGAATCCAAGATCTGAGCAGGGGGAATTCATTATTACTGGGACGCAATCGTTACTACTGTCAGTCAGCTGACAGAGCAGGGAAATATATGTGGGTGTACTGATCCTGTTTGTATACACAATCTATAAATATTTCTATATGTAACCATCTGTATCTATATTAAGAACTCATACTGGTGTCTTCAACTCTACGTATTATCACATGATTCATTGCAGCCTTCTCTCTTATCTTAACCTTCAACGTCAAACAAGAAAACTGAGTGTCACCATTTGCCTTCCATTTACATTTGTTCAATTCTAATAATATCCTAATATGGTTTCAGAACTATTAACCTGTACCCACATGGGAAGCAACTTTATCAACAATTACAGTGGTTAGGTACAATTCCCTTTGCCTCCAGTCTCAGTGACTCCACTCCTTTCTAAATTTCCTTAGGTCAATACTTTTTCCTCCAACTCTTTCAGTGAGACTTTCCTACATTTCTATTTGCCATAGTCTCCATTGCATCCTAGAATCCCAAACCTCCTGTTTATTTTTTAAATGTTGCATATATTGTTTCTTTCTTTGTGCTTTAAAATCTATTTTTGACAAACTCATACTGTCATACATCCACCATTTATGGTATCATACAGAACAGTTTTACTGACCTTAAATGTCCTCTGTCATTCACCTTCTCAAGCCACTGCCCCCCAAATCCCTAGACAGCATCGATGTTTTTACTCTCAATAGTTTTTTTTTTTCCTTGACAGAATGCCATTTACATGGAATCATACACTTTGTAACTTTTTAGAATGGCATTTAAATTCATCCGTGCCTTCATATGGCTTTAAAGCATGTTTGTTTTGATAACAGAGTAATATTCCATTATATAAAAGAAACACCACTTGTTAACCATTCACTTACTGAAGGGTATCTTATTGGCTTCTAATTTTTGAGAATTATAAATAAGCTAATATAACAGTCCTTATAAGGACATCGGTCCAATTGGATTAGGACCCCACCCTTATGACCTGATTTAACAATATTACCTCTTTAAAGACCTTAACTCCAAATCTTTAAATACAGGTATATTCTAATCTACAGGGGTTTTAGCTTCAACATAAGACTTTGGAGAGGGCACAATTCAGTCTATAACAAGTGTAGTATTTTTTGAGCTGGTATGACAATTGAAGATATTTCAGAATTCAAAAAGATCTTTCTAATCCGCTTATTTTATTTGTGTTTTTTTTCTCCTAGTTAAAAAAATCTTAATGCAGGAGATAGCATTTGCTGTTCAAGGTAGTTATTTTATTGCTAGGTATTTTATTCTGAGACTTCTGATTGTTTCTCAGATTATATGAGTCCTGAAACCCAACCAGAGGAAAAACATGAAGAGAACGCTGGGAGAGCAAGCTCTGTCTGAAATTTGTTTATACTAATCCACCCTGTGTCTATTCTATACTCCACATGACAACAAAAGTTACTTCTATTGTCTTTCTGAATATTAACTACTATGAGTTACTCTGAGGTTGTAGCCATATAGTTTTCTTGGTGGTGTAAGAACTTTTGCTCGTGCCAACAACAAAAACTTATCCCCATTTCAAAATAAATTTTCTGGCAGTGCAATTAAGTTATTGTTATCAGACTATAAAAATCCACTTTCACATGCTACTGTTGAGCAGTGGGATAGAATATTTGCTAAAATTACTACATTATGATATCACACACACATAAGGATATGGGTTAAGTTTGGATCTTAGAAGCAAGCAGGGAGTGCTCTCATTCTTACTTTAATTCCACACAGTCAAAGACCTTGAACAGAATTACAATACATTAATAGTTAATTATGAGGTCTAATACTTTCCATGATAACATCACTCAATACCAATATTTAACCAATACTAATATATATATATATATATATATATATATATATATATATATATTTGTGGAATTTTTTAAATGCTCTTATTGACAGGAGGAAAAAAATGCATGGTTTTGTCTTTTAAGTCTCATAACTAGAATCATTTTCCTAGTGAGAGCAAAAGGGCTTATCCTGCAGATGTTCTTTGTCTGTCTTGGGTCCCGAATAGAAAAGGGAATCATCCCATTGACTGTGATGTTATTTATGTTAGGTTTTCTAGGGTAGTCTGAAAATCGTTTATACCAACTGTCAAGGTAGGTTCTGCTTTGGGGCTAAGAAAATGCATTTACTATGCTTCTTAAGGGATAGCCTGAATCTTTGAGACTTAAAAGGAAATCTAGGGATGGACAAGCACCTTAAAGTGATATCCACAAGAAGAGCAGGGAAAAGTCCAGGTCAAAAAGAAAAGTACCTAATGGATATAAAGTGTTTTACCATTATGAGGTCCACTGTTAAAAAACAAAACAAAACAAAACAAAATAAAACCAACTTATTTTCAGAGAAAAGTACAAATTGGCAATCACAAATGAAAGCACAGTCAGTCTTTAAAGATTGAAGCAGACAGATATGTAATATGAATCATGTAAGTCTGCCAACAGGTATCGGGACTCCCGTCACTTGACTGTAATTTGGTAATAGGACCTATGTGTCTGGTAGGATGGAGAGAAGCTAGTTGCAAAGCTCCTAGACTATGGCCTATCAACAACAACAAAAGTAAGAAAGAGTGTATTTTTATAATTTGCCAATATAATCAGACCCATGTTAGCAGCTGCAAGAGTAACTTGACATCAAGTTATAGAATATTTGGTTACATATTTCACTAGCCTAAGACTGATGGTCAAACTTAATGGAGTATAGATGGAGAATTGTGGATGATAGCCTTTGGAAGATATAAAGATGAAAAAAGAAAAGATAAGAAAAATCTAAGAAATTTTAAAATCTTAGCATAGCATATGACACTTTTGGGAGGTTTCCAAGTGCATTGTAATATTTTTCTAGTCCAGCACCCTCCAAATGATGTATCTTGAGCAAAGTAAATGCTAGTGATAAGGGTTAAATTCAAGCAGAGCCCTTTGATGTGATAATATCTACCTTTTATCAGAGAAGTTAAATATTTGTTTCTAATGGGAATGCTGTTTATACTGTGTTGGCAGATAGATTTTTTCCCCCCAGTGGGGTTACCAGAATAGAGAAAACAGAAGCTAAAGATTGCTGCAGAGTTTTTCATTCATAGAACTTCTGCTCTGGGCATGAAGTTGACACTGGGGTTCTGATTACAGAGAAATGGGGGACAAGTTCTTCGAAGGAAAGTGTGTCCTTGAGAGAACACACTGTTCAAGAAACTTCAGTGAGTGGCTTAGAGATGCTCTTAACAGTTTATGTCATGGGATTTGAGATTATGAAGATTGCAAAAATCTCAGTGAAGTTAAGATGTGGTATTCAGAAGTTGGGAAGCAATGTATGCCAGCGGGAGCCTTTCAATGCGCAGCTAATCCTCTCTAGCTTGGTGAGCCTAAGAGGAAATTCAGGTTTGATTATGACAAAGCAACACTGTGATAAATAGTCTTCATTTATACCTTTTTCCATTGTGTCTGCAATCTGCAGACCCTGGGCTTTCCTATCCCTTCTCAGAGCTACTCACACTTCTAACTGCTGTCCTTTTTGATTCTAGACCTTTGACAACTGATTTTCTACCATGCATTAAAACGGAAGATTAGACCTTGTAACTCTACAGTGAAAAACAGTTTAGTGCTTCCCACTATATTAAAAATAAATGCCTATTTTATGCAATAGCCAGGTAGCTGGGGGTGAGGGAGTCTGATTGGTGGAAGGGCGTGGCTGCTACACCAGCCACGGGAGTTAGTCTTTACTAGTCATGGTAATTTCTTTTCCATGGACACATTACCAAGTTCTATATTACCAGTAAAATGTAGAAGAGTGTGTTCTGAATAGGACTTAGTTTACACACACACACACACACACACACACACACACACACACACACACAATTGTTTCAAAAAGAGAAAGTCCTTCACTTTTCTGCCACTTATACTTACCAAAGTGTAACAGCCATCTTCTAACTGTGAAGAGAAACATGGAAGAACGTATATTATCAATGACACAATTGAGCTTCTGTGCCAATATTGGAATTTTTTTCTCTGGATACATATGAAAAAAAATACACCTGGCAATGTTACTCTTCATTTTGTTTTCTGATAATTACAGGTTGACTCATTCCAAACTGACTATTACTGTATGAAAGAAGTTATTCTTCACTCACTGCTTTCCACATGGCAACAAGCTCAGCTGTACATTATTACTTAAAAAATCAGTGGAATAGATGTAAATGAGTAATATAGATTTAATTACAAATGGTATACCAATTATGGTTTTATATGACATATGTCAGTCATTACCTTTTGTGAAGTTATAGACTCATTTCAATTTTCCAGATGTTATTCCGAAAAGGATATCAGGGACTTCAGGCCTTTTGTGGTTTTTTTCCTTTCTGTGCCTGAAAAAGATTATTGGACCTCATATACAATTATTCTTATGATAAAAAAGCCATTATGAAGGTAGTTGACCAGAAAGCTGACAAATTTTAATATGCCAAATTTTTAACTACAGTAGTTACGTTAATACATGAATAACAAATATCAACTATGTTTCACCTCACAGTTGATGATTAAACATGCCAGTTCCATGTTTAGATGTGTTGTGGCAAATGACCCTGAGGCTTCAATTAAGTAATATTGAAGGATACCATATTTTATACAAATTAATAATACCATATTTTATACAAATTAATAATGCCATATTTTATACGAATTAATAATTATACCATTATTGTCAATGAAGAACTGTCCCAGCTACTTTTGCCAGCATGCTTTCATGCTTTCAACATCTGTCTCTTGATTAGTGATTCACTACATTCTCATTTATAAGCTTGGAAAAGCAACTTTATGTTCCTACTTCTTTAGCTGCCTATCCCTGTAGTTTACTATCTCTATCAATAGACTTATTAAATTGTAATGCATGCATTTTTCTTTCCTTCAGATACTTTTATTGAAGAAAAATGCATTAGAGGAGAACCTGATTATTATGTGTGAACATTTTTTTCCAAATAAATTATTGAAGGTAGCGGGTTCTACAATGCTTATGGGAATTGTTAATGCTTCCCTAAATCTATTTTACGCACTTCTTTTTACAGTACTCACACTTCGTGCATCCTCTATGCAGGAAAAGGAGAATATTTTGTGATGACAAGAACAAAGTAAAATGATGGACGGGCAATAAGGTAAGTTAAAGCTGCATACAGAAGTGGATGTAAGTGTCATATGAAATCAACTTTTTTCAGATTCAAGTTCAAATTCTGCTTTTTTTATTTTTTAATTTCTGACTCTTCTAACATTCATCACTTTCTCCCTTGACTACTACTATCTCATTACATTTGTATCATATTGTCAGGCTTCCAATTGCATATTTATCTCCTTTGGTCTTCCATATACCACACTATCATTGAAATAGAGTTAGATCCTGATTTTCCTCTATCTTTATTGTCTCATTTACCATTAGTAATTAGTAAATGCTAAATGAAATTAGTTGCATTGAGTTACACATTTGGTAAGTTAATAATGAATTCATTATTCTTTTTCTTCTTAAACTTCCTACTGTTTCTCCTTTCCAAAGTTGTAAAGCAGTTTTTGTTTGTAAAACATTTAGAGAAAGTCACTTTTCCTATTAGCTATTCAAATAGGTAAATGCAAACTGCTTTTCATATCCTTTATGGAATTTGAGTATAAATTCATTTCCAAAATGTTTTTGATTATTTCTCTGTGTCATAGGGATGTTTTTATTTGGATGGGGTTCAGATTCTTCTAGTGTAGAAAATATATAGATAACCTAAAAAAAGTAATGCTTTAAAAAAAATCTATGGATTTAAGATATTTCAATAAAATATTTTATTTACTGTATCAAAAGCTTGAAATTACTGACTATCCAAATAAATGAGACTGATTTAATTAAAATCCATATAAATCACTCATTTAATATGATGCTTCAGAAAAAAATTTAATAGCTTAGAAAATTTTATATCATTAATTATTAGAAAAAAAATCATCAACACAAAGAGAATGTCCTGTATAGTCTTATTTTTCTGGAAATATATATATATATATATATATATATATATATATATATATATGTAAATATGCATAAGGAAAAATATGAGAAATATGTAGTGTAAAATATCAACATTGGTTACCTGACAGGAGGTTATCTGATTTTCTTCCTATTAATTTTAATTTTTTGCTATTTGCATGTTCTAAAATTTTTGTGGCAAACATTAATTGCTCTTATAATGAGAAAATAGAAAAGAATAACCTTTATTATCAAATACCTGAAAATTAAGTTAAACAATTCTGAAACAGTACCATTTAGATGCAGTTATTAAGGCCACTTATATATGTTGACCTTTAACTGTAATTCCTAAAATAGCACATTTACATTGTATTTTAACTTATGCTTCCTGTCTTTGTCTTCACGTTCATATATATTTTTTTAATATCATGTTATGTAACATAATTTTGAATTGTGTTCGTTAGGGAATGTATACTGAAGAAAGATTATTTTTCAACACTGAAAAAACATTTCGGAAACCCAAGGCTTTTGTGGTTTCATAGTGAATAGGAAATTTTCTTCAGTGTACCAGTGTTGAATTAGAATTCACCTCAGGCTGCTTCAGTCTATGGCTGCAATTTGATGCAGTTGTGTGGGACTCTCTTTATTGATTTAGCTTGCTTGAAACTACTAAAAACTATAGGCTGCCAAACGTTTTGGGAGAAATCATATTGGAGAGGTGGAGTCTTAGTTCAGAGTGTAAAAAGCAGTTTTGACTAGTGATTATTGTTTTCTTTTCTTCCCTCAAAGTAATCATTGTAAAATTTGCCAATGGATGTCATCTATTGATGGAAGTGATAAGAAGTAGTCATTTTGTGCTTTTTTGTAGTTGTTGGCTGTGATTTTTTTTAACTTCAATTTTCATCAGCTTCCTTTTCAAAATATCAGCTATCAGGGTTTTTTCTGTTCAGGTTTTCCTAACTAGCAGCAGAAGAGATTAGGTCCTCCAATGATGGGGCTGGTTTCTAATAGGAAAGCATGTTGACTAAGATACTTTATCAGCTGAGTATATAATTTCTGTTACCACCCATGCTTTTCCATGTCTTATTTTATAGTTTAATCATCATTATTTTTTGCCCTTTATACATCTTGTGGTTGTGTGAGTTTTCCTCTAACAAGAAAACCATGTGCTCTTTATTTCCAAAATGAATATATGCAAATTATAATTGCAGTACATATCAACCATAACCTGTATTATATTGTGTATTAGTACAATATTTCAGGTAATTGCAATTTCATTTATTGCACATTGATTATGGTGAACTAATATGGAAAATAGTCTGCCTGTGTCAATCCTTACCTTAGTTCGATATTCACTTTAATGTGACTACTAAAGCCATGCAATGTTAATAACCACCACAGTATTCTAATCCAGTAAATACAATTCACTCTGCAGTTATTTTTAGGTTAAGGATGTCATTAATACATTGTTATATATATATATATATATATATGTGTGTATATATATATATATATATATATATATATATATACATATATATATAATGTATTACTGTGATCTTTCAATTAATTGAAAAAAATTATATCAGCGGTTGTATTAAACTATTTGTGAAGTAACTCTTGTGAAGGATTCTGTAATGGTCACATTTTAAGTAAAAAGAAAATAATTCAACAATTCCAAAGCAGACACTGAGTACAAATATCCAGATTTCTCCAATCTGTCAATCTATCCTACATCTTTGATCCTCATCAAATTACGAAATATTCCATGTACACAGAGTCGGTAACCAAATTATGCACTATTCGAAAATGTGGAGTGGAGAGTGAATGGGTCTTTGAGAAAACACACTGAATAT
Organism: Rhinolophus sinicus; assembly: GCF_057876585.1. Taxonomy (NCBI): domain Eukaryota; kingdom Metazoa; phylum Chordata; class Mammalia; order Chiroptera; family Rhinolophidae; genus Rhinolophus; species Rhinolophus sinicus. The sequence goes on from NC_142501.1 coordinate 195,251,239, forward strand.
GAAATGCTTATAACATTTTATATTTACTCTTTACCTTGGATATAATAGAAAGAGGAATCAAAGATGATAAAAGCCTATTTGCTGTTTGTAAAATGTGATATATGGATGTATTTATCACTAACATTTTAAGACTGGGTGAGATATTATCTTGCTCAGTGTTTTAGGGATGCAGAAATGTCAGCATGGCTGCAGTGCTATGAGACAGATTCACTATTAATTCTGATGCATTATATTGTGGGGAGGTACTGAGGGCTAAATTAGATTGGCTAGTTAAAACTTTATTCTATTTAAAAATTAAAAGTAAAAGGGGAATCACCCTTCAGTCTTTCATGTTATTTTCTAGCAGTATGCAGATAACTTCAGACACTAGCTTGAACTGCCAAAAGACTATACATGTATATTTTTAATGCAGCTCCAGAGGAAGATACAATTTGCTTGAAATATGACATTTATATGCCATTCCTTGATTTAGCTATGCAGAGGTTTAAGACATGTTGGCAATCCAGCATGTTTTGAAACATGTTCAAAATGATGTGGATGGAATCAGTTAGGAGAAACAAGTGAGTTCCAAGACAGACTTTTAAAAAGCTGCAGAGTTGCTTAGTAACCTGATGTTATACTTCATTTCCCAGCAGAGTTGTAACGCTGTCAGAGCTGGTAACAGAGCACTTGGAAATGAATCAAGTCTCATGTGCTCTGTCAAGTACGTACCCATATTAAATATGTTAGACCCCCACTGTCAGAAGTTGTATATACATGCTCAGTAAAACATGTAGCAGGACAGTGATCAGGGAATATAACTTCAAGTTGTGCTTTGACATAAAAACCTTGTTTATTTTCTTTACATACATTGTGTTGCCATAAATCAATGTTCTGCGTATCTACCATAACTCTAGAGAAAAGTTCACTCAAGTGTTTCATCCTGCAGTACCACTTGCCATTCACTTGGCTATTCTTTGGCTGAACTTCCTTCAGTCTGCACCTCTTATGCTTTGCATTTGAATATTTCACACATGAAGTCACAAACAGTGTTGCTTTTCCTTGAGATTGTCCAGGCAGCTATCCACCCATGCATGTAAATTATATTCTTATAGAGAAACTGTACTTATTAAACACTAAATCATTTTCATATCACCTATGCAGATCAATTCAGGCCCCCACACATAAACTAAATGGTAAATATAATACAAGAAAAAAATATTACCAATGCTCATAAAACATTTGGACCTAGGACCTATAACAACCTGTATGATTTTCTTTTCACTATCTCACCTTTTAATTCATTATTTTGCCAGGAATAAAATATTGAGAAAATGCCAGAGTACCTTTCCAGAAATACAATAATTAGGACTTGAGGTTTCATAAGCAATGGAAGAAAAGGAAGGTAGAGATGCATTAACTGACTGCCTTCATCAGTAAGAACTCAAATGACACATCTTGATTTTCAAGTTAAAGATCTAAAGAAAATCCCCTATCATCGCCTACTCAGAATTATTTGACACATAATCATTAAATTATTAGTTCTTATATCATCTTTGTGAGATATATTGGGAACAATCATTATTCTCATTTTTAGAAGTAGAAATTTTACAAATTTCTGGTTAACAGGATAGTATGTGGCTGAGTCTTTGGAAAATCATAAAGAACTACATGTAATATTTTACTGCAGTACTTTATAAATCTATTTCATAATCATTTATCTGGTAATAACCATGGACATCTTTACTAAAATAAATACATAGATACATACATGCATACATATATATATATACATAAGCAAACTATTTATATTCAACACCCTTGACTATGCTTAGTCCCATTTTCAACCATTTCCACACTTCGATTTTAGGACTAGAAATGGAACAGTAACATAGCTTTCATCAAGACATATGGAATGAGCATACAGGACAGTCTTCCTAAAAGTAATTCTTTAAAAAGAGAAAGAAAAAATGTGAGAGATCAAGAGAGAATCACAAACCTCCAGTTTTCTCTAGGATTGTTGCCATAAAATGCTTCTGTGAGGAGAAGACAACCATTTTTTTGAGTTGCTGCCCAGGCATTTTAGCATAACAACACTGCTTCTACTCAGAATCTGGACATTTAGATAAGGACCCCAGTTTAGAATTCCCACCACAGGTTTCCACTTTGCTTTTTCCAGGGCACCTTTTAAAAGGACCACTCAGATTTGAACATGAGAAAATTTAGTAACCTCCACCCCAACCACCTTGTAAGTAATGGGTGTGTCCTACCCTGCTATCTCTTGTTCACTCACTGGTGACCTGGGACAGAGGTCTGTCCTTCTCATCTCATTGCATCCCCATTCTGGGATCTTCGCCTATTCTGGGATCTGTCAGTGATAAATCTTGTGGCTTTACTTTCTTTGAGTATATCGAAACTTTGTATTTAATCAAAACAGCCCAGAATTCTCACTTCCCCAAAATGGGAATTTATCTGGATGCCAAGGGAGCTACCAGCTGACTCCTTCCTAACCTACATGTGTGGGTGGCTATGCCTTCTCATTCAGCAGGTCATAATCTGTATGTTCTTAATACACCAGATCTAGGTTTTCCAACACAGTTTCATACTATGATCATCCTTGAAAAAAAGAAAAAGCACCCTTATAAAACTAAGGTATAAAATAACTCTTGACACTGATTTTATTTTTGTTATCCTCTGAACATCAAAAAATGCAATAATCACCACCCAAAGAGGACCAAGGTCATAGTGATCCAACAAGCTAGAAATCATTGATTCCAATGTCATTATAGAGTCGCTCTAACTGTGATTTAAAAGCATGGTGTAGTGTTATACAGCCTATCAATAAACTCTGGAACTAGCTGGAAATCATGTATGATGGCTATTCCAAGAATTATTTGACTAACTCTGGCCTCACAGAGTACAATTATGCCATTTGCAAGACCAGATTGAGGAGAAACCTTTCCACTGGTTGCTTTTATAGAGAAAGGAGGGCATGTGTGCGTGCACACACACACATGCACACCAAAAGAAACCACCCTTTACCCATCTGTAAATAAATAATAACTGCCCTGTCATGGAATGTATATACATGATTTACTGAGTCACGCATTAAAGAATTGAACTACTTTGTGATAGTTAAAAAATCAGTATGAAAGTTTTTAAAATAAATTACATTTGAACACTGGTCAGTTGTTATTTAACTATTGAAGGAAAACGAACTGGTATATCTGCTGTACTCTCTCTGGTTTAAAGGTTAATTTTTACCTTAGTCCAGTCAAACAAGAGTCAGGAATAGACTCCTTCATATTTATTTCCTCAAAAATTCCAATCACACTAGCCTTTTTATGATTTTTTTCTGCCAGACATAAATGTTTTTAAACCCACATTTCATAGTGCATGAACTTCCCATTTTTCTCGCAGATATTTTTTTTTCTCACCAAATTTCTTTGGAAATACTTTTTTCTTTCCTCATCTGATTCTTCCACCATGAGCTGAAAGACGTGTAAGGGGTTCCAGTTGAGCTGGAATTTGTTCTAGACTAAATTTTGGTATGTAGACATCATGAGGAATTTTCATAAAAGTAGTATCTGTTGCATTTATAGTGCTCCTTACATTGTAACCATCACATAGATTATTTTCAACCTCATATAAAGTATACAAAGTTGGCATTTTTTATTCCATTTTGCAAAGGCTGGACCCATAGCTCAGTGAGTTTAGTTAATATTTTTAAGGATTCAAAGCTATAAATTATGCAGACAGAATTGTTATTCTTCTCCGTCTGACTCTAAATGTTCATGCTCTTTCCGTGGTATCAGACTGCCCTTCAGGGGAAAAAAAAATGGAAAGAAAAAGGCATTACTAATAAATGTATAATGTGTGTGTGGCGGGGAGGGGTGATTTCCTCAATGTGTGTCATTTCCAAAAATGAATGAAGTTAGGGTATTTCTATCATAAGTGTCCATGTTACTTTACATTTGATATTTATGTTCAAAACCCAATTCTTCTACCTAAATGATATGACCTTAATTTTAATTTGCCACTGTTTTCTCAACTGTAAATGATAATTGCTTCTAAATCCCAGCTCAGTGGTAAGAACTTGAAGAGACAACATTTACAAATAAATGACACAATGTCTGGCAAAAATATAAATGCTCATATAATTTTAAACTTGACTATGATGATGTTTACCTCTGAAGTCAGCCACACTAATGTTTTGAAAAGCTCAGTTGGTGCAGGTGACAGGATCCTGTCAACTCCCAATAGTTACCTCTGTTTTGCCCAACTTGTTTTTCTATCAGCCACATAGTCTATGAAGAAATTTGTGATTCAAGAAGTTAAGTGACCTCTATCAAGCCATATAAGTAGAAGATAAGACTTTTCTAGAATCCAGATTTCCTGACCTACATGTCAGAACACACAGAAAAGACCTTGCAATCTCTATACTAATTCACTAATTACCATAAATTATGTGTTACCTATTAACAAAAGCCTGGAATAGAGTCACACACACAATAATAAAGTTATTCATCAGTTTGGAATATTTGATATGTACCTTTTATTTTTGTGACTTCAAGTAGAGAGAAGAAAAGAAATATGCAACATAGAGAATCACAACTTTATGTACTTCTTAATTTTTTTAAAGAGCTACTTCAATACTCTATGAAAAAGCAAAATAGCTGAGACAGAAATAGAATGTATAGTTTATAAAAATTAAATATTTGTGTGTATATAAGATTATAAAACAGAGACGTGTTTATTCATGAAGCAAAAAAGAGAAATATAGATTAAGTAACTATTTTAACATTTTTGAAAATATCTGGGCATGTAAAAACCTGCCCAGATAATTATATTACAATATACTAGAAAAAATAGCTGCTTAACTGATAAAAAATTCATTGAATTACTATTGTGATGCTAGTCCTAAAGGTGAATTAAGAAAAAACAAAACAGCATTTCTAGACACCCCTGTATTTTGTTAAATATTGCTTTGTAAATACATTAGTCTGATATTTGAAGTTTAGGATTATCTAGAGGAGGTCATAAAAATATTAAGTTGAGTTCAGGCTTATAATATATTTTGTTTCATGTCGTATATACATATAAAAATAAAAATATGATAGACATTTTTCTGTTAAAGTATAATTTTTTGATTACAAGATCATTAATTATACTAAGCAAATGAGAGTCATACTTGAAATAATTAGCAATGATTTTATTCCTAATATGTAGTCTCCATGGTACCATTCATCTCAAAAGTCATCAAATATGGATATTAGACAGTGACATGCAAGTTCTATTAAGTCTGGCATTAATACGATTAATTATATAATTCATATATATTAAATTGACTTAAGTAAAAGTATATGAATTTATATTCATTATTTAAGTTTACAATATCCATTAATGCCAGAGAGAGTATCTCCACTGATTTTAAGCTTATCTAAACATATAAGTGTGTGTTTAATTTTATTCTTTTATATGATAAATTTTGTAAATTAAAAGCTACATCCTGTCTTGATCTTCTCAAAAGATTTCACATTTTTTGTCCTTCCCCCAATCTCATATTGATAATTTTGAGAATGATAATTCTATAAATGTACTATTTCTAGGTATGTGTGTGAGAGAGAAAAAATGCTGGTTTTGCTCCTTGCTGTTTGTGCTTTCACTTTCTCTCTCTCTACTTTGTGTTTGTACGTGAGGACCCCATGGATTCTCATTTTAAAATAGAGTATGACAAGTATGAGAATTTACATACTATAAATATAAATTAATGACATAAATAAGTATATATGGTACTAATCAGAGCATCAAACATAGATGGAAAAAATACAGATGCCATTAGGATACATACAGTTTTATAAACTTCGAAGTTATCAGTGGGAAGGAAAATGAAGTATTTTAAGGGTACAATTACAGAGAACTACCAATATCTTGGCTTATACAGTGTTGTTTAATTTAGTTGCATATCTGTGCTTTTAAAACTCCGTACTGCATGTTTATGATTTTTGCAAAACATAGAGCCATGAAATTACTGTTTTTGTCAAATCTGATCTTTGGTCATTGGTATAATTACAAATTGTAAACAAAACTTGAAATTTAATTTAGTTATAAATAATATAGTATCTTTTTAATGCTAATGAAATGTAGACCATAAAAAATATCTGATTATTATACTATTTAGTTAGTGTACACCATGCCATGGTAGGTCAACTTTATCATTATTTAATAACAGTGTATTTTCCAGATTATTTTGATATGACCTATTGAACTTCTGGTATATCTATAGCAACTTATCTTTCTGGTTTTTAAAATAAATCTCCAAAGTTTTATAATATGTACACTGGTAAAAATATTTCTTCTAATATTAGTTAAAGATTTATACCATGTTTCCCCGAAAATAAGACTTAGCCAGACAATCAGCTTTAATGCGTATTAATATAGGACCATGTCTTATTTTACTATAATATAAGACTGGTCTTTGCTATAATATAATAATATAATATAATATAATATAATATAATATAATATAATATAATATAGTATAATATAATACAATATCGGACCTTATATTAATTTTTGCTCCAAAAGACGCATTAGAGCTGATTGTCTGGCTAGGTCTTATTTTTGGGGAAACGGTAGTTTAACCTATGTATATTTACATGTGTGTGATTATAAGTTATTTTTTAATTAGGCCACTTAGTATTAGGAAACTGTATTTTAATGTTTGATATTATATAGCTAGTAAGATAAAAGGAGGAATTTATACTTAGGACTTTTGACATCTAATTTCAACTGAGTACTGTTTTAGTCTATTTGCTATAGATACTCCTAACTTCCACCTGTTATTTATCTCATGCCTTTTATACATATATATGTATATATATGCATATATATACACATATATGTATAAAAGCATATATAGACAAAGATATATATACATGCATATATATATATATATTCCACTTTTACATACATATATGTATATATATGTATTCATGTATTCCACTTTTATATAGTCTGATTCTATATAGACTACAAAATTTAAATTACATTTAGGACAAAGTATTTACAAAGTTATGTTTCCTATAAGAACTGAGTAAATTGTAAGTTGTTTGTTGTTCTTTTCCATATGTAGTTTGTGTGTGTTAAAGATAGAACATATATGGTTCTAGTATAAATTTTTCTAAATATTAGCATATTAATGAATTGTTGGTTGAAATCTCTTGGAGGAGTTTCCCCAATCTAAATTCAGAACATGAATTGAACCAGCTACTTCTTAATGAAAAAAAATTAAACCTCGATGTAGTCATTCACTGGTGTAAGAAAACCAAAAGAAAGATAATTTAACATTAGATCACTAGTATGAAGTTTGTCTTTGAAATTAGGATTGACTTCCAACATTTGGAATATAATCAGAGATTCTTGTCATACAATGTCAAAAATGAAAAGGACTCTGTCTTTACAGCCATGTATATCAAGTGGATTTCCTTCCACTCTTTATTTCTGTGACAGCACTTTACCCAACCTGTCTCTCTTTCTCTCTCTCTCTCTCTCTCTCTCTCTCTCTCTCTCTCTCCACCCCCCGCTTCCCTCCTTCCCTCCCTCCCTCTCTCTGTCTCTCTCTCTTCCTCTGTCTCCTCTCCCTTTTTCTTCCTTATGTGTGTAATGACCACATATGTTATACTTCTCTTATTAACTAGGAGCTAAGTAAATATTTGCTGAGAAAATAAACACAGACGGTGCTATTATTGTGAAATATTTTACCAACAAATATTTATTATATGGCAGATGCTTTCAGTGTTCACAATTGCTGGTTCTGAATGAATTACTCACTTCTAGAATTATGTTGTCACAAAAACCTTTATTAGATAATTATTCTAGTGGTTCTTTCTTAGCAGATATCTTTAAGTATGAGAAAAACAAACACGAAGAAAAATGTAAATATAAAAATTTATAACTATTTGATTAAAAACTGATAAATAGAATTACAGGCAAATGACTTGTTAATTTTTTTATTCAAGTTAACTAAATAGAAAAATTTTTTAATTGTAATCTAACTTTTAAAATTTCAAACAAAATACAAGAAGAGAATAATTTTAAGAATAGTGTGTTTCCTCCATTACTATTTGAATCATCATATAACTTTATTTATTATTATTTAGATTGGCCATTGCTTCAGTATTTCTTTTTTTTTTCTTTTCAGAAATGTTGAAAATCACTTTCTACCTAACATCCAAAAAATGTGACACTTGCAAAGTCAGCCAATAGATGGAGCTAACCATAGGGTCTGCTGTAACACTGACAAGTCTCTAAAGCTTGAGCTTTCTTTGTTGAAATGGATTTAGTCAGCTTTTAGTGAGTGTCGTAATAACCTCAGTGTAATGCATATCTTAAATGAGCAGTCGTAGAATGTGTTCTAAAACTCATCAAGTTTTATTGGGAACCTGATAGGTTTTATTTCTGGCTGTAGAGGTACAGTGAATCACAGGGAGCAGTGTAGGAAAAAAAGTTCAATAAGGATTCAACCTTGAATCTTTCTTCTCAGTGGAAGTCCCAATTAGAAACAAGACACATATATTAGATTTATGTCGTGTCTCTTTCTCCATAAGACCTAAGGTGATATATATAGTACCGATTAAAACAAACAACATCCTTCGAAAGGTTAATCATAACTCTGGATAAAAAGGTAAGCGTCAAGACACTGACTTGCTTAAATTAGCCCAATGAGAAAAGATCAGCTGACATTATAAAATATTATTATGGGGGAAACAAAGAAATTAATGTGATTTAATGGAGATTCAGGAAAGAATGTGGAGTTGCAGATCAACATAATCTTGGAAGAGGCTTCTAAATGTCATTGTGCTATTATCCCAACTCTGGGCATGGTTCACTGTCATCCTATAACGTACATGCGAATCAAACAGATTTTAAATGTCTTTCCAAGGAATACTTATTTAAAAATGGTGTGATTTTGCACAAAAGTTTATCATTGTTTTATTACAGGGGAACATGTACCGTAAAATTTGAGGAACTGATTTTAGAGACCATTTTGTTAATATTGAACATAATATTGGTTCTATTTAAAATAAAATAGACCAACTCATTTAAAATGAGATTTTTATAATTTGAATAACTCACTTAAAATGAGATTTTATAATTTGAATATCTTAAGTGCCTTATTCCTGGGTATATCTCGATATGTATAATTCAGTAGAAAACACATGCATGTATTTCCTTTGCATATATTGTATTTTCTTTCCAGTCCAGGAATTTTAAGGCAAAAGAACAAATTATGAAAAAAAACAATCCTTCCATATTGTTCCCTCAGAAAATTACATTTGTCTCTAACATCATCCATCATATTAGTATTCTAGATTTCATTCATTCTTCTTTGTTTTTGAAAGGGATTTTTAGATCGCAAGTTAGTATTCCTTCCCTTTAAACTATGAGGATTGAGACATTAGACTTAATGAAAGAGATAGCAAGTTTTAAAGTAGCCCAGCTTGCTCAGTTCTGAAGATGATACCTAACTATAAATATAGAAATTGGTGGTGATCGAGAAGGAAGTGACTAGGACTATTCTCCCTTCGGTCAATGCAAACTAGTGAAAGAAGGCAGCGTTCCTGGGGTTTATTCATTTTTCCCTGCCAATAACAAAGTAATTTTTCTTCTTGGTGCAGTTCTGAAACTTGTCAGTTTGGAGCAGGAGGGAATTAGGGCACAGAAACTGAGTAGGGGCAATATCACCTGTCTTAAGAAACACGTTACATTACCTGTGGCACACATCCTGCTCTGCCAATGATCCCCTTGGCAACCTGCATGCATTGCCTGTGACTTCATTTCCGGTATTATCAAAGAGAAATAATAGCAACACCCATCTCTTAGGGTTGATATACAATATGCTATGTAATAATCTGTAACTTTAGAGCCTAGCTAACTACCATAGCATTCTTGATTTTTTTTTTTTTTTTACTATCAAAATGTTAATGCATAGTTAACATGATTTTGCACACTGGGGGACTGGACTTGCACTGTTTTTTAAGGGATACTGTAAATAACACAACCTGTAGCACCTTGCTAGAGCTTGCCAAATGTGGAAAGGATAGCATTCTCTTAGTCTAGGTTAGTACTTTGTTTAGATGTGCTGAAATGGATGCTGTTTTTATATTTATTTATTTTTTAAATCAACTGGTTGAAGCCTACATGTTAATTTCCATGTGCTATGGCAAGTATAGGCTTGACTTAGCTAAACCACTTTCAAGCATATCCTTCTCATTTTGCTCGGCAGAAATGGCCTGGGACTAAAATATACATTTGAGATAAATATATGCACTCTGGCTACAGAGTGCTGCAGGAAAGGTCATTCTTTCTGTAGTTCTAATGAGTACTTGATTCACTAATTGCTCCACCTGATTGAGTGTTTATAGAGTGAGTTGGTTTTACTCCTTTAGTTTCTCCCTAGTATCCATTATGGTAACATTATCATGCTCAGGTGCCATTCCATTATTGCCATGAGACAAATCCTATAAACAAAATATTGGCAAACCTCACTCACTGGTTAACTTATTTAGTTCTAAGATGTGGTTTTCACTGGTTCTTAAATTTTGTTATAATGGAATTTGTCTCTTCCTAACATTATAGAACATCTTACCTGGGGCTAGAGAGAGAAAAACAAAAAAAGGTGATAGGAGAAAATTAGAGGATGCTTCAACGTGATGTACACACTTTTGTCACTGGAAGACCAAATTTTTGATAAGTGTATGAGAAGTAATATTGGTCTTTTAAGGGATAATAAGCAATTATTGTATTTGCACAATAATATGCAAAAAGATTGGCAACACACTAAAATACATCTACATGATCAAGGATTATGAGATGCACTGTAAGATGTATATTAGCATCTCATTTAATTTCTGAGTTCAGAAAAAAAATCAATGTGTTATAAAACTTAATACTGCCTAGATCAATGTGTGTACAGAGAGTATAAAGCAAAATCACAGAAACAGCACTTGAGACAGACCACTTTATTGGGGTCAAAGGATGCTCAGAAGAGATGAAGGAGTGAGCACCATGGAGAAGTTTCTTTTTTATTTCACAGGATTTCGGGCTAGGGTCATTGTCCTAAAGCCTGAACTTTCTTACCCTAAAAGAAGTGTTTTATATGGGGTTTAAAAGAAAGAGGAAAGAAGGAAGGAAGGAAGGAAGGAAGGAAGGAAGGAAGGAAGGAAGGAAGGAAGGAAGGAAGGAAGGAAAAAAGGGAAGAAGGAAAGAAAGAACAGAGGAAGATTCTTCCACCAAAAATAAGAAAGGAACCAAATAAGCTTGAGGAAACTCTTTATAATAAGTACTATTTAGTGCATCCTGTCAGCCTTCTTCCTTCAGCTGTGAGGATGGCAAGGATTTAGTTGAGGCAGTGCTGTGCATCCCTTCAGGCAGAGAGAACCCCAAGGTAGTGTAAAATAGCATGGCACATTCAGAGGATAGGGAGAAGTCTATGGGATTTGAATTGTTCCCAAATACTGCTCTTTTGTTTCAACTAACCAGATAATGTTTGTAGTGGGAGGAGCTGCACCCTATTGGACCACAAAGTCCAGACTTAGGCAAGTGGACCAGTCAGTTAATCTAACCAAACTCAGATTTAAAGCAAAAGTAGGTGACAATGTGTGAAAGAATTGATACCCAAATCAAGATGATTACTTATGTGCTCAATATAAACTTGTTACTTGCTTTAAAATATATTTCATGTTTTAGGTTAAGTAGAGTTTTGCACATGATAATTGAAACAAAACTACAAATGAAAAGATGTGTGTGAGAAAATATTCAGTTGGGGCTAATGTCTATTGTTTTCTTGAAAGCTCATTTTAAATGAAGTGGAAGGAACAGCAGAAGATAGTGAGAGAGTGAACATATTTATAATTCATTTATGTAAAACAAAATAAAGTGATGAAATTTATATATATATATATGCGGGTCAGACAATTGGTTCAAAAACAAGGACAAGTCATTCAGTTTGGAATGGTACAGATGAACAGACCTGAAAAAAACATCTGAGGCACATCAACTGGAAATGCAACTTGCAAAACAGGAATGTCAAATGAATGCCACGGTGCCTCCCATATAAACGTACGTCCTAGCAGGTGTCTGCAAGTATTTCCTTTTTAAATTTGCCTACAGATAGGTTATTAAAGTCATTGTGAATCAGAACATGTCTTTCTTGTGGCACAAATTTAACTGCACATGAGCAAAGGCAAGGATAAGGACAAGGACACTTGGGGACAGAGACAGCTTTCTGTGAGTCCCACGTCCACACTGAGGTATAGGTCTGACTAGTTACATTAGATTTGAAACAAAATTTAATTTATAAAAATAAATGCTTTGAGGACTTACCTCTAAAAAGATGTGGCCGTAAGGTAATTTCAGTCTGCAAAAACTGTGCATGATGGGATTGTGTTATATCAGTGCTGTGAGTGGGTTGGAATGGCCCCTCATGTGTGTAGAGTGATCATTCCTTTCAGGTGCCTAAGGCCAGGCCCAGTCTATGCCTGATGTTCTGACCCAATCAATCACTCTTTCATCTCAGAACCTTCCAGTTGGGTGTATGGTCTAATGCATATGTGCAAGTTTGTGTGCGTGTCTGTGTGTGTGTGTTTAATCCTCATTCATTCCATTATCATTTCTATCATCTCTGCAACCTCTGCGTCAGCGATAGTATTCTTCTGATTTCCTTGCCTTTGTTGTTTCCTTTTCAATTCTTTGGAACAGTAGTTTTAAGCTTAGAGAGACCGTTAAAGGTAATAAGTGATGCCCTCTCAGCCTCCCTGTAAATTTCTGTCTTCTTTTTCTCTCTATTACTGTAGTTTCTGAAAAATGTATTCAATAATCTGTAGTCTACTTAATTTTCTAGGGCGCACGTGCAGCAAATACTATACAGGAGTTTATTTCTTGGCTACAAACCACATTTCTCAGTTTAGCTCTTGCTCTCATACCTTCTCTTGTCCTTCAGTTTTCAGTAAATTTTGATCAATGGCTCACGGATCTCTGACAGCTTGTAAATTGATTGAAAATACCCTGTGCTATATATGAACATCAAACATGAATATTAAGTAATACTTTTCTAGAGTTCCTTTAAAACTCTAATAGTCAGCATCCAGATGTGTTAGTAATTATGTAAGGGGCTTATTGATTTATAGAATCTTAAATAAATATGAAATACTGTCTGAATTAAAGGAAAAAAGGTCCCTGGGATTACTTGACTTTCTTATGTGGTGTTTAATAATGGCTGAAGGGGTAAGCTGAATGATTTCTCTTGAGTTCTTAAGCAGACCTATGAAAATATGCAGAGCATATAGAAATAAATCACCTTGTAAGATATCACAATCAAATTCCCAATCCATATATGCTTCTATATCCTCACATTTTAACATATTTGTAGGTTGTTTAACTACTAATTTCAATAAACAGAGACAAATTTCATATCAAGAAAGATTCTAAGTCATTACATTTTCAAAGAAGATTAAAGAAATAGTCTAGGAGCACTGTTAAGAGAGAAAGGAAAAAAAAAAAAAAACACTGTATTTTGTTTTTCTCTGCAATGAAAATTTTGCCAAGAAAAAAGAAACTGTGTGGGCAATTTCATGTACTGAAGATATTACATGCGAAGTGCCTAAAGATGAATAAACTCAACAGGATATCGTATTCCAGCTTTTGAAAAACTTCAACAGCCACTGTCTAGAAATTATCTAATATCTAGGATTACTTGTGGGTTTCAAATACTAGATATGTGGAAATTACCCATAATGTTGTACTGACCTCTGTCCGTGGAGCAGCACCCTGCACTGGTGTTCTCCTGGGCTGCACTGGTGTCCACTACAAGCTTAGTTCTTTGTATCCTATTGCTAGAGGTGACCTGTATATATAGCGCTCACTGACGGTGGAAGAAAATCGTAAACCCAGAGCCCTTCAGTGCAGCAAACTGAGCAATAGAATGGAGGATATGTGTGCAAAGATTGATGTGCTGGGTGAACTTGATTCTTATTTTTAGAAGAAAGAATGAATGCATAAGGCTCCTTTTCCTGGCCTTAAAAATATTTTCCAAATGGCACTAGGCACTGACTATTATTGGACTCTTGGCTAGGTTGTGCTCTGTAGGGACGAAGGAGGAAGCTAACACTTATTAAGGACTCAATGATTGATTTAATCCTTTCACTGAGAATTTAATGAAAAATACTATTTATGTAAAATAAATCTACATTGTCAGCCTATAATAGGAATAAGAGCCCTGTCTTAAAATATCAGCATTATCCAAATCAACCTCCATATCTTCAAACTAAACACACCAATTCCAAATATGCCCAGAAAATCTCTTGTAAATACATTAAACCTTAGGAATGTACATGTTTTTTAAATGGTGAAGTTTTATGACTCTCTGGTACATATAATAACACACTACAATAGTCTCTTCACATAATTTTTATTCTGTAAACATTGACAATCGCCTCATGTGGCTACTACCCAGGCATTCTTAAGAGGAAAGATCATAAATAACAAGAACAAAGCACCAATATTAATAGCAATGTGATTTTATTAAGCAATTTCTCTGTAGCAGAGAGTAGACTAAGCAATTATACACCTTACTTCATTTAGACATCAGATTAGCCTGATATAAGTATTATTCTAATCTTCACATTACAAATAAAATTTTTAAAGTGAAGCCGAAGAAAAGCCACATAATTTGGCCAAAGTTATAGCTATAATATGGCAAAACCATGTTTTCTGTATAAATGCCCATGTTCTAAATCTGAGGTCAGCAAACTCGTTGACCACAGGACCAATAATACATATTTGGGGCTTTGTGTCTTATATGGTCTTTGTAATAAATACTCAGTTCTCTTCTATGCAGCTCCAACCCTTGCTTAGGGTTAGGATTAGGGTTACAGTTATCTGAGTCAACTCTGAATGCAGATATAGACAATATGTAAATCAATGGCCATGGCTATGTTTCAATAAAACTTTATTTATAAAAATAAGGCAAGCAATTTAGCCTGAGGAACACAGTTTGCCAATCCCTCCTATAAATCACTGAGCCATAGGAATTCCATTCCATACTATATGGAGAAAATGTATTAAACTAGGTCATCAGAAAATCCACATTCTTAAACATACTAGTAATTAATTTACTTAAAGCTATGTCATATTTATTTTAAGCTTTAATTCCAATTAAGATTATTTTATGTGATAGCATATTCCAAAGTGCTAAGGTAATAAGCTTAATGTGTTATATAAATTAGACTCACGAATCCTAAGCTGTTGCATATGTTGACAACATTATATTTGTACTCCAAGTCTGTGAAACTTTTATTACAACTAGTTTAATACTTGTTTTAAAATTTCTGTAGTATTAAATATTTAAGGAATAATAAAACTTATTTGTATTTCTTTAGCTTTCTGTAAAAGGAATTGAGGATTATTTGTTAAGTATTTTTAAGTGTGAAATTAAAACATTATTGCATTGTAGGGTAGCACATCATAAACATCAGAAAGTGGGAGCATATGTAATTAATTTGTATTGTTGCTGCTATAATTATCTAAATTATGTCTGACAAGATCAAACTGAGCTACAAAGAAATAACTGAGCCATTAAAAACAATTGCATATTTAAATGCATATTTTTATCAACAAATCCTAGCTGCACACGGTATTTTAAAAATTGCAAATTGGGCCAAGAAAAAAATAAAATCTGAAGGCCACAAATAAATCAAGTAGTATAAAAAGAAAGAAAAAATAATACATACGCTGGATGTTTGATTCCAAAGCATCTTGTAAGTTTGTTTCCAAGCGAAGAACGTAAAGTTTATGTGCCTCAAAATATTTCTCCTTGTCACAGCACATTCAGAGAAGGCAACCAAATGTTTTCTTGTCAAACTACAAAAGGGATAGAGCCATGTATGTTCCCAGTCACATTAATATTTGAAAATGTAGCAACGTGGTATATTAGAACAGTTCTCTTCTCTCTGTTTTTTTGTTTTTTTTTTTTTTTTATTTTTTGTAATTTAAAACAAGGACTATAAACCTGGTGCCCTCACAGATAAAAGTGGGCAAGCAGACATTAACCTAGGAAGTGACGTGTCCTTTGATCACATTCATTGGTCAGATCAATTTGGTGGATTACATCTAACTTCAAAAGATATATTTGTAATCTTGCCATAGGTCCAAAAGGTCCAAATTCTTTGGTAAACAATGCTAAAAAAACTACCATTATGGCACCTTATTTTCACAGAATAGTTTACTATGGGCAAGGTAGGGTGGTAAGAGCTGTAAAAATTATAAAAAGTAATTAATGAAACACAAGCTCTTCCAAAAAAGAAAATTTAGAAGAGTAAGGGAGATCAGAAGTACGTAAAATCATGATGGAAGCTAAGAGGTGATAACATAGCAGTGTATTTAAAATGCTGTGTGCACTCAAGGAAGTATATGCTAACCACCTAAATATCACAGGGAAGATTTTATAAAAGTTTTGTCATATGAGATGATTTTAAAATTATATATAGGAATTCAACATGTGATATTTGAAAGGGAAGAGACCATTTCAAAATCTGGCCTGGAAAGGGCAGGTGGCAAATACCTTGTTTCCCTGAAAATAAGACCTAGCCAATCAGCTCTAATGCGTCTTTTGGAGCAAAAATTAATATAAGACCCAGTCTTATATGACTATAATATAAGACCGGGTCATATAATATAATATAATATAATATAATATAATATAATTAATATAATATAATATAATATAATATAATATAATATAATATAATATAATATAATATAATACTGGGTCTTATATTAATTCTTGCTCCAAAAGACGCGTTATAGCTGATGGTCTGGCGAGGTCTTATTTTCGGGGAAACACGGTAGTTGATTTTGAGACATGTGGGGGAGGGGATAATGGACGTGAGCCTTTGGCTACATACCACGTACCGTACATAGATGACAATGATCACTGTGTGTGCAGCTCTCTCTTTCATCAAGCATCAAACTCACCTTACATTATAAAGCCATTCAGGGAAATAAGGTTTTTTTGTTAAAGTAATGGTTTCCAGGTCATTCAGATGCACATTAGTGTTCACCACTAATAGATGTGTGACATTAGGTTAGTTATATATCTGCTCTGAGCTTTATGTTTCCTACTTAAACGCTAGAAATATTTAAAAGCCTTATAATAGAGGTTTGGGGAGGATTACGTGAAAGTATAAAATTCTTCCTATTGTGTCTGCCATGTAATAAGCAGTCCATAAATGGTAGCTATAATTATTAAAGCAAGGAGAAGCATATACTTTGTTACCACTTATAGTGCTCTACACTTCTTAATTTAAATAGTATCTAAATGACCAAATTCCCTTGGCCCATTATAAAAAGGTTAATTTTATTGAATTTTATAATACTGTCTAAAAATGTTTTCCTCTCATTCCACTCTCTCTTTCTCTCTTTAACCTCTCTTCATTTGAGGGAATGAATGGGGGGCAAGATTCATATTTAGCAGTTTTTTAATGGTAAATTGAAATATGAGACTTTTATTCTATTAACAAAATTTCATTGCATTCAACAAATAAAATCAGCCAGTAAAACATAATAAAGTGTATCAATATACAAAGGTAATTTTACAGTAAATTAGGATCTCTCCTTTCAAACTGCACTTGGTCGGTTATATTGGATCACTTATTTTTCAATTCTGTGTCATTGCAGGAACACATCAGGTTGTGGTGCCTGCTTTTTCCTCTTCTAAAAAATGCAGAGGCAGTTCAGAAAGCCACTGTTATTGCTACCTAGCAGAGCTGGGCTCACTGGAGGCTAACCTGAGGGTCTAAGAACAAAATAAATCAGAGAGGACTAAACTGACATTTACTGATTCTACTCTATGCACTTCCTGCTTGAATTACCCTAAAATAAACCAGTAAAGCTTTATTAATCCTAATATATATACATATATATATATATATATATATATATATATATATATATATATGTATATATAGTCAGTGAATCCTAACAATTAAGTAATTTTCCCAGTTTATGCAATGACCAGCAAAGTCAAACTCAACTTCCAGGATTCTTCCTCTATCTACTCTAGCAAACCTCCCAATTTCCTGACCCCAAAATATCTTTCCCTCAAACTCTTACCTGAACACAATCTCACTCGTTTTAAGACGTATAGATTTTTCTTAATGAAAATGGATCATAAAACACCAGGACAGGGAGTTTTGATCTTCTAAGTGTGAAATGTAAGTCTGATCTTACTCACCTGAGGGGGAACAGAAAAGTGTTGCTCCTGGCTAGGCAAGCCCTGTGTACACCTTGGATAGGCAGAGAGTAGAAATATAAGCTGTGAATCACTTTAAAGTTTCTCTTCAAGAAGTTGTAGCATTGACTTTGATAACACTGAATGTCTACGGCTTACATCATCCAGTCTTATCCACTTGGATACCGTCCATCTGCTGGTCAATATGCCTGAGCTTGGAGAAATTAAAATAGTAACTACAATTATTTTAATTGACTTCAGCCCTTGATGTGATTCTCATTCATTCTAATATATACCCAAGTTTTTACTCCTTTTCCTTGAGCTAGACTTGCTTCTGGTCATTTCCGGTTGCTATTCTGCTTTACACACTGCCCCCCTAAATTGAAAAACTATATCAATAAGAGAAAAATCAGACAATGATTCTGCTTGTGTTTACACAATGCCTTCACAGCACTGCAATCTCCAACAGTAATAAGAGATCCCAAGGCACACAGATTAACAATCTGATATAGGATATTTGTTTGCAGCTATCCTCTCTAAATAGCATATTGCTTGCTTTCTCCTTAAACCACAACACACACACACACACACACGAAGAAAATTATGTGTAATGTTTAGAAAATGAAAAGTCCGACTGTCAGTTAGAGATGTCACAGTTCTGTAAAAACCAAACCTATAATAAATACCATAAATACACAGTACCTCACTGACTAATTTCCACTGTCTCTGGAGCCCAGGTCTTTCCTTGTTGCTATCTAGTGATGGTTGTATATCCTATTTGGGTATCTATTTTTAAAGAATGATGGAATGTTTTACAAAAATTTTTGATTAACATTCATGATAAGTGCTTTTATTTATGAACTGTATGATTCTAAAATAATGGCTGTTAACTTCAAATCATTGACTTGCATTTTGTTCAATAGTTTTACTTTCCTCTGATCCAAACTTAAACATTTCAAATTATTGACTTCAAAGCACATTTACCTCCTTTTTCTTCCCCTACTATACCTCCACTTCTCTCCCCCTTTCTCTCTCTCTCTCTCTCTCTCTTTCTCTCTCTCTAGATACAGATATATAATCTTCACATAGCAAAGAAGAAATATGAAAAAATAGCATTAATGGCACATGGCTACTTAAAAAAAAACTGTGGACAATGTTGAAAAGATAGATAAACCTCAACCCTGAATATAAATATCATTTTTAAATTTTCCCGGTATTGGCTTGAACCCTTATCAGCTGAACATATGAATAGAGTTGTAAATGTCTGTGGCATTCAACGGACATTTATATTTATATATATATATATATATATATATATATATATATATATATTTATATACATACAAGTATATCAATGTGTATATATATACACATTGATATATATATACATATATGCACATATATACATATATACACATATATATCAATGTATATATGTATATATATATATCAATGTGTATATATATATATATATATATATATATACACACACACACACATCAGTTCAATTTCAAACTTCAGTGAGATGCCAATGTAAATATTGTATTGGTGAAAGACATCTGTTAAAATGGTGAAGAAAATTAGGAAATAACTTAGAATTTTCCAAATAAAGCTTCTTTTTGGAATTCTTCTGAGCAAATATTGCCACAAAACACACTGGGAAAACATTACTCTAACCATTTCAATATATAAAAACTTAACAGTCTATAAAATTTTGCATTTACTCTGTGGATGCAAGATGCTACCAAGATAAATTAAGCGATTGCATTATGGAAGACAGCCTAAGTCCATTCGGGTCACATAACAGAATACCATAGTCTACGTGGCTTATATACGACAGTTCTGGAGGTTGAGAAATATGAGATCAAAATGCCAGCCTATTTAGTTTATAGACTGCTGTCATCTGGCCATGTTTCTCGTCGTAGAAAGGGCCAGAGAGCATTGTGGTATCGCTTTTAAATCACTGATGCCACTCAGAAGGGCTCAGCCTTCACGACCGGATCATCCCCCAAAGTCCTCACCAACAAATACCATCACATTGGGGATTAGATTTCAACGTGCGAATTTTGAAGGGGACAAAAATATTTAATTTATAGAAAAGGCCTCTTGGTAGGTGCTTTGGTAGATAGCAGGATCTTTAATAACAAGGTTTCTTCTAGTGTTTCAATGTATGATGTTGCAAATAGCTTGCAATACTGGACTCAGAAGATCTAGCAGATTCAAGGTTTCAATGTGTAATTCACTACATGTCAAGTCTTGTGAAAATCTCTTAATCTCTTTGATTGTTGTATTCTCATTGGCAAGGGTGTGTGTGTGTGTGTGTGTGCACGCGCACGCACGCGCGCATGGTTGCTTTATGCTTACTCAGTTTATTTTCCTGGCATCTCTTCATCAAGAGACACCATCATTTCCTGAGGAAGAGGAATGAGAAACTTGGCATGTTAAACCCAACCCCGATTCTCTCATTTCTCTTTAAAGCTGTTTTGAGAGCAGAGAACATATGTTCTGCTCTGCTTTCTGTCTTGAAGGGAATGGCTTTAGCTCCTGGCATGGGAGTGTGGGTAAGTTTAAGTAATTCTGGGGTTCAGTTTTATGAAACCTAACGGTGCACAGATATGGGCCTTATTCTTCAATATCATATTTTTCAGTTATAAAACTATTGTTTTCTTGTTTTCATCAGCTAATCCTTTGTGTCTCTCAACCAGTATAGAATTTAAAAAGAGAAGAGGGTGCTATTGGGTTGGTGCAAAAGTAATTGCGGTTTAAAAGGTTAAAAATAATTGCAAAAACCACAATTACTTTTGCACCAACCCAATATTTATCAGAGCATCTGTAACACCCCTCACTCGTGATAAATACAATATTAGTTATTTTTTGAGATTATTATGAATATTTAAAAATCTAATGAGGTAATGAACCAATGCACATTAGAAATACATATGTAGTATAAACCACTAAAAATACCAAAACAATTATGAGAAATATAATAAATTTTCAGTTTAGTAGTATGTAACACCTTTCTGTGGAGAATTAGGAATTGTGGAAAAGAATCTATACTTTTTGCATTACAAAGGAGGTATACTTCCCCTTTCCTTGAATTTAGCCTGATCTGTGAGTGTTCCATCAATACAGGATGATGTAAATCATGTTATAGCAGTGCCAAGACAGACTTTAAGAAGACTGGCAGTTTCCAATTTGGTTTTAGAGACCAAAATCTAGCATGTTAGAAATATGAATATCCTGCTAAGAGGGGGTGTGGAGAGCCTCTGAGGTTACATGGGTGGCCGCTGAGTCCAGGCTTCCAGCCATCTTCAACATCATGCCAGGCATGCACACCAGCAAGCTGTCTTGGACCCTTCGGCTTAGCCCAGCTGCCCTCTGAAGTCCGTGAAGAAACCGAAGTTCACACCTAGAATTGCCCAGTAAAATACCACCTGGATCCTGGACCTACAGAATCATATAATGTAAGAATTATTTTTAAGCCATTAAGTTTTAAGGTAGTATGTTATACTATCATAGGTGATCAAGACATATCTACAACAAATAGACAAAATGAAAGAGCATATGGATAATTGGTATGCGGCTGAAACAGACAACACAACTCTTAAAAATTTAAAGGAGTGTGCCATATACAGAAAGGAAGATGATCGGTTAAGACTTCAAGAATATGTAAGAATAATAGAATGATGCATTTTGTAAAATTAGAAAAATCATCAAATTAGAAAAAGGAACAATGACAAAGCGAAACTAGCATAATATAGTCATACAAAGAAAAAATTTTGCTGTATATACTTTCAGGTGATTTTTTTTTTTTTTTTTTTTCCCATGAAGACAATCCTCAAAACTAGTGTTTCCATCACATTCTGTTTGGTAAACTTCATCTTTTTATTATTATTGTTTTTATAATATAAATAATAAAAAATATCAGTGCTAATGTCATCAATAGACATTTCATGCACTTAAATTTTATGTGATTTCTAATACCTGTTTATCCATTATGTGGATATATGAGAAAGCTATTTTTTTTTTTTCTTTTAGTGATAAAGGCTATTCTAAGTAAGCAATGACAAGGTCATAATGAATTCTCCCTCAAGCTCTTTCTATAAGTCAGGACTGTATGATAGAAATGATATTCTATAACATTTATCAAGTGTTTATAATTGTATGACACTCTAACAAGGAATTGAAATCCATTCTTTTATTTAATCCTCACAACAAAAAAATGAAATGCCTAATATAATTTCCTTATTTTATGAACGATAAAAATAAGGACCAGAGAGATCATTCAGTTAGCAAGGATTTTTTAACTAAGGATGAAAGCACCATATATTTGACCTAATATTAGGGGCAATCAGTAAGTTTTGGGG
This sequence comes from Rhinolophus sinicus, assembly GCF_057876585.1. Taxonomy (NCBI): domain Eukaryota; kingdom Metazoa; phylum Chordata; class Mammalia; order Chiroptera; family Rhinolophidae; genus Rhinolophus; species Rhinolophus sinicus. The sequence continues at coordinate 195,273,874 of NC_142501.1, forward strand.
AGATAACAAGGTAAGAAATTTTAATAGATTATAGAGATTTCATGAAGTAGGGTAACGAGGCTAATATATTAAAGTCCACCTAAACTGTGGAGTTCTTTAAATATCAGGTTACATGAGCAATGTAGTAGCAATTCATCTTGAAGCTCTCTTCTCAAAGATCAAATTTAATACCCCTGTTTATGGATAGTGTATAGGAGTTTAAATTGGAGAAGTAATCTGTGTCCTTCCCAAATTAGTATGTGGTGGAAATACGGCTGGTTCTTTCCTTTGTGTTCTCTCAGTTACCTGGGTGCACCAAGAAGAAACTTGCTTTGGAATGATTTATAGGACAGACACCAACAGGACATAACAATGACTAGTTTCCACTGCCTGTGAAGTCATTTGCTGACATCCACTGATGGAAGTCCTAAAATTAAGGGCCAATGGTATGTGCGTCTTGATATTTAGGGAAAACTGTGAGAACCTGGAATAGCCTAACCACAAGTTCCCCTCCCAGCTCTGCTCCCACAAATAAGGTCCCCTAACCAAACAACTTTCCTTCCTCTGGGGACTAGTTACAGTTCATGCTTATTTCTGAGAAGTGGGCTTCAGTTCCCTACATACTTTTGGAAGTGTTCAAACTGGCTAATCATATTCACCCCCCAGGAACCAGAGGTCCTCCGTACTTGATGCTTTAAAGTCTGTTTTTTGTTCACTCTGTTCCTGAGTGCAACCTTATTATGGCCCTTTGTGGCATGCAGTGTTCTAATGCACTAGGAAGTGAGACTATGTGACTAATAAACAGCTACTGAGCTCGTCCATCCAGTAGTGGATGTGGTGTTCAGCCATCCCCACAAGTGTAGGACAGGAGCCCCTCTTTCACCAGAGAGGTGAGTAGGAGATCGCACATTCACAGGCACTTGGCAGCAGCAGCAAACATCTATGGACATGTGATAGGTAACAGGCAACACACACCTACTTCTATATAAACAGAGAAATAAAACATAATCTATAGGTTCAACTATTTGCCATCTATGTAGTGAAATATAATCAGATGAGTAGATAAATTAAATTATCACTGTGCAAATTCCAAATATGTGGCCATATGCTGTAGCAACTATAAAACAAGATTTGAATTATTTTCCAGAAATAGTTATATAGAGAATTATAGAATACTTTTTGGAATCATTGGAAACTGTCATTTGGATACCAATTATCTCTTGAAGCTAGCCCTGAATTAAAGGGATGCTTGAACAAGAATGTTATGGAAAAGAAACTACACCAAGAAGTATTTGCATTATCAAGGAAAGAAAAACAGACAAATAATGATCCATTGACCACATATTTTGACCACAGGTCATTGGTTACAGGCTGTGCCTTACATGAGGAATTAAAAAAATGTAGGGGTAAGTACACCTGTGTTAAAACATATTTTTTAAAAATGTTTTATTGCTGTGTGTTAATTAATTTTAAAAAAAGAAACATTATTATAATCCTGAAGACTCCTTAACCAATGAGCAAATGGAAGCTTCAGTTTCAAGAACCACTAACTTTTGCCCTAAATTTATCCCCGTGATTCCTAAGGAATGTAGGACGATGGGCTTCTCCTATTTAGAGTACTTTAGAGCACAGTTCTATTCTTTGACTGATATGAAATATTGTTTGTTTTAGGTTACATTAGCAGTCTATATTGGCACCGGCCTACATCTAGGCACCAAACGTTTTTCAGATGGGCCTTTGTTTAAAAATCCATATCACCTGATCACGGCCCCTTATAATGTAAACCCATTGGCTCCGAGTACCATTTATAAACATCACTCTAAAAACATATTGTCTTCATTCATGAACTTTCCTCTGCTTTAGATGCTGCCTGTATGGACTCTGATTATTAATATCATAGCTATATTTTCCAATTTGGTGCATGTTTACCATCACTTGAAAGACCTTTTCTCATTGTCCTAACCAGATATAGTTAGTACCTTCTCTGAAATCCTATGGTCTTTACTGTTGTTTCTATTCTCATGGACCTCGGTTCATACCTCTTTTTTCTCATATCTATTTGTATAGTATATAGTTTGGTGCATAGTTTCCAATTTAACACATTAGTAAGTTTTTTGAATGCAAAGACTATACTCTGTATCATTTTATAAGGTATATTTCTACCATTAATTCATTAACTCAATCAACAAACATTTACTTAATTTCCAGATCTTGGCTTGGTTCTAGATACATAGAGGTGAACAATTCTCCTCTTATTATAGAGCATTCTGTCTAGCAGGTGACACAAATATAAAATAAAATAAATTAGCACACAATTGTTGACTTCGTTACAAACATGAAAAGTGCAGGTGTTGGAGTAATCTGTTTCCTTGCTCCTCTAAGTTGATAGCTGTATTCAGTGCCATACCATTGTAGGACTGAGTGTTTGGTTCCTTGTTGGCTGTAGGTTGGTAGTCATTCTCAACCTCAACAGGCTTCTTGCATTCTTTGGCTTGTTCCCCTTTTCCTTCATCTTCAAAGCCAGGGTCAAGTACTCCTTGGGGTTTAAAACTTTCTCTGAACTCCCTTTCTTCCTCAGGTCTCTTTCTGCTTCCCTCTTCTGCCACATCTCTCAGACTCACTCCTCTGCATTTCTCCTCTGCTTTTAATGATTCGTGTGATTACACTGAGCCCAGCTGGGTCATCCAGGATAATATCCTTATTTTAAGGTCACCTATTTAGCAACCTTAGATCTATCAGCAAATCCTTTTACAGCAGCACTGCTTATATTGGTTTTTATTGAATAACTTGGGGAAGGGGACATCGTTAAAATTCTGTTCACCACACCAGGATCTTTTTGTTTTAGTTTTACAATTTAGGATTACTGAATGCAGTTGAATAGAATATTACATTACATATTCAAATCACAGATTCAAAATGTAAAGCAGGCAACTGAATTCCTTTATGAAATTCACATTTTGTCTGAGCATTTTTTATATTTCCTAAAATGATTATATTTTGAGATGCAAAAATAATGTAAATTCTGGATTACAGCTTGCTGAAAACCAAGTATGTATTGATTTTGAGTCAAATATTACAGAAGCTAGATGCTTTCCTTCCATTCTAACTATTATAGTGTATTAATTAGCTAAAATTTTTAACACTAAAAAAATAGAAATCATAAATGAACACATGTATATTTCTGGCTTTCTCCCACACCCTCCTCCCCTACATTTTCAGTAATCTGCTGTCATACAGGTGAGTTTTTCTTTCCTTGTTTCCATGGTACATGTTGAAACTCACCAATGCAGTTCATTTCCAAGAGTATGGTTTCCAAGGTAACCAGATGGCAAACAAAACCAAAAGTCTTCCCAAACATCAACATGTGCAATTTCTTTAGGAAGTGAACATCTTAGTTCTAAAATTTTGGCAAGAGTGTTTAGGGAAAATACAGACATTAAAATAGAAACTTGACCAAGATATTTTAAATTTAAGAGACAAGTGCTTCATTAGCCATGATAGTTCTCGTGATAATTGTCTTAGTCTTGACTCTGTTTTTATTTGATATAATGAAATTTTGTAGGACATGAAGAAAAATCAATACATACTTAGGATTCCACTTATAAAGTGAGAATAGAAATATAGTAAATTGTTATCATTTAATGAGAAAAAATTGTATGTGATTTAGATAAATTTCAGATGAATACTTTAACATATATAAAATACATTTTACATGTAACATATCTAATTCTAAAATCAGTTACTCATTGAGACTGGTTAATATATCTCTAAGGTTTTATAAAAAGTTAAAAAAAACATTATGACTGTATTAGAAAGACACAATAATATTAATATAACAAGATTAGTAAGTCATCATTTGTAATAATTTAAGATGAGGATTACTTTAAGAAAATAAGAGATATTGAAGTAATTTCGTTAAAAAGGAAATAAGTACAGTAAATTGTAAAAGTAATGAAAAACACCCCTTCTTCATCCACACCTTGGTAATGTGACTTTGTTGAACTTCTTATGAAAAGTTAGAGTCTATTCCTCCATCCTTTGAATATGGATTGGTCATGAGACTTGCTCAATGAGAAATTAACAAACCTGACAAAATCAGAAACATAGACAACTTTTCTCATGGGGGATGTGCCATATTTGGCTGAACTTAAATACCTCAGACTATGAATACAAGTCTGAACTAATCTGCTTGAGGATGAACGGCCATGCAGAAAAGAATCGGGCACTCAGATGATAGTTGCAAGAGTCCCAGCTGCTGCCCACAAATATATGAAACTCTAATCAAGTTCAGTTAAGCCTTTCCCAGACCAGATATATTTCTCAGTTAGATCTAGCCCAAATTTATGACCCACAAAACTATATAAACGGTTGTTGTTTTAAGCCACTGAAGTTTGGGGTGTTTCGTTACACAGCAATAACTAACTGAAACACTGTGTTTATCCTACATTACAAAATACAAATATTGTCAAAAATGTAATGTGATATACTATGCATTTCATCAAAGAAGAAAATCTCTTTCAATATTTTTGGAAGGGGAAGAATTCTTTGCTCTGAATTTAGGAACTAGCATGGAAAGATTTTAGTGTAAGCACATATTTCAAAAACATACTTTCAAATTCTAATTAAAAACAAAGTAATTGTTTCAGGTCATCTTGACTTGTAAAATTATCAACTATTCATAAGTTTAATCATGCAAACTTGCCACTGTTAGAGGAATTATTAGAAACTGACAAATAAAGTGTTTCATCAGAGTGAAATAATTGTTGGAAGTGCCAGCTCATTATGTGAATTAAAACTCTTCTATGAGGCTAAATTTTATCTAGGGATAAAAATTGCAATCATAATAGCAATATGTACTAACTTTTATCACTGGATAGGCTTTTAATTATATGAACTAATCTCATAAACCAATCCTAACAAAGGGAACTTAATATTATGCACATATCAAGTCAAATAAGAAAGATATCTCACAGAATCAAAAGAGTATACATATTTTAAATAGGTTATGTGTTTATTTATTTTACAGTGATCATGTGTCAGTATTCCTAAATGACACTGAGCATTATTTTTACTACTGCATAATAAACACACAGCTTAATGCATGTGTTTGTTTAATTTAACAATGCTGTTTGGTATGCCTCACAAGTTTTCAGTTTCTGTCTAATAGTGTTTCTAGCTTGCAATATGTGTTTTACTTTACACAGATCTGTAAGCAACATCTGGCACCATTGATACCCTTCTCTTTACTCCCGTTGTATTGTTTCTTCTCCATTATTATATATATCCTTAGTTTTAATTTTAGTTTTTAAAGATCTTATCTCTTTCAAATTAATTGATGAGGTTTTTTAGCCATGCAATAACGGCACAATTTCTACATCATTCTTTTTTATCTTGTTCATTAAAAAATAAAATAAGTTTTAGTAGTACACAGGGCCTCTTAAATACAGATTATATTTTTCATCATTCCATGAATTAGGTACAATGATGTAACAAAGTCCTTGTTAATGGAATGTGAATAGAGGTATTGTATGCAGATTTTATCACTTTATTTAAAGGGTATAACTTAACATCCACTTTCTGTCTTTTTGACTTAGAAGCCAGAATGTAGAAATTTTTGATTCATACTTTACCAAGTTGACAAACGTAATACAGAAGCAAATGTGTCATGGATGATTTTGTGAATAGAGCTACTCTGGTTCCCAAGTCCATATTGCCCTGTTATGTGACAGAAAAAAGTACTTCTATTTAGCTTTAGCTTTTGTACTTTTGGGTACCTTTTCCTATAGAATTACAATTTGTACCTTAAGTAATAAAGAAACTTAGAACTGAGAGTGGAGTGCTTACAAAAATATAATAATAGTAAAATATTTGGAAAGCTGGTGATGTCTAATGCCATGCCAAACACTTAAAAGGGTTACTTGCTGTAATTTAGAATGTGGACTACTGAGACTTAGTTCTTAAGAAAATGGTTGGAAGGATCACAATGTTAGTTGACATAGGTTATTTTTACTTTTAGCAACATTGTATACAAGAGAGAAAAACAGGAAATATTAGACAAAATGCAATCCTGAAGACATATAGTTCTCCAGTGATACACTCTTGCTCATGGAGGCTCCCAATTTAAATTGCTTGACATACTAGTGAGGAAACACTGTTTTTGGACCGCATATTACAATAAATAAAGCTGCCACTCTTTCTCAAGCATCTCCCATTAAGAAGTCTTGATTTAACAAAGAAAACTAGCCCAGTGGCAAAAATACTATCACATACTCAGAATCAAGAACAATGGATTCTCTGTAATTACAGATTTAATTAATTAGAAGAGTCGGCCAATTCTATCTTCAAACTACTTATTAAAGACAATTTTTCATAACTTTCATGGGTTTTGGCAGCTGATTACATAAAGCCAAAAATAGAGTTAATGAACAAAGAAAGCAAGTCAATAGAAAATATGAAAACAAATCACAGAAAAAATATAAAATAATCTTCTGATATAGGAAGCACATGAAAAGATTGGGAAAAGGGGATCATAGCTTTAATTGCTAACTGCTATATTAAACTGTCATCATTCAGTGATACAAATTGTCTACGACAGTCAATAAACGAATGTAAAACTAATGATATAATAGAGAATAAAGCTGAAAAATCCAATAATGATTAGCCCAAAAGAAGTATAAAAAGGAGAGACAAAATGATATTTAAAAAGTTAGTTAAATTTAAAATAAAAAAATAAGAAAATGGTCATTAATATTGAAGTTATGCTTGTTTTTTACAATAAATGTAGAAGACTAACTTTGGCATAGTAAAAAAAAATAACCCAAATATCTTCAATTACATGAGATACATTGCAACAATAAAGAAATGGCAAGACAAAAATAAATAATAATAATAAGTATGCAAACTCTAACCAAATTAAAGCTCATTTAACTATATTAACAAAGATTGTATCCATGACAAGAAGCGTTCTGAGAATGAAAAAGTGATATTTCATAATGATATGTATATACACACATATATCTCTTTGTAAGTTACATATATGTTTATATGTGTGTGTGTGTATATATATATATATATACCTATATATGTATAATATATATATATATATATATAATGGGAGTTATGAATTTTAAGAGACATTATTTATGCTCAAGCAATAGTTCACTGTAATCAGAAGGGTCTGGATGCTGATGGTAACCACTTTGAGAACTTCTTGTAATTGCAGACATCAAACATGACTTGTATTCATCTTTTGTTATCAGTATATATTGAGTATTACAAATAATACAATTTTTTTCTTTCTTAAAACGTGTATACATTTTTTGGCACCCTCTGTATATACGTGTGTGTGTGTGTGTGTGTGTGTGTGTGTGTGTGTGTGTGTGTGTGTGTACCTTATAATATCATTTTAAAATATAAGGCAAAAGTTAGCCAAAGAACTCAGAGCAGAAATGACAGCTCCTTGCCAACTTTAAGAAGTTTTGAGTACATCCCTCTAAATATCTGATTTAAAAAAGTCATTTCATAACAGGAGGCAAATTCTTTTCAAATGCACATTGAGTATTTACCAAAATTGACTTAAGGTTAGTTTAAAAATCAAGACTTTTCTGTTATCAAAAGATGGACATGATTTAGAGAGCATGCAATAGCTAGAAAGGAATTGAGCACTCAATGCAACAAAAGTAAATCAATGACAGTAAAGGTAAAAACCACAAAATGATAACCACTTTCCACTTGGAAAATGGTAATACAGGTATACTTTTTAGGAAACCAGGGGTCAAAAATGTAATACATTGAAAATATCAAAGTTATGTTTAAAATATCAATGGAAATATTTTGAACTGAATGATATTGAAAGTGTGGCATATCAAAAATTGTGAAATGCAGCTGAAGCATGACAGAGAATTTTAGAGTTTAAAATGAATCTGTTAGAAGAGATGAAATTCAATTATTTGAATTTTCACTTAAAGAAACTAGAAAGAGGAGAAAAACAAACTCTAAAGTGAAAACAAAGAAAGAAGAAAAGTAAAATTAATGGGCAGAAATTAGACATGCAACAAATAAATTCAATTAATAGAAATTGATTGTATAATAAAGAAAATGATCAAAACTAAATGTTAGCTCTTTAAAGAGATTTATACAACTCCAACAAGAGGAATGAACAAATAAAAGACAAAAAATACTAATCATTAGTATCCATAATGGAAAAAAAAAAAGGGAGTATAAGTTTCACTTACATGAAGAAGTAGAAATAATATTCAGGGGAAAACTCAATGACACACAAGGGATCATTATATGTATTTAGAATATTAAGAGACTTAATGAAAAATCTGTGAGGGAATGGAGAAATAAGGGGCTAATCAATACAAGTTTAGAGATGAGAGGAATTACTTATGATTAGAGAAATCTCACTTTAAGAAACGAATGTATACTTACATCATAGAATGATGAGTGTTCTTATAGAAGAATGAATAGGATGTTGTTGGTGTGAGGGGGAGGGTACAGAAAATGGTATCTGAGGCCAGCAAAACTATTATTTAGGCCATGAGAAAACCTCTGTTTCTTCTAATATCCTGTCATATTAATTTGAAAATGTCATGGTCCTACCAGTCATTCATTTACACATTTTTATCTCTGACCTCCATAAGAATGTTCCCAGTTTATCTTTTATATGTTATTTCACTCCCATGATCTAGCACAAAGTAAAATATTAATAAATATTTATTATTAAATGACTACGTACTCTAAACTCTGTAAAACATAGTAATGATTAATCTTTATTCCAATACGGTAACTAGCTTAGTGATCAGCAAAATGAATGTAGGCAATACATATTAGTTAAGTGAATAAATGAATAAATTAATGATTCAAAACATACATTTCTATGTATGAGAAATGAATCACATTTCCAAAGAGTGACTTCACTAAATAAAACTTTGAAAGAGAAAAATAATCTGATTTTAAATATTAAAAACATACACGTTAATTAAATTTTAATTTTTTGAGAGACTACACGGTTCATTTGAAGACTTCATGGAAGATGCAGTGTGTATTTTATGCTCGTTTGGATATTGAGCTCTGTCAACTTATGGATGTGAAACCATTATGTGATTGCTGATATTTCAGAATTTTGAATTCATTACTTCATGGACAGTAAATATCGATTATTTAGTTTTCCAAAATGGTAGACACTATATATTCACAACACATTTTGAAAGAATAGTTTTAAAAAAATATTTCAATTTTGGAAAATGGAAGTGTAATGAAGTATCTGTTGTTTTTTTTCTTTTTCAATTTCCTTCTTATATTCTTGGAAGGGGTAACTGGAAAGATTTTATGTTAGTTTGAGTCCTCTGCCAAACAGCTTCCAAAACAGGATTAGATGGATTAGAGATTTAGTGGGGAAATAACAGTGAGGGGAAAAAGGAGGAGAGAGCCAGAGGAGGTAGGAAAAACTCCCAGGCAGAAATGTTAGGCTGACTCCCAGGAAAGAGAGAAAAATCTAGCGTGGGAGAGTCAGGACTCCATTTTTCTTGCGCTTGGGCATTATTGAGTAGAATTAATTCGCTGGATTAGGATCTGGAGCTGGATAACTGAGTTCTCATCCTGGTTTGGCTATTACATTTTTAGTGTCTTAGAAAAGTGACTATTTCTATGATATTCATTGACATTATCTTTCCGATGTCAATGATGTAATTCATTAGCAATACCCATTTCATAAAAATGGGTAAACTAATAAACATGGAAGCATTTGGCAAAATATGTTGCGGTACCTATGAAAATGCAAAGTATCTTTATAGTGTTTCACATGTAGTAATCACTTGAAGAGTATCTTTGACTAAAATTTGGTTAATTCCTATAATTAAATCCTCCGAACTCCATGAGATTTTAAAAATGTTACACACCGAGGAAGCTTGAAGTCAGAAATTTTCTTATTTAATGACATTTTCAGGAATGGAAGAGAAGCAATAGAAGGTAAAGAATCCTAATAGGTTAATGATGGGGAAAGAGAAAGAAAAAGTAGTACCAGTTCGTCTCTGACCCTCTTTGGATCTTGAAATGTTACCTCCAATACTGAATATAAAACTTCATAGAAATGTCAGATAAAGAGGGCATATGACCCCTGTGTAGTCGAAGACAGGTATTAACCTGTCATAAGGGACTGGAACTGAAATTCTGGAAACTCTATTTTAAAAATACAGCTTTAGTATTTGTTGTGCAAAACATAGGATTATCTATTTCTTTGAAAAGAAAAGAAAAACAACATCTACCAGAGTTGTGCTGTGATATTATTTCTATGTCTCTTTAAACACAGTTTAATTAATGGCAAAAAAAGAACCGTGTCTTGCTGATTACTCGTAGATTCATAAATGTATCATCTCTAATCATTTGGGTATAATTTCTTTAAGTAAAATTATTCCAATAATTGTTCTCTGAATTATAAATCAAGTTCATGTTGCTCTTAAGCACAAGTGGTTGTTTAATAAGATTTATAGGGTAATGTGATGATAGCCATTTAGTATCATAAAATAACACTTTATACTCTAAGAAAAGCCATCTATTGGTATATCCAAATGGAGAATGTCATTTGATTTTGCATATGTTGGCGTCCATTTATGTTTTTACTTTGGAAGTCTATTTAATTCACAGTTTTGAATGACTTAAATGGTTAATTATAATTGAAGAAAATACTTCAGCATTTCAAATTTAACCATTTTTTCCCTTTTGTACCACACTTTTCTCTATTAATGACTATCCCAACAGAAACAAACTTATACTTGTTGTTTATTATGTATAATCTCCTGCTGTCTCTTCTGGGTTCTTTCACACCTGAATAACTGCAGTGAGACATATATGAAAAACACAATACTTGCATTGTGAAATTGGATCATTACTTATGCTGGCTTTGTGATAGTCTAAAAAAATAACCTGTGAGGTGTTTTTTTGTTGTTGTTTTTTAAATTGTTTGTGTGGAAAGCAGGAAAGGAAGGATAATAGGAAGAGTTTAGAGAGATAGTCTAGGCCTTATTTTGGTTTAGTCTATCATAGTCTTAGGCCAAGGTGGCTGGTAGTGAATAATCACATTCAGAAGACCTTGTTATCAGTCTGTAAGCTTAGTCAAAATTATACCTATTGATAAACGTACTTTTATTGTTGTCAAACAATGGTGACTCAGAACTCTTTCAGAAAATATTAATAATTTACTTATTTATTTTCCAAATTCTTTTCATTATAAAGGATAGAAGTATATCCTGAAATAGTTTAATTATGAAAGAGAAATCTATTAGTTTATATTAACCACAAGGTGAGTGGTGTCTGTGACCTTATGAACCACTGGGATAGAGGACTAGAGCAGATTTAGGATTTTCTGTCTAGTTTCTTCATTATTTGTGCATTTGATTTTACTTTGTAGCGATGGCTGGAAATGTACCAGGGAGGGTGGTTGCCACTTATTTTAGGCTTGCTTCATAATAGTTCCATGACTAGAAATTAAAAACAATTTCTCATTTTGTTTACAAATTAGACATTACTAAGGGAGTCCTCTTCACCTGTCCCAGGTGCATTGACCGATCATATGTCTAAGGAACTGAGATATTCAAATCAATGATGCTTGGGATGAATAATGTGACCAATCCATTGACCAACATGGGGAGAGCCTTTTCTCATAAGAACAGGTGGAGGGAGACCACAGTCATAGCTACTAAAGATGCTGTATCCAGGAAGTTACCCCAAATTGTGTCTACTGAAATCTCACAACAAATAACCTCCTTATTTTTATTACTCAATTGATTAAAACATATTAAAAATAAAAACTCTTCTAAAAATTAAATAAATGCACTATCTTTAAGGAGATTATTTTAAAAAGTATGGGCTACACACAAAACAAACTTCCAGGTGTCCCCTAAAGGGTTTTGGTGGAACTTTCTGTGATTATTCATTCCAGAAATTATTCATTCAAAATATGCCTTGGAGAAATTTACATGTCAGCTCCAAACATACCAATAGTATTATTATTATTGCTGTTATCATTTTATTATTTACAAGTATTACTATTTATGCCACTGCTTTAAAGTACCAGAATTTCTTTAATAGTTTCTTTAATAATAGTTGTGGTAAGCAGAATAATGCCCCCAAAAGATGTCCAAACCCTAAGACCTAAGAATATGTTATTGTCTGGTACTTAGCAAGGGAACATTATAGTTGTACGTGGAGTTTAGGTTGTTGATCAGTTAAACTCAATAAGGAGATGATTATGGTGGGTGCAATGTAGTAAATTTTTTTTTTTATTGGGGAGGAGCTAGGCATTAAAGTCAAAACAAGAGAGTTGGTATCCTGAGAAAGATTTGGCTTGCTATTGCTGGCTTTGAAATTGCATAAAGAGGACTATGAGCTGAGATATATGGGAAGCTTCCAGAAGCTGGAAAAGATAAGAACATCTAGAGTATTGAGAAATCTTGCTGACACCTTGTTTTTGGCCCAGTGAGACCCATGTTGGATTTCTGGCATCCACAACTCTAAGATAATACAATTGTGTATTAAGTCACTAACCTCGTGGTAATTTCTTATAGCAGCAATAGGAAAATAAAACTCTAGACTTTGTGTTTTTTGTTTGTTTTTAAGACCAACACTTCACGTACTCAAATTTCATCCTTACTGTTCCTTTACTAAAACTTCTCACGCATACTTGAAATCCAATATTTTCTTTATGGTATGTGAAATGGTTTTTGGTATGGTGCCAATCTATTTATCGGCCTTGTTTTCCTTTCTTACTTCATTCATTTTCCTGCTCAAATTTGTCAAATAGCCATGCTGCTTTCACTATTACGGATTTGTTCTTTCTACTTGGAATGTCTTTCCACCCATCATGCCCTCAGTGTTCTCTTCTCACATGACTCAGCTCAAATGATACAATCTCAGAGAAGTCTCATTTAATGCATATTCCTATGCATACACTTCTTTATAATACAGATTTGTGTGTATATTGGATAATTATAAATGTAACTATATCATGTTACATTCTTTTTTAAAAAATTAAAGTTTATCGGGGTTACAATTGTTAGTAAAGTTACATAGATTTCAGGTGTACAATTCTGTAATACATCATCTACATATCACATTTTGTGTTCACCACCCAGTCAGTTCTTCCATGACCATATATTTGATCCCTTTACCCTCATCTATCACCCTCCTCCCCCCTTACTCTCTGATAAACACTAAGCTATTGTCTGTATCTGTGAGTTTTTGTTTCTTCGTTTGTTTGTCTTGTTCTTTTGTTGTTTTCAGTTTTAGATACCACATATCAGTAAAATCATATGGTTCTCGACTTTTCCTGTCTGATTTATTTGGCTTAGCATAATAATCTCAAGATCCATCCATGTTGTTGCAAATGGTACTATTTAATCTTTCCTTATGGCAGAGTAGTAGTCCATTGTGTATATACACCACATCTTCTTTATCCAATCATCTATCGAAGGACACTTTGGTTGTTTCCATGTCTTGGCCACTCACTGTAAATAAAGCTGTAATGATTATCAAAGCACATATGTTTTTATGGATAAATATTTTCATGTTTTTTGGGTAGATACCCAGGAGAAGGAGTGCTGGGACATATGGTAATTCTATTCATAAATTTTTGAGGAACCTCCACACTGCTTTCCATGGCGGCTGCACCAATTTGCATTCCTATATAGTATGTTATATTTAAAATACACTTGCTATTTCTGAAAATCTCATACTAATTTTAACCTCAAAAATTTATACTTCCTGTTCCTGAAATTCTCTTCTCCTAGATACTTATTAGCCACTTAATATGTTTTGTGTTAGGTTCTGTATGATGACACATATTTTTGTTTTATTGTGCCATAGACCACAAGAAAATTCTTTCTTATCTCTGGATAATATCTTGTAAAGATCACATAGTTTTACATCTAAATTTTTAAAATAAATATCATATCTAAACTACTATGGGAACTTCTACAAAATTCAATGTACCTTAGACTCAGAATCACAATTGCAAATTATAAGGGTGTGTGTGGTAGATTTCTTTTCTGTTTGAAATTCTAACTGATCCTTCTTTCAGTAGTTGGCGTTTTTCAGTGTCTCCAATGATGAAGTGAGGGGGAGAGACAAAAGTTACTATAAATAAAACACTTTTTATATTTGTTGTTATAATCTGACATTGATGCCTTAAGGGAACAGTAGCAGGTATCAAGATGTGACATCTTCTGTATGAGACACTTTGATAATTCTTCAATGATCCCCCATTGCTAGAATCTCCCAGCAGTACACACTGGCACCTGCAAGGGAAGAGTAGAGATTTAAATCAAGCCAGTATTTTGCATGCCAAGCCATGTACCCTATGATTTTATTTTTTCCAAGAGGACCATATGCTGTCCAATCCTTGTCCACATGGGACTTTATCCAACTAGGGAATATGCAATTTTCTAATTTGAGAAAAAAAGAAATAAACATAAAAAGGGCCTCATGAGTTAGAAAACACCAGGATCTTCCATCTGCAATTTCTTTGATGTTGGCAATGTATCTTCTAACTGACCTCTGAGGCCTGCCAGATCAAGTTCACCTCTTCTAATAATCTAACCCTCTGTTGGAATAACTTCAACCTCCAGGTGGATTCCTAAAGCGCAGTAACCAGCAAAATGACACAATCCCATTTCATTTTTCAGGACACAGATCTGGATTATAGGAAACACATCTTGCCTTTCTAATGCAGCCCTGTATCTTTGCTATAGCATCTGCAATGCCAATCTAGCGCCAGTTGTATTTCATTAACTCTACGAGTAAGATGCCATCAATCCTGAATTATCCCATTATTTTTATGTACACCTGAAAAAAAGAAGTCTGTTGGTTACACACGATAGTATAACAAACAGCAATTTCCTCTGAAATAAAAATTCTATCTCTTATGGCAATCCTAGCTATGGTCAAAAGAACATATTTAGAGTCCAAAAGCTATGGCATTGGGAATTACATGTTTAATGTAAACATTGGTATTATCTTGTACTCTAGGAATTCACAAAAATTTTAAAAAGTAATAACACTGAAACACCACTCATGATAATTGTCATTAATTGGTCGTCCTCTAATGTGAGGTGATACTGGGTACTTTGCAACATTATGTCCTCTCAGCCTCACAACAGCTCCATAAGATGAGTATTATTGTCATTATTTGTGGAAATGGAGTTTCCAATTGTTTATATAACATGCCAAAGTATGTATAACTCAGGAGATAATAAAACCCAAATGCAAGTATGGCTGATTCTAATGGTCATGGTCTAAGACACTGTTTTACACTTCTTTGGAAACAGAATTTTTCCAGATTTATGTTTGCATGACATAAAATTCTATTGTATAACCTTTAATTTTAGTTACAAGCCTGAGTTTTATTTTCCTTTTTCTGTATTCAAATGGTATTTATGCTTATGTAAGCAATGGATTTTAATCATTCCCCTGCTATAATATAGGCATTATAGGAAAATAATGATGTAATTTTTAAAAATAACAAAATTTATTTTATCCTACATTATAGCTACATTAAATATACATTTAGAGGCAATTTTTGTTGACAGAATGTCAGAGATACAGGGCATCTCTGGATAAAAACTTGACTATGATGTTCAGATGTATATTTATACAGTAAATTGACCAATATTTCTCAATCTGTCCTTCTCTGGTTTTGATATCAAGGCAATTCTGACATCATATAGTTTTCCAATTATTAAGGTTTAATTAATTAGGTTAAATTAAATTTAAATAATTGATTTATCAATTATTCTCTCTGGAAGAATATATATTGTGTATATATATATATACATATATGTGTGTGTGTGTGTGTGTGTATATATATATATATATATATATATATATATATATATATACATATATATATATATGTTGAAATTACCTGTTGCTTCTAATGGTGCCAAACATCTATAAAATCATTTGCAATGGACGTGTGTGTGTGTGTGTGTGTGTGTGTGTGTAGTTTTTAATTTATATTTTGATTGATGTCTTTTTGCATTTTCTGATACCTATGAATAACTGTATTCTTTTCAGGTTTAACACCAGTAGCATATCTCTTATATCTTTGCTCTCGTAATATCTATTCAGTTGCCTTATTGATTTCCTTCTCTTTATGGTGTCTCTTTCTTTATATTTTAGATGCTTGCCATAAAGAAAATCTCTGCAGTTGGTTGTATGTTTTCAGGATCACTATTCAACCATTTACATTTCCACCATGAGGTTGAGTTCTAATAGTGCAAGACTGAGGTTGGAAAAAGGATGTTAAGAATAGTGGGGTCCCAAACACATTCATCGTGTTGTGAGTTTTGGGGAGGATTTGGGGAGAAGAAAATGACTCTCAGTTGAATTCTGTCATTACGCATATACCTACTACACAATCAAATCCTCTAGGACAATTTTTGCTCAATTAAAATTGAGGCAGAGAATGTATCCATATTAAATGATCTAGTTATAGCAATTTTATGATTAAGATAAATGTACCCATACAAACTCTGCTCTCTCATTCTGGTTTGTTATAGACTAAGTTGGTGATTATAATGAAATGGAACTAGGCCCATTAAGGCAATAACCCATAGTAATCGGCTAACAATGGACAAGTAGATATAGCCTTCAGATTAATACCAACTTAAATATTGATGAGATGTTCTTTTAATACCATGAGGGACATTTTTTTCCATGGTACTAAGGGCCTAGTTCCAGTGAAGTGGGGCCTGGGGACCCAGGAATACAGAAGTTGGACACAGACATTCCACTTGCTCTTTAATCGGAGAACTTCATGTATTGATACTTTCTCTAAGGTGATTTGTTGTTGTTGTTTGGAAAATAAACAATAAAAATAAGCTCATAAATGATTTCAAAATCAGTCTTTTATCTTGATCATTATTCCTCGTATGAGTTCAATTTGGACTGGTGATTTTTCTTTCCAATAGACGTCTCCATTGGCTATGCCTCAATGAACTTGTGATAATTTAATTATAGATATTATGTTTATAAATATATTTTAAATATATATCAACATATAAATGTATAATGTATATTAATATATATACTTAGGGGTGCCAAAAATGTATACACATGATTTAGATTCATCTTTTGTTATCAGTATATATTGAGTATTACAATATTAATAAGTTTCTCCTTTCTTAAAACGTATATACATTTTCTGGCACCCTCTGTATATAGCTATAGAATGTATGTAAATTAATCAAAACTCTTGTAAATAGATATGTATATACAAAAGCTCCTGATTTTGTCTAAACCAGGAGAATTTAAGCTCTTTTATAACAATTGCTATTATTTGTGATATCAGTTTTCAAATGGTAAAATATATTAAATTCAACTTCTCAATTGTATCTTACAACATTGAGATATGTAATCTGAACTGTAATAGCACTCACATTTAACAGATAAGGACAAAGATAAATTAATTGAGAGAAATTAATTAATTTGCCTGAGTTAAGAGAGCTATTACCAGAAAGTATTTGGGATCAAAATTAGGCATGACAAAAATCCCATGTGTGTCTGCCCATTAACATTCTGCCTTGGACAGCTAGCATAGGTGGTAACACAAATGCATGTAGTGAAAGGAATGTAACTCAAGTATTGATATCCTTTCTTCTTTCTTACCCCCTGTGATGTGTTATTCAAGATTTATTTTAACCTTATTTTTTCTGTGTGTTTTCATCTTATGCTCTAATTTACCCATTTTGTTTTCATTTCTAAGTCCTGACTTCTGCTCCTGATCAATTCAAACATGACCAATCCACAATGTTCTCTGTTCTACATCTAAACCCCTTTCAATTCTGGTGGCTCTAGCCATGCATTCCTTTACTCAGGATTTTTAGTGCTTTCCCAATGCCCCCGGATCAAACACTAGCATCTAACTATGGCCTTCAACACCCTTCACCTTCTGGCTCCATCCGTGTGCAGCCTCTCAGGCTTCACTCAAACATAATCTCTGTCTTTGATCTTAAATTTCTATGTTCCAAATCTTTTGTTCTAAATCTTTTCTCTTCATGTCTGAGTTTTGTCTTAACTCTTCATATTTATGACACAACTTTGCTACTCAATGTGAAATTAAATACCCTTTTTACTTATATCACTTAGTGAATAACAGCTGTTTCAAGGCTATTTCAGTATTGTCCACATAATTCTGAGGTATTGTTAGTTTAGCACCAATCCGTTTTCTATATTTTTATCCACTCTTGAATTAATTGTGTACGTGAATGCCTATTACATGTTATTCATGCTTATTTTAAGATTCCTAACTACAAATCTGTTATCTGTTGTAAATACATATATTTACATGTATATGTATATGCCATGTATTTTTGACTATACATATATAGATAGATAGCAAATATTAAAGAATATTTGCCCCTAGAGCTCAAAGTCACAGATATCAAGAACATGATATTTATAACAAAATAAGAAATAAATAATAGAAGTATAGTAGTTTCAAATTATACTTTATGAACTGATAGGACATTTTTAAATACTTTGTGAATTACAAAATAAGAAAAAACATATTTTGAATGTTTTTTAAGCATATAGAAATTATCTTTTATTTGCATCTATTTAAGAATAAATGGAGTATTAATTGTTATTACTTTCAAAATCATTTGGAAATTTATATAGTGTCAAATATCCAGTTCTGTGCTTTGGAACTCATGATACAAAAACTCTGTCTAGTATTTTATTTCATCTAAAGAATACTTTGTTTTCTAGGTATATGTTACTTTGATAGCTAATTGCATGGTTGAAAACCAAAGTAAATATTTGGTAAATATCTGGCAGGAGAGAGAATGAAAATAAAGACATTTTCAGGGATGTGTTTACGCATGTGTCTAAGAACTAAATTATATCCTAGCATTTAACCACATTTTTTTTTCTCAAAGACTCTTCATAAGTCTTTCAACTCTAACCATATACGAAGTATATGAGAAGAATATTCTAGTTAGTCTATAGTTCTGGCACTCCCAGAGGTTTTTAAGACAGATTAGTATAAAAACAGAGTGTCATTTTGAAGAGAATATCAAAAAAAATAAAAAGAAAGAAAAAAATATCAAGCAATGTCTTTATAAATTAAACAGTTATCTCTGGGTACACATAACTTGTATATTTATACTGTCACTTGCCACACATTATATCCTAATGTGGTACATTTCTTATAATAACAATAGAGGTAAAGTGGAATTCTTTATTACTCTCGACTCTTTCATTCTCATTTTAGTTAGAAGAGGCCTTCCCCAAGGCAAACCTGTTTATCTAAGTTTCTCATTGAGAAGGGGTGGGGAGGAAAGAAAATTGTGGAAGGAAAATTAAATACAGAAGTTAAATTATTTTTTTTCATAATGAGAATTAAGTCCATAGAAATAAAATATTTATAAAATATGTCTGGATGAATAACATAATGATCTTAGTTTTTCTCCCATATTCCAAATCATAAATTAATAACTAAAACATTTAATGTCCATTTTATTAATCATAGGATATATCATGTTTCCAGTGACTTTCATGAGGACACATTTGGGAAAGTAATGATGCAAATAATTGGCAGCTTAAAATGTTTTTCTCGGGGCTGGCCCGGTAGCTCAGGCAGTTAGAGCTCTATGCTCCTAACTCCGAAGGCTGCCGGTTCAATTCCCACATGGGACAGTGGGCTCTCAACCACAAGGTTACCGGTTCAACTACTCGAGTCCCGCAAGGGATGGTGGGCTCCGCCCCCTGTAACTAAGATTGAACAGAGCACCTTGAGCTGAGATGCCGCTGAGCTCCCAGATGGCTCAGTTGGTTGGAATGTGTCCTCTCAACCACAAGGTTGCTGGTTCGACTCCGCAAGGGATGGTGGGCTGTGCCCCTGCAACTAGAAAACAGCAACTGGACCTGGAGCTGAGCTGCGCCCTCCACAACTAAGACTGAAAGGACAACAACTTGAAGTTGAACAGCACCCTCCATCCCGAATAAAGTCCTGTTCCCCTTCCCCAATAAAATCTTTAAAAGGAAAATGTTTTTCTCCTGAAATCATAAATAAAATCAAATTTTTAAAAATCAATACTACTCCCTATTAGTACAGATGGAAGTAGCTTTATGGATCATTAGGTCACTGCTATTGGTTATTGGTTTGTTTATTTTATAATTCTGTGGTCATTTCTAGATTTCTATATTTTCAGTTTAACTAGCTAATTGATGATACACTCTTGTTTTTGTTTTGAATGATTAAAAAAATAAGTTAGGAAAGGCAATTACCATATAACATATCTAATTAGAGACAATGCTTATTCATATCAACCAAAATTTACATCCTTTCCCTCTCCCTCTCCCTCTCTTTCTTTCAGCTGTCTGTCCGCATGTGTTCGGAGGTTAGAAGCATGTGGGGATATGTTGGTAGAAGAAGTAGACTTTTTGTGAAATCTTAGAATTCAATAATAACCATATATTTTTTATTAAAAAATACACTTAACTTCCTGCAAGGCTGTATGCTTTCATATGTATTTATTACGTAGGATGTATATGTCTGTGTTAAATATTGCGTTTCAACTTATGAGAGGAAATAGAGCAGACAGAATTGAAGTCTCTGGAAAAAGCTTTCTTTTGCTTTAAATACACACAAAAACAAGGCTGAACTAATCATGAGTGGTTACATCAGCCACTGCCATTATCATGATTAACTATCATTAAAGCCATCACTGAAATGAATGAGCTCCTAGTTAAAAGGGGCACTATTTTCTTTCTGTTAAATGACAAGAAAAAAAATCAATTAGAAATGATATGTTTCCCTATTTCTAAGTGCACACTAGAACATTTACAAAATATTTTATTGCTAAGCTAATTGTTGCTACACCCAGCAATGGTTGAAAACAGAATATTTTCAGTATTCCCTGCAATTCTCATTTCCTTTTCTATCTTTCTCTTCCAATATTTCATTTTTCGCTCCTTTTGAAACTTCATTGTGTGTCATTTATAAATATATCCACCCCATTGGTTTCAAAATGCCTCTCTTTTCTTCATTTGTTTTTCAATTAGAATGTATGATGGAAGCACATGTTTCATACAAGACAAACACTTCTGCTATTTTTGAAATATTTATTAAATCTTCATCTTATCCAAGAGACCATACAGCCCAACAGTATCTTTTCTTTTAAATTGTATTTGTTACAGTAATTTGGGGGTGCATTCATGTTACTATTATGCCAAGCATTTATATTTTTTAATCTAAAATTGCTCTATTAGATTTGTTTTTCCCTGCCTTCACTTTCTTGAAACCTTTTCAGTACTGAATGGTTATTATGTTAACCGATTTATCAAATATTAGATGAATAAAACAACACTTAATAGTAAACTATGTACTGCTGTTCTTTTCTTACTGGAATATCATCACACCCCCATCCCACAGACCTTGTCACACACACACACACACACAAACACACACACACACACACACACACTGCCAAGCTTTGTGTTCAATATACTTTGTGTCAGTGTGTTCCCAGCCAGCCATGTGTGTATTTTTAATTAATTATTTTTAATATAGTTTTGTCCCTTTAAATTAGGATGTGGGTTACTAATCCTCCCTGCCTACATAAGAATCTTCATTTATGTTATTTTTTTAAAACCACTTTATTTTATGGATGTGTCTTCTTATGATATTTTTATTCAAATCTCTTTAGATTATTTTATTACATTAATTTTGAGATAACTAAATTCAATTTCTGTGTTGTGGATTTATTGAATATCCTTCTTAAGGTCAATTGTCTTCACTTGTTTTGGAATTTTTGCCTCTCTTTTACTCTGTCATTACTTCTGGGATCTCATATTTTCTGACAAATAATATGACATTGTCTTTTATCTGGCACCTTTGGGGCCCTGTCTAGTATTATGATGGTACCTCAGAATGTCGGCCCAACAATTATATTAGGAAGTAAAGGTATAGCAACAAAATTTTGGTTCAAATCTTGGCCCCTGATTTGTAACATGTTCTTTTGCTTCCTTATACATATATGGTTCAGCACCAGTGTTCTGTAGCACCTTAAAAAAAAAAAAAAAAATTAACTTTCTTAAGTTCTTTTTATAAAAACCAGGAGGATACAAAATCAAAACCCTAATAAGTAAAACACGTGAAACACCTTTCTTCTCATTGCCCATATGCGCCATGCTCCCAATTTCCTTGGCTGCTTCTGAGTCAATAAGACATATTTCTTCAGTCAGGCTCACCACTTCGTGTTTTACTCCTTTGTTCCCCTCTTCTTTTTCTTCTTTTCTTGTTCTTGTTTAAGCTTATGACTTTTAATTATTTTTGTTATAATTTATATCTCATTGTTACAGTTTAGATCTCATTGCTATGTATTCAGAGCAAAGGGAAGGATTCAAAGCATGAACTTCACACCATCTTGACTGAAATAGTAATATTAATGGTATTTTAAGAGTGAGCTATGAGGTTGGGAATAAAATATTTAAATCAATAGGGACATTATACATGGGGAGATGAGGGAAGTGGCATTTTCTCTGTTATATTGTGGCCCCTAAAATACATTTTAGTTTCAATATTAATAGACCAAATTTAGCTTGGAGGAAAAGAAAGAAGAACAGAATAGTTCCCTAGCAATCTCCTTTTGTATTATAACCCATTGGTCATTCTCCTTTTCTATCTTAATACTTGCCAACTATTTTAGAGCTAGGTAATGAGTTTGCCAATTGCTGTCTTAGATTTGAACATGTGTTAACCAAAAACCTAAAAGAGACCCACTCCTTTGTCTTTGTTTCATGAATCATATTAAACATTCATCAGATCAAGCACTTTTGGCCTCCGCTAAAATCAACTGAATTTGAACTGGCCACTAGGAAAGGCTTTTGTTCTAATTATGAAATATCTTTGCCATTCTGTTCCTCAGAGGCTTAATTTTCTTACTTTATCTCCACCCCTGTCATTTTCTAATCAGAGTTTGTGCATTGAACCAAATTTTTTTTGTTTTAATTTACTCTTCAAAAAGTCAAATTGAAGCAAAAAAGTAAATTCTGCTTTTCTTTTTCAAAAATCCTTAATTTTTATGAAGAATATTTTAATGATTTAAATAAAACATCTGTCTATGATTTAAATAAAATATCTGTCTATAATTTATCAAAGTATAAAATTTATACTTTGGCTTTGTCATTAGACAGAGGGAATATAATATGTTGTGATATACTCCAAATCGGCAAACTCATTAAAATAACCAGCACTAGCATAATATGTTAGTTAAAAGGTTTATTTTGCTGTGCAGAAGCTTTTTAGTGTGATTTAGCTTTTACTTCCCTTGACTTTGGAAACAAATTCATAAAATGCTCTTTGAACTCAAGGTCCATAAGTTTAGTACCCATGTTTTCTTCTATGCAGTTTATTGTTTCAGGTCTTATGTTTAGGTCTTTGATCCATTTTTAGTTAATTTTGGTACATGGTGACAGATAGCAATTTATAGTTTCATTCTTTTGCAGATGGGTTTCCAATTCTCCCAGCACCTTTATTCAAGAGGCTGTCTTTTCTCCATTGTACGTTTTTTGCTTCTTTGTCGAAAATTATCTGTCCATACTTATGTGGGTTTATTTCTGGGTTCTCAATTCTTTTCCATTGCTCTGTGTGTCTGTTTTTCTGCCAATACCATGTTGTTTTGATTATTGTCCCATTGTAGTCTAAATTGAAGTCAGGAGTGTGATACCTCCAGCATTGTTCTTTTTTTCTTAAGATTGCTTTGGCTATTCGGGATCTTTTGTGGTTCCACACAAATCTGATGATTTTTTTGTTCTATTTCTTTCTTTAAAAAATGCCATTGGGATTTTGATGGGGATTGCATTAAATCTATATATGGCTTTGGGTAATATGGCAATATTAACTATGTTGATGCTTCCAATCCATGAGCACGGAATGTCTTTCCATTTCTTTGTGTCTTCTTCAGTTTCTTTTAAAAATGTCTTATAGT
Organism: Rhinolophus sinicus; assembly: GCF_057876585.1. Classification (NCBI taxonomy): domain Eukaryota; kingdom Metazoa; phylum Chordata; class Mammalia; order Chiroptera; family Rhinolophidae; genus Rhinolophus; species Rhinolophus sinicus. The sequence continues at coordinate 195,297,843 of NC_142501.1, forward strand.
TTTCAGCATATAGGTCTTTCACAGCCTTGGTTAAGTTTATTCCTAGGTATTTTATTCTTTTTGCTGCAATTGCAAAAGGAATTGTTATTTGTATTTCTTTTTCTGAGATTTCATTGTTAGTATATAGGAATGCAATGGACTTTTATACGTTGATTTTGTAGCCAGCAACTTTACTGTATTCGTTGACTGTTTCTAATAGCTTTTTGGTGGAGTCTTTAGGGTTTTCTATATATAGCATCATGTCATCTGCAAAGTGTGACAATTTAACTTCTTCATTACCAATCTGTTGCCTTTTGTTTCTTTCTCTTGCCTGATTGCTCTGGCAAGGACTTCCAACACTATGTTGAAAAGCAGAGGTGATAGGGGATAGCCCTGCCGTGTTCCTGAACGTAGAGCAAAGGGCTTCAGTTTTTCACTGTTAATTACGAGATTAGCTGAGGGGTTTTCATATATGGCCTTTATTATGTTAAGGGTTTTTCCTTCTATACCTATTTTATTAAGTGTTTTAATTATAAATGGATGTTGTATCTTGTCAGATGCTTTTTCTGCATCAATCAATATAATCATATGATTTTTGTCCTTTATTTTGTTTATGTGAATTATCACATTGATGGATTTGTGGATATTGAACCATCCTTGTGCACCTGGGATAAACCCCACTTGGTCATAATTTTTGGTTGAATAATCTTTTTAATGTATTGTTGCATTTGATTTGCTAGAATTTTGTTTAGGATTTTTGCATCTACATTCATCAGAGATATTGGTCTGTAGTTTTCTTTTTTTGCGTTGTCCTTACCAGGTTATGGTATCAGGGTAATGTTGACCTCATAAAATGAGTTAGGGAGTATTGTCTCTTCTTCAATTTTTTTGGAAGAGTTTGAGCAGGATTGGTATTAGATCCTCTTTGAAGGTCTGGTAGACATCTGGTTCCGGACTTTTAATTTTGGGAAGTTTTTGGATGGCTGATTCAATTTCATTACTGGTGATTGGTCTATTTAGATTTCCAGTTGTTCATGGTTCAGCCTAGGAAGGCTATATGTTTCTAAGAACTTGTCCATTTCTTCTAAGTTATTGAATTCGGTGGCATATAGTCCTTCATAGTATTCTTGGATGATCCTTTGTATTTCTGTGGCATCTGTGATAACTTCCCCTCTTTCATTTCTGATTTTGTTAATTAGTGTCTTTTCTCTTTTTATCTTTGCCAATGGTTTGTCAATTTTGTTAATCTTTTCAAAGAACCAGCTCTTTGTCACATTAATTTTTTTCTATTGTCTTTTTGTTTTATATTTCATTTAGTTCTGCTCTGATTTTTATTCTTTCCTTTCTTCTGCTGTCCTTGGGTTTCATGTGTTCTTCTTTTTTCTATTTCTTTAAGGTGTAATGTGAGGTTATTTATTTGGGATTTTTCCTGTTTCTTGAGATAGGCCTGTAATGATATAAATTTCCCTCTTAAAACTGCTTTTGCTGCATCTTAAAAATTTTGCTAGGATGTATTTTCATTCTCCTTTGTTTCTATGTATACTTTGATCTCTCCTCTTATTTCTTCTTTGACCTGGTCGTTCTTTAAATGTATGTTGTTTAATCTTCACGTATTTGTGGTTTTTTTTCTCCTTTCTTTTTGCAGTTGATATCCAATTTCAAAACTTTGTAATCAGAGAATACACTTGGTATTATTTCAGTCTTCTTAAATTTGCTGAGGCTAGTTTTATGTCCCAATATATGGTTTACCCTTGAGAATGTTCCATCTACACTAGAAAAAAAAAAAATGTATAGTCTGATGTTTTAGGATGAAGTGCTCTATAAATGTCAATATGTCCATTTCATCTAATGTGTCATTTAGGCCTGCTATTTCTTTATTTATTTTCTGTTTGGATGATCCATCCATAGCTGTCAATGATGTATTTAGGTCCCCTAGTATAATTGTGTTTTGACCAATTTCTCCCTTTAGTTTTGTTAGTAGTTGCTTGGTATATTTTGGTGCTCCCTGATTGGGGGCATAAATATTTGTGACTGTTATATCTTCTTGATGTATAGACCCCTTAACCATTGTGAAATGTCCATCTTTGTCTCTTGTTACTTTTTTTACCCTGAAGTCTGTTTCATCTGATATCAGTATGGCTACACCTGATTTTCTCTGGATACCATTTGCTTGGAGTGTCAATTTCTACCCTTTCACTTTGAGTCTATGCTTGTACTTATAGCTGAGATGTGTCTCTTGGAGATAGCATATGGTTGGGTTTAGTTTTTTGATCCATTCTTCTACTGTTCACCTTTTTATTGGTGAGTTCAGTCCATTTACATTTAGGGTGATTATTGATATGTGAGGATTTCCTATCATTCTATCTTTAGTTTTCTGGTAAGACTATGTCTCCATTGTTTCTTTGCCTTTTGTTGTTTTCTATAATTTCTATAATGTTTCCCTCTGTTTCTTCTTTTATTACAATATATATATATATATATATATATATATATATATATATATATATATAGTTTTTGTTGTTGTTTACCATTAAGTTTCAGCAAAAGAAAGTTTCATATTTAGAGTATTCCATTTTCTTCAGCATGCTTACTTTCTCCATTCCCATATTCCGGTTTAGGCCTTTACTTTCCCCCTTGTAGTGCAGGTCATGTGTTAGTAAATTCCCTCAGCTTTTTTATGTCTGGAAAGGTCTTTATTCCTCCTTCATATCTAAAGGATATCTTTGCTGGGTATATTATTCTTGGCTCATAATTTCTGTCTTTCAATAGTTTGAATATTTGGTTCCATTCCCTCCTGGCTTGTAGAGTTTCTGCTGAAAAATCTGATGATATTCTAATAGGCATTCCTTTGTAGGTTACCGTCTCCTTTTCTCTGGCTGTCTTTACGATTCTTTCTTTGTCATTGATTTTTGACAGCTTCAATACAATATGCCTTGGAGAAGGCCTGTTGGAGTTGAGGTAATTAGGTGTTCTATTTGCTTCTTGGATTCGAGGATCCAGTTCTTTTCACAAGTTTGAGAAGTTATCTTTAAGTTCCTTTTCTGGAGACTTTTCATTTTCTATCTGAGCTGTCTTGCTACCTTGGTTATTCATGGCAATTAATGATTTATTATTTATCTTCCTAGACATCCACAGTAGTGGGTTCTGCAACAGGTTGACAGGAAGACGTCTTTCTTTTGTTTTCCAGTAGGTGTTGGTAGAATGTTTTATTTTCTCTCCGACTGCAGCCTTTTATTCTCTTTCACACTGTAGTGTTATGTTTTCTCTGCACTATCCAGCTTCTCACACTATGGCGGGATTTCCTGGAAAGTGGGCTTCTCCTTTGTGAACAGATCACCTGGGTCATAGGGCGCTGCATCCATGTGGGGCTGCAGAGAGCTTTTGAAGTTCCAAAGCTCTTCCTGCATCTGACTCAGATCCTGTGTGTTTCAGCAGTTCTGTTTACTCCTGCAGGGATCTGTTCAGGGAGGTGGGGACAGGGCAAGGTGAACTGTGAGAGGTGGCCAAGAACAATGGCAGCGACCACAGCAAGTTCTGCTTCCACGACTCCCTCCCCTTTGCTGGAACTAGTGGGGTTGTGAGTCCATGTCTGCAGACTACAGTTCTCAGAATTGAAAATATTCTGTTCTTTTGATCTGACCCTGCTACTGTTCTGCTTCTAGCACTGGGCAGGTGAGGGCAGAGTGAGCTCTGGGAGGGTAAGGAGGGGCCGGCTAGTCTCAGTGCCTAAGGCTTCCGTTCTTTGCAGTAGTGAGGGCTTAAACCACTGTTTTCAGCCTTCTTCCTTCAGTCTTTGCTCCGATGTCTCTGCTGTGAGCGTTGGGATCAGCCGTGTTATATGCTGTCCCCTCAGCCCTGTGGGCCATAAGCAGAGCCCTAGCTGTCCGAGTTCTTCCCTCTCCTGAAGCTGAGGTAGTTCTGAGATACAGCGACCTCGGAGCACTGAGCTAAGTCTGCGTCCTGAGCCCGTGTGGCCCCGTCTCAGCACTTCTTCCTTCTCTCCTCCCCGGCTCGTGCACTTTGCCGACCTTTAGTTGAATTCAGTAGTAAGCCTCTTAGTTTTGCCTGTTTGCTGTGCGGAGAGTTCTTTGTGGAGTTATAGTGGTTTAATTTGTTGTAAATTCCAGGGGAGATTTTAAGAGTCTCACCTCATGCCGCCATTTTTTTGACGTTGCTCTGAGTGTTACAATTTTAAACAGTTTTTACCTTTCTTAAAATGTATATACTTTTTTTGGCTATATATATACATATATATGTGTGTATATATATGTGTACATATATATGTATATATATACACACATACATATATATGTGCGTGTGTATGTACATATATATATATATATATATATATATATATATATATATATTCATCCATTCTACTGTTTGAATATTTGGGTTCTTCCCATTTTTTTAAACCTTTATAAAGTATGCTGTTTTGATTATTTTGTTTTTCGTTTTAGCTCCTTAGCAGCTGCTTTCTTTCTTTTTTTTTTTACTTATTTATTTATTTGTTTGTTTGTTTGTTTATTTATTTTACCAATTTGTTACCCTGGACAAGTGTGCATTAGAAACAGCAAATACTCGGAAGGAAGTTAAGTGCAAAATACTGGGTGTGCTTTTCTGAAGTTCTCTTTTATCTGAGATATTGCTCTAAAGTCTTGTCTTCCTGGGTAGCCTTACACAATTTTGATCTCGCTCTCCCAGTGAAATTATAACAAAGTCTAGAATGTTGTTTTCAGTTGAGTCTTTTTGAATTTTGTACTCTGCTTGTCACAGAGAAGAACCAATGCCCAATGGTTAAAATAAAAAAAATTTGAAAAATAAGAAAAATAAAAAATTCTGGGAGAGCACACATCTTCAACATCTCTGTCTTCATATTGCATGTCAAGGTGACTCTGCTAAATTCTAATTGTGCGGTTTATATACCTTTCTGTTTTGCAAGAAAAGTTCATTACAGTTGAATATTTGCCACTATTTTCAACCGTGGCAGATGTCATAAATTTCAATATTAAAACAACACGTCTGCATATTCCATGTAAATCCAATGTTTCAATGTTTGGCACTCTGTATTCTCTGAAAGGTTAACTCTCTAATTGGCACATCCTACCAGGAAGATATCAATTATAGTATTTTAATCAACTCTTCAAATTGATATTGAAAAATCTAATTCTACTAAAAGGAAACCTCTATTTTTAAATATTTGCTTTTGAGTTAATTTCAGATTTTCAGAAAAAAAAAAATATTCAAACATTGAAGAGATCCTCAACATATCCTCATTGAGATTTCCCATATGGTAGCATCTTATCATATTTGCTTTATCGTTTTTCATAGATACTATTATTTTTTGAACCATTTGAGAATTACTTATATGATGCTACTTCACCTCTGAGTACTTCAGTGTTGTTTTCCTTAAAAACGAGTGTAGTCTGTTCTATGATTTACAAGCCAATGATCAAAGAGATTATTTAAAAATTCATACTATTTTATAATCTATAGGTCTTGTTAACATTTTTCCTATGGCCCCGGTAATGTCTGTCCTTTATAAAAAAAAAAAAAAAAATGTGTTTGGTTTAATGTTCAATACAGTATTAGTTTGCATGTAGTTGTCATGTTGCTTTAGTCATCTTTAATTTGGAATATTTCCTCAGTCTTTGTCTTTCATTGATCTTCACATTTTTGAAGAGTGAAGAACATTTATTTTGAACAATTCCCTCAATTGTTATAATCTAATATTTGCTTCTGATGACAATCATATTATTCATTTTTAGCAGTTATACTCTACAACATACGTTAATTTTTTCAGTGTATCATACCAGGAATAACATGCTTTTCCTTATCTCCTTTTAGGTAATGTTAGTGTCTATTATTGGTTAAAGTAGAATCTGTCATCATTTTACTGTAATTACCTTTTATCTTTTGTAACTAACAAGCATCTCACAAAGAAATGCTATGACGCTATGTAAATATCATATTATTCTTCACACTTCCACCTAATAGTTTTAGTGTTTATTGATGAATCTTGTCTAAATTATTGTTATTGTGATGGTTTCCAAATAATAATTTTTCTCAATCTTCCATTTATTGTAAATTTCTTAGTATTCTCTTAAGATGATTTATTTTTTTTATTTGTTTATTTTATCAATAAAGATTTGTGGATTGTTATTATAGTCCATGTGTTGTAACCTATTATTAATTTTTACTACCGTGTTTCCCCCAAAATAAGACCTAGCCGGACCATCAGGTCTAATGCGTCTTTTGGAGCAAACATTAATACAAGACCTGATCTTATATTATATTATATAAGACCTGATATCATATCATATCATATCATATCATATCATATCATATCATATCATATCATATCATATCATATCATATCATATCATATCATCATACCCTGTCTTATACTAAAATAAGACCAGGTCTTATGTTAATTTTTGTTCCAAAAGACGCATTAGAGCTTATGGTCAAGCTAGGTCTTATTTTCCGAGAAACATAGTATACTCTGGTCCCTGTTACTCCATCTTGACATTATTGGATTTGGTTTGATAAAATTTTCTTTAATGCTTTTACGTTCAATTCAGAATTGATATTATTTTAAACCATACATAAATTACCTTTTTTGTACTGTTTTTGTCAGCGTTAGATATCAACATTATGCTTTCTTCATAAAATTAATCTTTGAAACTTTTCCTCAATTTTCTGCATTCTTATATCTGTATAGTTAGGGTTTTCCAGAACAACAGAACTGATAGGATATCTACGATTGCATGTAGAGAAAGAGATTTATTACAAAGAATTGACTCATGCAATTATGGAGGCTGAACCAAAGACAAAAGACCAAAGATCATCAGAGAGAGTTGGCAAGTTTAGAGACCCGGGAGAGCTGGTGGTGTTCCACTCTGAGTCCGAAGACCTGAGAATCAGGACACTTGGTGTAGTTTTAGTCTGAAGTCCAGCAGGCTTCAGACCAAGTAAGAGCTGATATTTCAGTAGGAAAAATGCTGATGTCCCAGTTCAAAGACAGTCAGAAAGGAAAGATTCTAATAGGTATGGCAAGCTCAACTTTTTATTCTATTTAGGCCTTCAACTGATTGGATGAGGCCCTTCTACTGTGTTTCCCCGAAAATGAAACTGGGTCTTATATTAATTTTTGTTCCAAAAGATGCATTAGGGCTTATGTTCAGGGGATGTCATTGTGAAAAATCATGCTAGGGCTTATTTTCTGGTTAGGTCTTATTTGGGGGAAACACGGTACATTAAGGAGGGCAATCTGCTTTACTCAGTCTACCCATGTAAATGTTAATGTCTTCCAAAAATATCCACATAGAAACACCCACAACAATCATTGACACAATATCTGCGCACCCCATGGCCCAGTCAAATTAACACAAAAAAATTAACCATCACTGTTCTAGAAAGAATTGAAGACATTTTGCATTCCATTTTGAAATCATTTGGCTTGCATTTTTTTTGTGTTTGTTTATGGGGTAATTTCTTAAAAATGTTTTCCATTTCCAACACAGATATTTCTCAGTCAAACTTTGTGTTTCTAATAAAGTAATCTCAATTTTCTTAGGAGATTATTTACTTAATTTAGGCTTTATGATATCAAAAAAATCTCTTTTGTTTAATTTTTTAAAAATCTTATTTTGATTCTTACTTCACTTTGTTACAATTTTTTTATTAATTGTACTTTTTTCTTTCTCATCTTGATTAAATCAACACAGTGTTTATCTAGTTTGTTTAATCACTTTGTTTTAAAGCAGAATATTGGTTTACTAATTATTTCATGAGGTTTCTGTTCTCTACATCATTGATTTCTATTTTATCTTTATTTTTCCCTTCTTTCTGTTCTCTTGGTTTGTTGTTGTTTTTGTTATTTTTTTAGCTTATTGAGATAGGAATTTAGTTCAAATATTTTATTCTTTTATTTTTATAAAAATGTTTTAAAATGAATTTGTGTCAGATTATTTTTCTAAATAATTAAGTTATATACTGATATATGTGTTTTTGATTGTTATGTGTTTAAAGCTATTAATTTCTGTTCTTTCCTCTTTTATATAAGAGTTTTAACAATTGAAAAGTATTCTTGCCTCAGTTTTAATTTTGTGGTTGTTACCTTGCTTTTCTACAATATTTCTCATTAAGGTTTCAGTCTAATCTATTCTTCTTGGCACACATCATAATCAAGTCTTCATTTTTATATGTTTTTTTTTTTTCTTTTTTCTTATTTGAGTATATTTTGGAGGTAGAACATCCTCTTTTGTCAGTTTAATAAATTTGATTTATTTACTAAATTTCTTTTGTGTGTGAAAGGGGGACTATGGGGGAGATAGTAAATGTTTTAATTTTTATTATTTTAATTTTTTTTTTTTTTTTTTTTTTTTTTTGGCAAGAACCCTAAATTTTGTTCCCTCTCTTTCCCTTTCTCTAGTTTTCTCTAACAGTGCAATTTTTACATTTTGACATTATTTGCCTTCCAATTATAGGGATGATAAGTGTTTAGTTTTACTTTCTCTTTATTTTTAACTTTTTTTAGATAACTTGGGAGATTTTAACAGTCACCATTCTCTTCAAAGCATCTTTGAAAACTTCCAGTTTATTTGCTTTATTTTTGTTTTCTTTTGTTCTTCTGAACATATCATCTCATAACAAAAATCCCGCAACCCAGGTGGGCATATTGTCTCCTAACTATGAAAAAAGAAGGTACTTGTACCACTCTTATACACTATGCCACTTGCTGGATTATAACCTTACTTTCATATGCTGGACATCAATGAATATTTTTAAAATGAAATTAAGAACGAGAATAGAGAGAGAAATAAAACATTTGCAGATGGTAAAAATGACCTTTGTATTAAGAAATAAAAAAAGAAATATAGACATTTTCAGCCTTCCAAATTTTTTATTGAAATGAATTGCACAGGGCATACATCTATCAATGGATTTGAAATTTTGAATTTTTGAAATACTTTTGAATTACAAGGTGTGATCAAAAGATAAGGTGAATGTTTAAATAAAAATAATTATTATAGTAAAAGACAAATTGCCATAATCCCCCTTAAAGTAATCCCCCTCATTTCGAACACAATTATCCCATCGTTCTTGCAACTTTCTGAAGAATTTCTGATAGTCCTCTTTCATGATTGCCTTTACTTTATCCTCCATCATGACAATGCTCCATGTCACACATTGCCTCTGGTAAGGCAATTTATGTTAAATAAAACCATTACGGTGTGTCCTCATCCACCTTATTCACCAGATTTGGCACCGTGCAACTTCCGGCTCTTCCCCAAAGTCAAAATTATTCAAGGCAGCCATTACAGAGCAACTAAAGACACTCACAAAAGAGGACTTCCAGAACTGCTTCAGAAAGCGGCAAGAATGGTGGGATAAGTATGTTCAAAGCAAGGAGGAATATTTTGAGGGGGATTAATGTCAATGTGTCTTTTAGTGTAATACATATTTTTATTTAAACTTTCACCGTATCTTTCGATCACACCTCATACACCTTTGTTTATACATATGCATATACATTTCTATGAAAAAGTAGATATTTTGAGGCAGTTTGTACCCAAAGGAAACTGAGAAATTCAAGTTTTTAATAGGCATACACAAATGATAGAACAATTAATATTTGTCAAAGATAAGTAAAAATGTTTAAGAGAATTATAAGCAAGATAGGCTAAACCATAATAATGTTTCATGAAGAACTGTGACTGGCAAAATGACTATTTGACCCATTTTTGAAGTAGAAACAAAAACATGGTAAACTGACATTTTAGAGAAGGTAGACTATTAATAACACAATCAATTTAGTTTTTTTAGTCTTTTCATTTCATATCTATTGTGTTGCCAGCATTGTATTAGGCCCTTGGACTGTAGTTTTCATTCTCACAGAGATCCTCATGAAGCCTAGCAAAATTTGTTACACACTGCAGATATGTGTTAATTTGAATGCATTGATAAATGTGTTAGATTGCAAATGGTTAGACTGAATACAGAATATAGCACTTTCTTCTGAATTCTCTAGGAGGAAATGTGCTTACTACTACTATACATATTTCCATTGGTGAGTTCTGGTCTTAGGCATTTTATTTCAGGAAAGTGTTTTGGTTTTGGTTTGTTTTGGTGTTTTTGTTTATGTAGAGGAGATCGTTTTAAGAGTAAAATGGCATCTTTATAATCAGTCTTATTTTGTTTATGACCAGTCTTGTGTCATATGCATAAAGAAATTTCTTCATAAATCTTTATATATGACTCCAATTCAGGTACTATATCTGTACATAGTAAGATTTCATCGCAAAATTAATAAAGTATAAAATAATGAAGTGTAATTATGTGTACCATAGCTTATTTTAAAATAGAAAGGCAAAATATGTAACTTCTATAAATTTACCATAAAATAACATTATAACATTATATAAAATCTCATAGTTTATGTTTCAATAGTTAATCTGAAATTGTAATGGAGTTTTTCAAGTGAAATAATTATTTTTCAGTTTTATTATAGAAAATCACCAAATAGCTACAGAAGTTTTGATTTCTAAAGACTATTAGGGTTGAAATTCAACTTGGTTTCTTTTAGCAGGATTTTTTTCTTTCTTTTTTTTTTTTTTCTGATAATAGCTAAAGACTGAAAAAGAAGTGCTCATCATATTAACAAAGGAGTTAAGCATTCAAGAGAGGAATTTGCATTTTTAGAACAGTCATTTCTTGAAATACCCTCTGCCATATTACAGGAGAGAAATACATAAGGGGAATGAAATATTCATGGATTATAATTTGCCACATACTAGTTATCTGCTTTTGCAGAATAGTAAAACTAATATGTCCCTTCTTTAGTAATTATGGTCTCTTGCTATTCATTGTGTAAAAAAAAAAAAAAAAGAAGTTTACCTGATCCCAATGTATAATCAGCAACCATATGTTTTCTTACTCGAACATTCTTTTCTTCTTAACATCACAAGAAAATTATATTTAAGATATTAAGTATTTCCATATATTTCTATAGCGAATAATTGGAGAGTTGTTGTTTTTTGTTCTTTTTTTAAAGCAAAAAATGATCTTTCTTGGTGGTTGTAATACAGCTGTGACTGGAAGCAAGGCATGGAAGAAACAGTCTGTTGGCGTTTCTTTGACCTCTATGATCAGAATAGCTGCCTAAAGGGTGCTGATTTTTTTTTTTCATGCAGTTTTATAATTGCATATGATTTTGATACAAAGCATAACTATGCTCAAAGGCCAAGCTTCATTTGAGGAAAATTATAGACTTGTACTGCTGAATGCATGGAGACTGAGTTCATAAATGCACTTCAGCAAATTCTTTTTAAGTGGGGCATTTTTGATATGGTCCCTAAGGGTACTAGAATCTTCTACCAGGTAAAAATGTATGTCAAGATGCTCTGAAATAAGCCTACTCCTGCAGTTGTTAAAATTTGAATGAGAGTTGAAATGAGGTGAACATAGTAATAGAGGAATAGAAAAGTTGGGAAAGAACTAGCTTCCCTGGAGATTCCATATTGACTTTGCATATAACTTGAAAATCTGATGGGTCTGCAATTATAAGAAAGGGCCCTTAGGGACAAAACTCTCCTGTCCTAGCAGGGTTTGTGTTTTGATGGATTTAACTGGGACAACATCTAAATACTATGTAAAACTAGGTTGAAACTAATGGGTATTAGCCAGAGTTATTTCAGTTTTAATACACTTTCATGCTTTATTCAGGGGTGGGAGGAGGCAGGGTTTGTCAAAATACTTCATAACAGGGATAAACTACCTCAGATTCATAGTTATATCAGATTCATAGCTGTATTTCTGAATTCACCCATTATGTCAAAATTTTAAATATGTCAATAACAAAAGAATATAAACAAAGTTAAGCAAATTTTTGTAGATTTTATATCAAGCATTTAAAAATGTCTTTACTTATATTGGAGGAATTTATCTAGCTCATTTCATTCAAAACAGAAATGTAATAAAACAAAATTATTCTGTCAAATCATATTTCAGAATTAAAAAGCATCTTAAATAATGAAGTCAGAATTATAGATAACATTAAAATGAAGTCCATTTACCAAAGGGTAGATATATTATGACAACACCAACCTGCTTCCACATCATTACAAATTGTATCTGTATAAAATTGTAGGTGTACAATTGATCCATTCTATTGTAATTTTAGCTCAGGGATATTTTGATCTAGAATTGTATGTGCATTGGGGATGGATAAATACATGGCTAGATGGATGGATAGATGGATGGATGGATGGATGGATGGATGGATGACTGGCTGGCTGGCTATGTATATAGATGTATATACACATTCACACACACAGATCTCATATTTTTTTCTGAAGAGTATTATTTATTTGCAACATAACAGGGACCAGATACACTGTATTTAGACCCTAAGTTATAACATGTGGGCTGCTGTTCAGGGATGTCAGTTCATTTATTCAACAAGATTGAACTCCTTTTATTTCATTATCTGTACTAACTATTTCAGTGACACTTGCTCCAACACATAAACCATAAACTCTCTGTCAATACAATATCTTGATCTTTTAAAGTGTAAAACAAGTGTGGCATGATCAGTGAGTGGGTGGCTCTCCCCACCCACTCAGTAGTGATTAAAAGTAGCAGGGAACTTCTATTATATTTTGTGGTTCCTTATCTTTAGAATGTGGCTTTCATGTTCATCTAGCTGCTTTACATGAAGACCAGAAAAGCAGATATAAAGTTTTGGATGTGAGCCCACATCATTTTGTTAGCTCTCAGGGACAAATGGCTCAAGTTAATCTCAAAAGCAAGTAGGCAATTAAATCTGGCTAAATATGCCAAAAGAAGGGACAGCAGGTATGGTGAGCAGCTGGTTATTGGGTCACGATATCTTAAACTGTATAGAAGTGTTGAAAATGGAGAGAGAAAAAAATGTATTGAACCCACTCTCTTGGCAGGGCTACGTTTTCCATAAAATTTTAGAAATAATTACCGATATAAATTATATGGATTAATGACACTAGACACATTTCATAAGATTAAGTACAACTGGCCATTAAATTGATTAATGAGAATTTTGGGCAAGCAGCCAGCTAGCCAATCAGTTAATTCAACTTTTAAACATTGTGTGTTTTGGAAAGAAGTGTTCAGTGTTGATGAGCAGCCTCTGAAGAAATGCTTCTTTGAAGTATTAGCACTTTACATAAAACCCAGTGTGTTTATCTGGCGGAGGGGGTCGGGGTGGGGGCTGAGGGAGTTTTGGGTAGAGATAAAAAAAATAAGGGAATACATTTAGATTAAAATATTGATCTGGATGTATTTTTGAATGTCTATAAAATATTTTCAAATATGCAATTATGTAATTATTCTCCATTCATGCTTAATTTATTGTTGTGGATTTCTAGTTATTTCTCCAATGATAGAGAGAAACCATGGAGTTGGATTTGAGGGTAAATACCATTGCCTCATATAATAACATTGACTTGTGACATGTGTAAGTAAATACCAAAGATGGATAAATGTGGTATTGTAGGTAGAATGCTTCGTTTTTCCCCTTCACCTCTACTTGTGAAGATGTCCCTGGATCTCTGAATAAGTTACATGTCAGGGTGGAAAGAGCATTGCAGATATAATTAAAGTTGCAGATCTTAAAATGGGGAAATTATCCTGCATTTTCCGATTGAGCCCAACCTATTCACGTGAGCCCTTAAAAATCAATGATCATATCTGCTTACACCGCAGAATAACATGTGGCCGCAAAAAAGTCAGAGAAATTCAGAATGAGAAACATTCCACCCACCTTTGCCACATGGAAAACACTAGGTGAAACTGGAGCAGTCTTTATGAAAAAACACTGTCCCCTTGTTGTCAGCCATCAGGAAAATGGAGACTACACACACACACATACACACACACACACACACACACACACACACACACACACACACACTGTAAGGAACTGAATTTAGCCAACAATAAAATGAGTTTGATAGCAAATTGCCCCTTAGAGCCTCTAGAACATGATGCAGCCCTGCCCAAACCTTGATTTATACCTTGTGAAGCTCTGTAGAGACATCAAGCTGAGCCATGGTGTACTTGGGTTTCTAACTTCCAGAATTGTGATATGACAAATTTGTGTCATTTTCATACACAACGCTTGTGGTAATTTGTTATGACAGCAATAGAAAACTGAGACAATTATGAAATAAAAATGTAAGACATAGTGAGAAAGATGGGTTCTTATCTCAGTTGTCTGAAAGGATTCTAAATGTACAAGGTGGTGTACAAAAGCCAGAAACACTGTTTATATAGTTCAGTGAAAAGTTAGGTGGACATTTAAAAAATATAGTAATATAACTTCAAACAAATTTATTTAGAGATAAGAATATTGTTTTTACTTTTCATATAGTTATTATTTTTTTAAAATTTCAAATTGGATATTGTACTAGAAAACATGAAAACTATATTAATCTCATTGAACATCTCCATCTGAGCTCTTGGGTGATTGGGTGCATTGTTAATGAGCAGTGATATTTTGAAAGGATTTTTTTTTTTTTTACTGGCAGTAGGTTTCAACATTGAGCTTAAAATATTTAGTAAGCCATGTTGTAAACAGATGTGCTATCATCCAGGCTTTGTTGCTTCTTTTATAGAGTATAGGCAGAGTAGATTTAGCATAATTCTTAAGGGCCCTAGGATTTTCTCAATGGTAGATAAGCATTGGCTTTAACTTAATGTCACCAGCTGCATTAGCACCTGATAAGAGACTTAGCCTATTCCTGAAGCTTTGAAGCCAGGCGCTGACTTCTCTGTAGCTATGAAAGTCCTGAATGGCATCTTCTTCCAACATAAGGCTGTTTCGTCACCCCTGAAAATCTGTTGTTTGCAGTAGCCACCTTCATTAAGGATCTTAGCTGAAGCTTCTGGATAACTTGCTGCAGCTTCTACATCAGCACTTGCTGTTCACCTTGCACTTCCATGTTTTAGGGAGACGGCTTCTCTCCTTAAACCTCATGAACCAACCTGTGCTGGCTTCACATTTTTCTTCTGCAGCTCCTTCACCTCTCTCAGCCTTCATAGAATTGAAGAGATTTAGGGGTTTGCTCTGGATCAGGCTTTGGTTTAAGGGAATGTTGTGGCTGGTTTAGGCTTCTATCCAGACCAACAAAACTTTCTCCATATCAGCAATTAGGCTATTTTATTTTGCTATCATCAGTGTGTTCACTGGAGTAGCACTTTTAATTTACTTCAAGAACTTTTGCTTTGCATTCAACACTTGGCTCTTTATTTGGTGAAAGAGGCCTAGCTTTCACCCTATCTTGACTTTTGGCATGCCTTTTTCACTAAGCTTAATCATTTCTAGCTTTTGATTAAAGTACAAGTCAAATGACTCTTCCTTTCACTTGAACACTTTGAGGTCATTGTAAGGTTATTAATTGGCCATTTAAATCAATTTCAATATTGTCGAGTCTCAGGGAGTAGGGAGGCCCAAGAAGGAGAGAGACAGGGGAAGGACCAGGTAGTTACAGTCAGGACACACACAACATTTAAATTTAATGCCTTGTATGAGCATGATTCATGTTGTCCCCACATAATACATGGTAACATCAAAGATCATGGATCACACATAACCAGAAGAAATATAATGGTAATGAAAATTTTGCAATACTGTGAGAATTACCAAAATGTGACACAGAGACATGAAGTGAGCAAACGCTGCTGGAAAAATGCTACCCGTATGTTGCTTGACACGGTGTTGCCACAAACCTTCAATTTGTAAGAATCAACAATATCTATGAAGTGCAATAAAGCAAAGTGCACTCAAACAAGGTATTTCTGTAAATTATCCTTTCTTGTTTGAAGATTCTAGTATAAAATTGCCATTTCATCTTTTTTCCTGTAAACCATATAATAACAAAGAACAAGAAAACAATTTTTAAAAACTTATTTTTTATGAAACTGGAAGTGATTTTAAATTCCAAATGACGTGCTTCTTAGTGGTATTCAATCAGATAATTAAGACATTAATATCAGAACCCATTATGCAAACTTTATTATTTATAAATGGTATCATTTACACAACTACATAGAATAGATTTTATATAGTCCTGCTAACAAGATGTGGGTATAGATATTCACATCAAAGTATTCGGAAATCTGTATAACACTTATTTAAATAATGAGTTTGTGTGTATGTGTGTGTGTGTGTGTTATGTGTATGACTGCTCTTTTATCTACAAATTTTTTATTAAATAATTACTCGCACCTAGGAATTTGTTCCAGACCACCTCAATAACGTAAATATCATAATAAACTGAGTCACATGAATTATTTCATCTCCGAGGGCATATAAAAGTTATGGTTATACTATGCTGTATTTTTTAAGTGAGTAACAGACTTAAGTCTAAAACAATGCACATACCTTAATTAAAAATAGTTTATTGCTAAAAAATGCTCGCCATCATCTGAGCCTGTTGGAAAATGGCACTAGTAGACTTTCTTGATGTGGGGTTGCCATAAACCTTCAATCTGAAAAAGCGCAATATCTGGGAGATACAATAAAAGTAAAGTGCAATAAAACAATATATGCCTGAATATTGATATGGTATGCAATTAAGAAATTTTCTCTATCTGTAAAGAATTTATCATCAGTAAAATGCAGGTGAACAACGAACTCATGTTCCACACTCTTGCCAAAGCCGTCTTCCTCAACCTAGATAAAGCCTGCTTTATTAAGTTTTTCCACAGAAGTTTCCCACAAATTTCAGGCTAAAATGCAAGACCATACTCTGTTATATAAACTCTCATCACCTAGACTCTCAATACCTTTCATCCAGGTTTTAGTTGTTATCTTTTTTGAAAAGCTTATGGCTTCTCTGAAAGGAACTTATATATATATGTTTGTTTGTTTTGAAGAGGGCACAGGTTTTAGTTGTTATCTTTTTTGAAAAGCTTATGGCTTCTCTGAAAGGAACATATATATATATGTTTGTTTGTTTTGAAGAGGGCACAGCTCAGAGTGGCCCATGCAGGGGTTGAACCAGCAACCTTGGTGCTACCAGCACTATGCTCTAACCAACTGAGCTAAAGGACCATCCTCCAAAATGAACTTCTTACACTTATATGAGCACACCACTTTCTTATACTTCCTCATGTGTATATGATTAAAGTTTGGTTCATAAAACCAGAAAGTATTAAAAGTAAAAATATAGGGCTGGCCTGATGGCTCAGGCGGTTAGAGCTCCGTGCTCCTAACTCCAAAGGCTGCCGGTTCAATTCCCCCATGGGCTAGTGGTCTCTCAATCACAAGGTTGCCAGTTCAATTCCTCGAGTCCCGCAAGGGATGATGGGCAGCGCCCCCTTCAACTAAGATTGAACACAGCACCTTGGGCTGAGCTGCCTCCCGGATGGCTCAGTTGTTGGTTGGAGCGCAGGCTGTCAACCACAAGGTTGCCAGTTCGACTCCTGCAAGGGATGGTGGGCTGTGCCCCCTGCAACTAGAAAACAGCAACTGGACCTGGAGCTGAGCTGCGCCCTCCACAACTAAGACTGAAAGGACAACAACTTGACTTGGAAAAAAAAAGTCCTGGAAGTACACACTCTTCCCCAATAAAGTCCTGTTCCCCTTCCCCAATAAAATCTTAAAAAAAAAAAAAAAAAGTAAAAATATAAAAGGCAATTGATGTGTTGGGAGAATAGCAGTCATTCCTAAAATTAGAAAGTGATGGAATTACATATAACTACCCCAATTACCTCAGCCACCAGAGCATTAATCTAAGTGATTCCCATGAGGATGCCTAGAGGCCATTCAAATTTCACATGTACCTACTGTGAAAGCTTGAATGCCTTTATGTCTGAGTTACACCAAGTCTACTCAGACTTGTTGAATTTGCCTGTGCATTACCTATTAAAGTAACCCAAATGAACCAAGCTTTCAACACTTTCATCCCCTGGAATACAGGTGGATTTTGAATCAACTGATTTATTTCTTTTTTATTTATACCATACTTTGTTCTAAAAATGATTTTGGTGGAAGTCCTGGTTTTCTGAATTTTAATTTTACAAAATTGACACAAAATTGTCTGCTTTATATTTGCCCTCTTTTGTATTAAAAGTGGATTCCATGTTACTGTAGACATATTGAACTTATAGAAAGATAAAAATGTATTCACCCATGTACCCTATATTCTATAAAGCTTAAGTTTTTACATAAATAAATATAAATACATACTTTTGGTTTATATTCCACCTTACCATAATGCATATCTTTAGGCTTCTAGTTATTAAGAATATTAAAGAACTTAACTAATAATACTTCATGATTTTTTACTGTGCCAAATTATATTTAATGGTTCAATTTTTTTTTTAAAGGTAAACCTCAGCAAAATACTCCTCTTTAAGGTTTCCAGCTCACACAGAACTGGAATGAAAGTGCGCTTAAAAATACTAAATCAGAAATCATGGTTTGCTTTTGGTTAAATTAATCATCAGTGAGTGAATTTCTGAGAGTTAAAAGAGGTCAAGAGAATCAAAGGGAAAGTGGAAAATATTCAAAGTTAAAATAAAAGCTGTTGATTTCTTTCCCTTGGAAAATTGCAGTTACATTTTTGTCACAAGCTTTATTATTTTTAAGAGCAGAAATTAGCAATATTAGCATTAGCTGAATAGTATACTATAAATTTGACATTGATAAGACTTTCTCAGAAGAATAAAAATATTCAATTGGGTCCATTTCTTGTGCCTTCAGCCTTCCTTTCTTCATTTGAATAAAGATTTGAAGTATATGACTATTTCCATGGGAACAGAGTTCCTTCAAGTAAGCCTGCATTCTAAAGTATATTGATCTCCCAGGGTACACAGCATAGTTTCTACTAAGTTGCTTAGGACTTTACTTTGACACCTCTCTTCTCATGCTAGGTATTCTCCCTAGGAAGCCTCATTCTCCTTCCAGGATTTCAATTAGTTTCTACATACAGCTATCTTTCAGTCTATTCATCAGTTGGGCAGTCCTGCCTACTACTCTCTTATCTCCCAAATCCAAATTTTCAATAATTGCTGGGCATTCAGATGAATCTTCCATCCACAGTTTACATCATCTTTGACTAAGTGAGCATTATTATTTAGATAGATCAGAGCAATTCTACACAATTTCCGGAGTCCAACTTTTGCCTATTTCCAATCATTCTCTAATGCCAGGCGTATCTTTATACATGTAATACTGTTTTTGATACTCCTTTACTTAAAATCTTTATTGCCATTGTATTAATAGTACTTTTTGGATGAACTTTAAAATGCTTAAAGTTTGACAGCCTTTATCACCCAACATGATTGGGAATATTATTTGCTCGACTCTTATTCTGTTGATTCCAAAAGCTATACAATCACATGTTCTATTATTCTCTGACAGTGATGCTTATACTATTTTCATTTAATCTTTATCTGCCAATCTTATACAACCTAGTAATTTTTAGAGTTTTATCTTAAACATAATTTTTCCAAGGGAGATTTCTTATTAAACCTTATTTTCACATACTCATACTAGCAACAGACTAATTAAATTCTCCTAAGACTGTTACTATGCTCCCAACATTTCCTATGTTTGTATTTCAATGTGTTAATTATAACTGCAATTTGAATGTTATTCTTGTATTGTCTTCTAATTCATTGATGACCAATAAAACTTTCTTCAGTGATGGAAATATTCTATAATCTGAGCTGTCCAAAATAGCCGTAACTAACCATATGTGACTGTTGCGCCTTTGATAGAGTCACGTAGTATAACCAAGAAACTGAATCATTAGTTTTATTTTAATTTAATTTTAAATAGCCACATGAGCTGGTGACTAATGTATAGCAGAGTTCTAGACTATTAGTTTTTTGAGGGTGGAATTCAATATGTTTTTAATACCTCTATCAACATGCTGCCTATCATAGCACCTAGTTAATATTTCCAGAATATACAAATGTATAACCCTTCTTTATGCCTTTACAATATCTGAAGAGACATGCAGGTACAGTCCATCATCAAAAAGTTAGTCTTCCCTGTAGGTTATCAAAAATACACTTAGAATTCCCTCAAATGGCCTTTCTTAACATGCACATTCTGTATCATTTTAACAGTTAAATATCTTTACTTCCCTTTTCTCTTTCATTTATTTTATGCCCCTCAGTCTTCCTCTTCCAACTTGGAATCCTTTATCTGTGTTGTCCATGACCTAGATTGTCAAGGCTGTTAAGGTCATTTCCTTGCCTCTGTCTTGAAACATTCTTTCGAATCTTCCCAGATAATAACCTTTTGTGTGTTCTCTGGCGATACAAACTTAGAAAAGCAAAGCATGTTATTGGTACTATCAACAGAATTTGTAGCATACTTTTGAACTATTTTATCCTAAAACAGGCCATTTCATGGTAGGTCAGTATGAGAAGAAAGTAAAGAAATGTGGAGGGTGCTATGTGGACAAAAGAGGCAGAAGATAAATTTTCACCGTGACCTTTTCATACTGTATGTCGTAGCATCACAGAACATTAAAATTTAAAGTGCTCTAAAGATCAGTATTTTTCATAATTAAAAAGAATTACAAGGTAAATGTTTATAGTCCCTAAACATAAACATATAATGGCTATAAACAAAGCTGGTCTGGTAAGTGTAGAAGGGGTGTCTAATGAACTAATCATCTCCCACTATCAAATAAAACAATATTATGTAAACTAAGGTTTTGTGGAGCACAATTTGAAAACACTAGACTGCCTTCCTCATTTGACAAAAAACAGAGGCAAGACGTGAAATGACTTGCCATATTTAAGACCAGCTAACACCCAATTCTTCCGATGCCTAATGTTATCTCTTTTGTTCAATTTATATTATTTTGTGTCTAGTTATTTCTCTATTAAAAATAGGTTGCCTATTCCCATTTTGTACAAAATGTGCAGAAAGATAAAATGAAGAAATGTAATATCTGATTTAGTGCAGCCATATTGGAAATCATTATATAAAAAGTAAATCTCTTTCATTTCTGTAGGTTGGGCATTCTACCTTAGTCCTCCTCCTTCCTGATTATTCTTAGATGATTCTTTTTAAACATTGTATTTATATTTGTTTGGCAATTGGTTTTTCATGTGCCTTTCCTTCTTGACTCCAAATATATACTTCACAAAAGTAAGTCCACTTTGTCTTGATGCCTATGAACTCCTACCATCTAATAGAGTCTTTGGTTCATAATTAGTTATCAATAAATAAGAGTTAAGTGAGACTGAGTTGAAAATTGTTCTCAGATGTAAGGAGATAGGAAAGTCAAAGTTAAGAGTTGCTTTATAAATGAAAACAGAAGAATGGTGGTGGATGAAATAACCTCCAATATGCAAAAGAAAGGAGTGGTAGACATTCCATTTTGAAAAGTAGCAGAAAATTGGCAAGAATGGTAGATTTTGAGAATTTGTTCAAAATAATTAATAAATTATTATTTTAGAGATGAAGAGATGCTTATTATTTTGACTAATGAAGAGTATTCTAAAAGCTGAGCAGAAAAGAGTAGAGAACTGTATTTTCTAAAGTGGAGAGAGAAGGAAATTGAGATTTATTTTTTTTTTTAATGAGTAGGAAGGGAGAAAGGAATTCTAAATTGTGAATCATGTATAGTGAAGACTATGTAGTAGGCAAATTTTACTCTTTTTGTGTCTCTTGAGGCCTTGAATGTCAAAGTAAATTATGGAATGATAAGAAAGATTGAGATTCCAAATTTTATTTGGATGACGATACAAAGCACAAACAATAAAGTAGATTGTTAGTTCAGTATTTACGGAATATGTATGCTATTTATAAAAATAATATGAGAAAATAATCATAGTAGTACATTTTTATGCATCACATGGGGAGTGTCCTAATCAGTTGGTATTGCTATAAGAAAATACCATAGACTGAGTGGATTCAATAACAGATACACAATTATCACAGTTCTGGAGGCTGGGAAGTCCAAGATCAACGTGCTGGCAGATTCAGTCTTGTGAGAACCCTCTTCCTGATTTCCAAATGGATGCTTTCTTGCTATATTCTCACACAGCAGAAAATGAGAGAATTTAGTCTATTCATCTTCTTTATAAGGGCACTAATCTAATTACGAAGCCTCCATCTCATTACCTCATCTAAATCTAATTACTTCCCAATACCATTATGCTCTAACACCAAATACCATCACATTGGTGGTTAGGATTCAACTGACAGAGTTTGGGCGGGTGGGGAGGGGAACAAACATTCAGATGAAATCAGGGAGAATGTCTGATTTTTATCCATTGTCCGTTGATCACGTGTCTATATGGATCACTTTCCAGTGCACATACAGTCTCATTTTCTATTAGCTAAAAGATAGTACAAGACACTAGGAAATCAAATAATGTTCTTCTTCTCTTCTCATTTTAGACTTTCTCATCTTACTTCAAAACAAAATTGTATCAGATGAAATACTAATTATATTGAAAAAATTATTTTTCCAGAAACTTTGAAAAGTAAAAACTGTATCAAAATTTGCAATGCTTAAAAGTTATTATTGATAAATTTCAGAGCTCTAATGTACATTCTAAGAAATGTGAAGACTTCTGGGAAGCATATATGAATTGAAAGAAATAAAAAATACATTTATAGATAAAACTATTGTCATGTAATGAGGTAATAAGCATGAGCTCTTACCAATCTTTTTATTTTTTTAATTAAACAAATATATTTATTGATTTCTCTCCATGATTAGTTTGAATTTTAGATATGCTGTATTCACAATCAATAGAGGAGTAAATTGATTACTCTGAAATAGGCAATATTCTATTTTTCAAATATGTTATTGTGAACATTTATGGATCAAGTTCTGATACCATATTTATTGACTTAACTATGATTTTGAAGGGTGCAGTGCTCTTATTATTTTAACAACATACAGGTCGGACAATTAAGTTTGCAAAATCATGCTAGAAAAAAGTGCTATATATCTCATTGCTTAGTATAACTGTGGGCACCTTGGAAGTACTCCCCTTGGGAAGCTATGTACTGATGCCAATGCCTAGTTCACCCTTCAAAGCAATTTTGGAACTCTTTTTCTGGAATGGCCATCAGAGCTGTCCTCATATTATCCTTGATGTCCTGAGTATCATCAAAATGCAAAATGTCTTCCTTTCAATATTTCCTTTATCTCAGGTAAAGAAAGAAGTCACTGGAGGGCAGATCAGGTGACTAGGGAGGATATATATATATATATATATATATATATATATATATATATATCCTTTTTGCTATTGAGTTGTGAGATATATATATACACATATATATATACACATATATATATATATATATATATATATATATATGTGTATATATATATGATTATACATCTGAATTTAAAAAATGAGCAGAGGAACTGAATAAATATTTTTTCCAGTCATACAAATGGCCAACAGGTACATGAAAATGTGTCAAACATCACTAATCAAAACCAAACACAAATAAAAACCATAATGGGATATTACCTCATACCTATTGGAATGGCTATCATCAAAATCATACAAATGAAAAAAGAGATAACAAGTGTTGTTAAGGATGTGTAGAAACTTAAGATATATATATATATATATATATATATGTATATATACCATATATATAGACACACACTCGTATCTATTATATATTTATATAATCACATCTATATGGAATGAAATGTATATGAAATGATATTTATATATTACATATCTCACATTTCATATGTAATTTATATGTGTGTATATACATATACGTATATGAATATAATTTAACCATGAGAAAGAAAGATATTCTGCCATTTGAAACAACAAAGATGGAACTTGAGGTAATTATGCTAAGAGAAATAAGTCAGAGAAAGACAAATATTGCATATGGGTGGAATCTAAAAACAAAACAAAAGACAAACTCACAGAAACAGAGGGTAGAAAAGTGGTTGCTATGGACTATGAGGTGGTGCTATGGACTAAAGAAATGGGTTAGTAAAAAGGTACAGACTTTCAACTGTAAAATGAATAAGGTCTGAGGATCTAATGTATAACACAGTCACTACAATTGATAATACTATATTATATAATTGGAATTTGCTAAGAGAGTAGAATTTAAATGTTCTCACCATAAAAAGAATATGTTAAGTATGTTAACGTGATGAATGTATTAATTAATTCAGAGTTATACTTTCACCATGTATATACATGTATCAAATGATTACAATGTGCAGTTTAAATATTTTACAGTTTTATTTTCAAGTTATAGCTCAATAAAAGTGGGGGAAGGGAGAAGCAAAAAAGAATACCACTGCTGGCTAAGGTAATACTGTCCATCGTAATCAAATACAAAGCTTTGCTGCTGACCCTATTGGTAATAAGTAGATATGTGAAAGAAGCATATATTGACTTAAACACTATGCCTCCATAGTAAAGGCATCATTGAAGTGTCTCTAGAATGAATCCATAGAGCCTTCCCACCTCAAAATAGAGTCTGAACATGTTCTCCAGTTTTCACTCCAACTGCATGAATTTCTAAGCTCTTAATATTACAGCTCCATCTTTCCTCCACTCTAAATATTTACCTAGTGTGTAATTAGCTTTCATAAACAACCATTTAAAAGAAAAAAAAAATGACCTTATCCAAAATATGTATAATTGGGCTTTTAAGAAGCTTCAAAAATTTCAATTTATAGATTTTACTACTCTTAGAACTGTTTTCTTAGCACCAAAACCCAAAAATATTTATTGTAAGGTCAAATATTATTAGTTTTATGCCAACTATTGGCTTTCACTTTTAATAAATACCTTCCAAATGTTCATTAATACCAGCAATATATATATGAAAATGCAACTTGAAATCATACTAACGTTGGGTATTTTTAAAAGTCTCTAGCTTATTTTTATTGCAAAAGCAATAAAAAATAGAAAAGTAAATTTAAATAATAAAAATGTATGACATTTTAATACCAATGAATGTCCCTAATACAGATTTGGTGAAGCAAGTATCACACTAATATGTATGTATGTACAGCCTTTTGATTGTAAGCGCAATGATATATGCCAGTTGAGAGAAGAAATGCAGAAGCTCCCTTAAAGTATTACAGAATAAATTATTTATTCTATGCTACTCTGCACTTATTGGACTATACTGGGTATACTGTCTTAAGTTTGGGGCATGGACCTGTACAACGGTCTTTCATCATCAGAATGTTCTCAGTAGAGATCAAAGAAGATGCTTAGGAGATTCACATTGTGGAATTAAGGAAATGTTTATAGACCTGGGGATACATAACTTAGACAGTGAAGACTCAAAGGCTTTGAGAAGTGACTGTCAATATTTGAAAGGTTGCCGTTGTGGGAGAGGAGGTGGACTTTTTCCTTATTACTCCAGAGGGCAGAAGTAAACACTGGAAGGAAATTATAGGCAGACAGATGTGAAACAGGAATAATGAGGAACATTCTGTTGATTAGAGCTAGCCACCAAAAAATATACTCTTCTTGATAAGAATATTTTCTTTGCCCTTGAAGACACTCAAGCATTCCTTCATTTTTTCATCCAGTAAACATTCACCACATTGCACATGCATTTTGTAGGAATATTAGCATACTGAATGGTTGACTAGGCAATGTGACTTTTAAAGTTTTTACAGACCCCACAACTTGTGATGTTATAGATATCATCAAATATGTGAAAGACTGCATCAGGACCCATTAATTAGAATATATGGCACCAGACAGCAGAATAAAAGTAAAGTGTGAGTTATAGTATGTTTCTGCATAACAACAAGAAGACCTTTCTCAGATTTTGATTAGCACCAAATGAAATTGAGTTTTAAAAGTAATTAAGTCCCTTAACATGCTTAAAAGGTAATGTGTGCCCCATCCATGGAAATGCTCAGTACATGGATGACCACTTATATATGTGGTACAAGCTTGTACATCAGATAATGGCCGATATAAATGACCTGTCATTTCTAACTCAGACATGATGACCCAACACAATGTAAACTCCTTGAGAACAGGGATTTGGTGCTCATTACGATAAGCCTGGAATCTAGAACAGTACCTTTGAATGTGCTATTAAATTCAGTTTTTGTGGGTTTTTTTATTGAGGATTTTTGCACCTGTGTTCATTAGGAATATTAACTTTTAGTTAATATAGTATGTTTAACTTTAAAGGGATCTCATATCTTCTTCTAAAGTTGATAGATAAGTTAATACTCCCACCAGCAATGTGACATTTCAGTTGTTCCATATCCTCATTGACATTTGGGATGTTCATTGTTTTTAATTTTAGTCATCTTAGTTTGTTGAAAATGTGTCACATTGTGGTTTTAACATGTCTTTCCTTATAATTAAAGATGATTTGCATCTTTTAATGTAATTCTTGTCCATTTCTGTATCTTCTATTGTAACATCCTTTTGAAGACTTTTACTTGTTTTTCTTAAGCTACTTTCAATTATTATTATTAAGCTTTAAGAATTATTTACATATTCTGGATGCAAGTGGTTTGTTAGTTAAATGCATTGTATTTTTTCCAAATATGTAATTTGGAATTTCATTTTTTTTCTATTTTCTCCATCTTCTTGAGATATAATAGACAAAATTGTAATACATGCAAAGTATACAACATGCTGGTTTGATATATGAATATACTATGAAAGAATTCCTCCCCTCTAGTCAATTAACACATTCATCACCTCACATAATTATCTTTTTTTGTTAATTTGTTTCTTTTTCTGTCTTTCTTTTTTTTTTTTGGTGAGAACACTTAAGATGTATTCTCTCAATATATATCAATTATACAACACAGTATAATAATTATAATTTTCTTATTGATAACCTTTGAAGTCAGTATACAATTTTGATGAAGTTTGAATATATCAGTTTTTTTCTATGGTTAGTATTTTGTCCAGTCTGGGGCATCTTTGCCCAATCTAAAAGTTATGAATATTTGCTTCTATTTTTTTTTTCCATAGAAAGCATTATAGTTTTAGCCCTAACACTTAGGTTTTTGATTAATTGTCACTTATAGCAGTCAAAGTTTATCTTTTGTTGCTACTATTTCATATATGTTCAATTGTTTCCATATCAATTATTAAGTGAATTTTCTTTCCCCATTGAATTTCCTTGGTTTCTTAATCAAAAAGCTACATATATATGTGTGTGTGTGTCTGTGTGTGTGTGTGTGTCTGTGTGTAATTTTATTTTAGAATATAAAAATAAATAAGTAATTAGCTAAAAAAATCAGACAAGGACTCAGGTTAAATTGTTTTTACTACTATTTTTAACTACTTGAAACATGACCTTATAATCTGTAAATTTGAGATAATTCTTAGTTCTGATATATTTTTATTATTTGCAGTAGAGTTAGTTTATGAAATATACCTGATATTCCTCACCTTCACTCTAAATATTATACTGTTATTCTTTTGAATTCTTACACATCTAATATTGCATCTGGATCATATATATATGGCCAAAGTCCAAATTTGGAGAATATAATTATTTCAATTTCTTATAAATATAAACAGGAAAAATACAATTAAGAAATAATACAAATATGGGTATCTCCAGTTTGAAAAGTAATTTTTTTTAATTCAAGTTTATTGGGGCAACAATGTTTAGTAAAGTTACATAGGTTTCAGGTATACAATTCTGTAATACATCGTCTATATATCGCATTGTGTATTCACCACCCAGAGTCAGTTCTCCTTCCATCACCATATGTTTGATCCCCTTTACTCTCATCTACCACCCCCTCCTCCTCTACGGCCATGCTACCCTGAACATGCCCGATCTCGTCTCAGTAGTACTTTCAAAAAGTTACAGATAATTAAATAAAAGCTAACATAAAACTATCAATAAAAAAACAAATAAGAAAGAAGAATATTTTTGTCTGATTTAGCTGTAGAGATCTGTTGGAGTTCTGCTTTCCTGTTTTTTCGTGATAAAAACAACTTCCATGCGTATGGTCTGTTTGTGTAACACCTTCAGAATTTTGTAACATTTGGAAAATTTTATTCATAATTAAGAAAGACCGTCAAACACTTTGCATGTAGGATTTGGCTTGGTGCCATTGAAGAAAAGCGTAGAAAACTTTTGATTTGCTGCATTCCCGTTTCAGATACCACATGAGTGTCAGTGTAATGGAAATAGGGCTCATGGTCCTCTTATTTAAATAAGAGCATGATATCCACAGAGGCGATGTGACAGATCAGTGGTTAGCAAATGTTCTACCAGCCAGGATATTTTCGCACATGACACTGTATTGTCTACTAATTATGGGATAGCTCAAAGTAGAGGTTTGCGCTGATCATCAGGAACCAGTCAGTGGAAATCTAATTGTAGGGTCAGAATTGAACATTTGGAGGTGGTAGCTGTGTTCTGATTTATTAACTCAGACAAGAACACAGTAAGAAGGGATCAATCATGCTGTTTAGCAGATAAATTACACCCTTGATTCTGCAGAGAAGAAAGAGCATAGCCTTTGTGTATGTTATAAACAGATAAACTCCTCATTTATTCTACTGAATCACAAATCGCATAGTTACTTCAGTGTTGTATTTTAAAGAAACAGAAGATATGGTCCACAATGAAAGTATATTCAAAATATGCAGATGAGTGATTAAAGAAATATTCTAAATCTTAGGGTAAAAGTAGTAACATTTTCATGAAAGTGTTGGGAAGAATATGCCAATTTGATTACAGAAATTCAAACTAGATTAGACAACATTCCTCAACTACATTATTATCTTAGCTTTAAGTTGTGTTGTGACACTTGGCTCATAGATGAGAAAGATACCTTCTTGTTGCCATATATAAAAAGTATGTATGTGCTCGATGCTTTTTTGACTGATAGTATATACAGGAATAACCGTCAGTGTAGAAAAGCCCAGAGACAGGGCACCAACTGTGATTAATAACATCTAAATTGAGGTCTTAAATGAAATAGGTGCAGGAAGCGAGAAAGCAAGGCCAAAATGACTGCACTTCCGAAGTCCTTTCCAAAACAGAGAAGTAAAAACATTTTTGATGAAAAGAATGAAGGAAAGAAATAGGTTTCCAAAGAAAGAGAATGGTGTTTTCAAATATTTAAAACAATGTCATAGAGCAGCATGTTGTAATCAATTAAGTAATAAAATAAGAGATTATACCCCTGTAGATTGCAATGAGTTCTTTTACTGAAAAATGTCTGCTATCACATTCTTCTCGAATGGTTGATAAGTTTGAGTCACCCGGTCTGCAGCTGATACAGGGAATGAAGTAGTTGGGGAGATGGCTTTGCACCCTCCTACCCACTCAAACTTCATTTCTATCCTCTTCAAACCGTGCTTTGCCAACCGTTTTCTATATTATATGTTAGATTATACACTCGTCTTTTAGCTGTAAGTTCGATCTACACCTAAATACTGTATTTACAATAAAGAACCAACTGATTTCTATAGCATTATCATACTCAGCAAGTCCACTTTATTTCATTACAGCCAAGGTCATAAACACTGCAAGCACACTCAAGAGGAATAGAAACACCCAGAGATAATTGGCTCACAGAATCTTATTGTGCATGTGGAGAGAGAGTCAGGAGACAGAATACCTGGGAACTGGGCAGTCTCAGGAAAACATTTTCCATGTGAATCAAACTGACTCCTGAGTATTTTGCCTTCATTTTTTTCACATGCTTTAGCCCTCCTTTTCCACATGCATTCCTGAGGTGTATTATAACAGAAAAGCAGATCCATTCTGGTAGTTTGATTTCCAAGATTGAGTAGTAGGGAGAAATTTCAGTTGGCAAATAGATGCATAGTTAGTTCCATATTAACATACAAAATCCAAGTTATTCAGCTTTATTTTGTACTTCCCTTTACAGACCTATATAAAGCTTTCAGCAGTATTCAGGCATTTTTTAAATAAATAAACTTGGACGCTTCTGTGAAATGTGTTAACAAATGTCTGCTTATTTAGTATGCTTAGGAAATTACCTTGAAATCTGGAATTATGTTACCATATCTAATGAGTCCAATGATGAGCTAGTAAAACACTATGATTAGGAAAGAACTCCAAAATATTCCTTATTCCAAATATGTTGACAGTGTAATAACCTACTCTGTTATGGAAGAAATTGTGTCCTTCCCCCAAATTCATATCCTGAAGGCCTAAACTAATGTGACTATATTTGGAGGTAGGACTTTTTAAGAGGTAATTAACTTAATGAAGTCATAAGAGTGGGGTCCTAATCCAACATGATTGGTGTCCTTATGTGTAAAAGAAAAGACATCAAGGATACACACACACACACACACACACACGCACACACACACGCGTGCAGGAAAGCCCACGTGAAGACAATGAGAAGACAACCGTCTGCAAACTAGGTAGAGAAGCCTGCGTAGAAAACAAACCTACCAACACGCTGATCAGGGATATCCAACCTCCAGAACTGTAAGAAAATACATTTCTGTGTTTACACCACCCCGTCTTTGACATTTAGTTGTGGCAGTCCTTGAAAACTAATGCATCTACATTAAACAAGGCAATTGTTTATTCAGACCTGGAAAATTGCCTGTTTGAAATTTTTCCGCTGGTTTGAAAAACTTCAGAAAACACACAAGGCACAGGGATATGATCTAGACCCTATGCTTAATAATGGATATCGAGAACTTGATTCTAAAGAATGTGGTACAGGTTGAATGTGTTAAGTTGTCATGTCTGGTCATTTACTGAAGTTATTAGCAAACTTATGAAAAATAATTACTTAGATGGTATCAAATCACACTATATTCTAACTTTTTTCTTACTATAATTAGTTCAAAACAAGCTGTCAGAAATTTGACCATAAATGTTTAGAAATTAAGTTTTCTTAAGTCTGAAGTGAAATTGAAGCAATTAAAATCCGTTGAAATAGTATATAAGCATATTATATTTGTAAGATGTTTATCTTTTACAATTAAATTTATTTTATAGTTGCCATACCATCGAAAGCATTTACCAAATAAGATGTAAAATCCAGTGCCTACTTAAACACTCTAATAATTATTCAATAATGCTGTATCCAAGGGAGAACATTATTACCTGGGTTCATAATATTCAATTTCCCTTCTATGTATCATTTACTTTATGATTATGCCTGAAAGATGCTTAAGCTTTTTTGGATATATTTTTAATATATGCATGTTTATAAATATATACATGACATGAATACTATATATATATATGCTCATGTGAATATAAAAGCATTGTTTGGTCATAAACTGATGCCAAAATAGTAAATGACAGGATTTGTTCTTTGTTATCAGCTGAGTGACTCATCACCAAAAATATATTCCATAAAACATATTCTAAATATTTTTACAATTGTTCATAATGAAAGAGTTCATAATAAAGCATCGGTCTTGTAAGTCAACAAACAACTTTCTAATACATGACATAATATTACGGTAAGGAATTTGCTTCTCTAGGAATGAACGAGTCTTACTAGTGGGAGAGTTCCATTATCCTCCCTCGTCCTACATTTCTTGGCATCCTGGTCTCTCATAGATATGCCCAGACACAGCTGGAGCATTCAAAGCTACAGGTCGAGAACTGGGAATAGATTCCCAGGTGTGCAATCATCACTAGCATCTCTAGGTATCGACACATTTCTAGAGCCGTGACTATCCCAGTATTCTGTCTGGCTGGGCTCGTAGTCTGATGTTAGGGTAACTCATACCAGATGGCAGGATGCATTGTAGACATTTTTCCAAATATATGTATTTTTAATCAGCATCCTAGGGTCTCAGGAATCTTTGTAGGAGAGATTAAAATTCTCTAGAGTTCTTAAAACATTTTGATAAGAGAACAGAAGCCACAGGGCGTGTAAGCAGTCCTGATCATGTATTTTATTCCAAATTAAACTTCGGTTATATACTTCTGGGGAACTTCAGAAGTACTAGACCCCTGAAAGCCCTTGGAGAGTCTCTTTCACTGAATCATGCTTTTAAAACTAGATAAAACAAAACACTAAATTCCTCACTAAAACTCACTGCATTAAAACTCCCATTCAAATTCTCTATTTTATTCAATGGCTGAACCAGTTCTTGTCCATTTAAACATGACATTGATTCTTCCAAAAACAACACTCCTAATCCACAATTAGGAAATTCCCTTGAGATCCTAGTCTTACCTGGAAAAAAAAAAAAAATGTAATCTAAAAATTAAAGGAAATGAATGTCTTCTTTCTGCTCAGAATTTACTACCTAAGTTATACTCTGAACAATTCAAAGTTCAGTAACTTTGGGAATGCAAATTAGTACAAATATATTAATCATTAGGTGAATTTAGTCCTGATTTTCTTAGTATTCTCTGCTAGGGTGTATGTCATTTTCTTACACCTTGCAATGTTTTAATACTAACATGGAGAAATATTTTATCTTAAAAGTATGAATTTATTATGTAGTACATACACAATTGAATGTAGAAAACACAAGGGCAAAAAAATCTAAACATTAACAGACTAAGGAAGACCACATTTAAATTTGTGGTGAAGGGAGGGGGTAGATTTCTAAAATTAAAAACAAATTATATATATATATATATATATATATATATATATATATATATATATATATTATATATATATAATGCATTTGAATATATATATATATATATATATATATATATATATATATATATATATATCTGAATATGTAAAAAATGTATGTTTTAAAATTTTACCAGATAGTAGCATGCATATGCATACCACTTAGCTACAACCCCCAATCTACCAGTCAACTTTATGTGAGCCATGGACTGAAAAATCAATGCAAAATATATTAATGAAAGAAAATCATAAGATATCTGTACTGCTTAAAACCAGATCTATATTAACCTTAAAAAAAAAATTATCATCTTTAATTGATATCCTCTTTATTAATCAAATGATTATTTTGAAAATCTCACATATACTAAATTTGCCAACCTATGTTCTGGGAAGGAATTTGATATTTGCTAGCAAAGATGAGTTACAACAGAAATATATTTAAAAGGATGAGGATTGCTGGTGTTGACCTCTGTTTTTTGTTTTGCTTTGCTTTGTTTTTGTGTGTTTGTGTTTGTATGTGTGTGTTTGATAATTTTTTAAATGTGACTATGGTCAGCCCTATAGCTGACTTTCTATAAGTCCCGTAATGCAGAGAGAGGAGAATATCATGTGGAGACAGAGGAAGATATTAGAATGGTGGGTCTACAAGTAAAGGAACACTAAGGATTACTGACAACCACCAGAATTCAAGAGAGAACCATGGGAAAGTTTTTCCCTTAGAGACTCCAAAAAGAACCAATCCCACAAACACCTTGGTTTCAAATATTGGGCCTTCAGAACTATGAGAGAATAACTTCTGTTGTTTTATGACATCGAGTTTGTGGTTGTTGTTTTTTAATGTTTGTTCTTGGAAACTAATATAGACTTAGTCCCAGAAAATACATGTACATACACACACACACACACACACACACACACACACACACACACATATACATAGACATATATATATATATATATATATATACACATAGATAGATACATATATATACACATGTATATATATGTATGTATGTGTATATATATGTGTGTGTGTGTATATATATATATATATATTAATATATTGTGTGTATATATATATATATATATATATATATATATTAAGATCTAGCAGAGGGGTGTGGGTGTTTAAACTGTCTAGATTTGTTAAAGGAAATGTATCACCCCTTATTAAACATGAGCAGGAATTATATTTACATTGTTGTGAAATTATCTTCTCTCATGCCAAACCCTAGTTTCTACTTTATGCCACCGAAGTGACCTCATTTCAGAATCTGAATGCCACTGATAGATTTAGAAGAATGAAGACTTAAGGTGATAGGGTTGGGGAAGGGGACATAGACAAAGAAATATCAAAAACGTGACTTGAGAGCATAACAGCATAAGGCAGGCTCTCTGGAGTCTTTTGAGACAATTCAATATAGAGAAGAACTCCATGCAAGTAAGAAGTCTTTCACTTTCTATCTTTCTACCTTACTAGTGAACGTCAATGTAATTGGGGATTTTTGCATGTGTCATGTCAACAGGGGTTATCTGAATAAATAATGAAATTAGGTCTCATTTTTGTTGCCTCCACATTTTTTTATCTTAAACTGCATAATAAGTTGATTTTTTTTAAAAAAAGAAATGAATAAAGAGGATAAACCAACACCATAAAAAGAGCAACAGGAAGATTCTCTTTTCTCATCCCTCTCCACTGTCCATCCCAGACAAAATTGATAAATGAGTGACTATCTCCCAGTTTATTTTTCTTTTAGACAGAAAAGGAGAGTGCACACACCTAAGCTTTAGTACAAAGGTATGGTTAGGAGTAAGATTTGTGCAGGCTGGGATAGAGGACTCAAACCTAGCTGTGCATTTGGTTATTACCTTAGTATTGTCGTTGTGAGTAGGAGTGAGTTGTGAGTCTGGGGTTGGCATGTGAATCTGTTCTCAAAAACTTACCCTGTAATTGAGACCAGTGGACAACTTCGGCGACCACTGCTCCAGTAACCCTAGTATGTCCTGTCCTCACTCTACATTCTGATGCAACAACTATTCAAACAAATTCATAATCATATTACTAAATATTCGATACATGAGTAAAAGAAAAAAGAATAAGTGACCCGTGAATAATTATTGGATTAACTATAAAATTAATGCATGGATATACCACTTTATTTTGAATAATGGTATAATTTCTCAAAACTTAGTAAAGTATCTGGTACAGGTACCACACACTGTGTTAGATGATGTACATAATTATTAAATATTTAGAACAATTCTGTGACGTAGGTATTATATAAGTTTAATTTGTTATGATGCTTTGTAGTTTATAAGCAGAAGAAGCTGGTATTTTGGCTCCAAACCAAGTTTTTTTTTTTTTTTCTACTTGCCCTAATAGTTCATTAAGAGTTATACAATTAATAATCAGCAAAGCTGTTTATAGGTCGATATTTTTTACTTAAAATTTAGAATTCTACTAAATTTATCCCCATATTGACTGTTTTGCCAGTGCTATACATTGACAGCAAAAATGACTTTCCAATAGAAAATAAAAATCAATCCCACCTCTGAACAAAGCAGGAAATCTTATTTGCATGTATACTTATGTAATAATGACATAACCTCTGTTCTCTAACTTGCTTTGCTAATGATACGTTGTGTCAATATGAATTATTTCCAAACCCATAGTTACATGCAATTTAATGACAGACATCAGTCTGCAATTTCATAGGAGCTGTAATTGTACCCTAACTTTCTGCTTTTATAACTGAAAGGAAATATACTCATTCCAAAAATATATCCAATTTGACACGGGGCCTCTAGTATCCTTCACAGAGGACTTATGACCTAGGAATTACTGTGCTCGCACTATAAAATATATAAAAGAAATAAAATAAATTTTCCATAAATATACACAAAGGGATATAATACAAATTTCTATAAAAATGTTCCCATGGTATTCTCTTAATTACCTCATTATGCATTCAGTGTTGTAGGAGGAAATCAAATGACAATAAGTTGATGTCATAGAATTACACACAAGAACTACTAGCAAGAATTCCATTGTAAGTACCCCAACTGAGACCTATTTTGTATACTTTCAAATGTCTACAGTCTTATACGGTGTTAAATTTCATAAAAATAGTTTTGAAGCACTGCAAACCCTGTGATTTTTGTCTTACTTTGAAATATTAGTAATATCAGAATAAAATATAAAATTATTTCTAAGGTATTGAAGGGTTAACAATATTTCTGTTGTAATTTTAGGAAATACAATATTAATATAATATATTAATTACTAATACAGTTTATTGTCAGCCATACATATTTTCCCACCAGGTTAGTAAACAGAAATTTATTTCATGAAATAAATATTCCATGAAAATTAGATGAAGAAATTATTTGCCAGGAGAAAACCTTCAGGAACCAGAATACTTGACTGCAAAAATTAATTTGAAGAGAATCATTAATAATGCAAACCTTGCAGTAAGTGTCACCTGAAATCTAGACACAACACATTTGCTTCCACAATCTGTATGCTCCTATGATTTTGACCTTGGCATGCAATTATGCCACTATTTCTCTATCTGAGGTTTCCTGAAGGTTGGAGCAAATATATCAAAAATTGTGAATGAGGGAAAGAGAAAAACAGCAGTAAAAATACTCAGGCTACATTAAAAAGAAGCAAAAAATAAATAAATAAACTGTTCAATATAATAACAAAAATGAAATCATACTAGTGCTGTAGTCACTTTGCTTCTCTCTTTCTTGCACCCATAGTGACAGGAGTCTTTATTCCTAAAATAGTTTATTATCCTCATTATGTAATGGCTTATGCTAGGAAAAAAAAAAAGAGAGCGAGAATCCAGGCCTCATTACTTTTAATCTCATTTATTTACCTTTAAGAAAATAGAAACAGAGGTTATGTCATTATTACATTAAAATGCTCACGTAGGAGTTTCACCAGTTAGGGAATTTCTAGTTGAATTAAGCCTAAGGTAGTACAATCTATAAAATCAATTGGGATCAAGAAATTCCTTTTGTAAATGCAATGAAAAATATTCAGCATACCTGCTGCATTTGTTTATTATGTTACTCTATAATAAATATAAAAGCTTCTTGGACTCATTTTAATAAACAATATAAATAATGTAAAGGAAAATAATAAAGTATGTTATTAACAAAACTATCTTTCTAATTTGGTAATTGCAAAATTTCAAACAATCATTCTGGTTTGTGATGTTCCAAGTTACTAGAATACCAAATTTGTAAATAAACAACAGTAAGTTTTATTTTTTTCCTTTTCTTTCCTATACATGTTTGAAATACATCAGGCATTATATTTGGATAAAAATAAATTAGGGTTCAAGGAAGCTAATAAATTTCATGCTTGTGTCCATTCAAGTTCAGAACTTCTTGCAATGTATCAATGATGAAGCAGATGAATATGAAATATCAGCTTAAGTATATGCAAGGTACATTTGAAGAATGGGGTTTGATCTTTGGCCACTTTTAGGCTGACAATATATCCCTCCTGACTTAAGCTTGCCCCACAAAATTGGATACTTCCTTCTGAGCATTGTCCATAGAGAGACTGATTCAAAAGCTAATCTAGAGGGTCCAGCAAGGAGTGCTCAGTCCAGCCATACGATAAGCAACTGCTGGAGAGTAAAAACGTCCACCATCAACCTTTCCTGCTTTCCTCTCTCATACACTTTAAGCTTAACAAATATATTTTTGATCAACCAAGTGTGGTTGACCTTAGGGTAGCAGATGTGACGGTTGTCATAATTTTCCTAACTCATGAATTGATTATCCAATAGCAAACACCAATATCATCATCTACTTTGTGCTTCCTCCCTAGTACATTTCCCACTCTCTGAGAGCATCAAACAGATTGGCTGA
Organism: Rhinolophus sinicus; assembly: GCF_057876585.1. Taxonomy (NCBI): domain Eukaryota; kingdom Metazoa; phylum Chordata; class Mammalia; order Chiroptera; family Rhinolophidae; genus Rhinolophus; species Rhinolophus sinicus. Next base: position 195,335,300 of record NC_142501.1, read on the forward strand.
AGAGGAATAAAGAGACAGATTTTGTTTTATTTCTTGCCTTGGTTTAGCCTCTGACCTCTGTTCAAGCCTAAAGTTATTACACCAGGTGCTAAAAGAAGAAACTGAGAAGTTACTTTCTTGGATGAAATTTTGGAGACACCACAGCATTAGCAGCACTGGCATGAGAACTCCATGTTGCAATCAGAGTGGGATGATATCCCCATTTGTGTATAGAATACAGTATAGGTCAATGCATTAAAGATTCTAAGACCTGTGCTCGCTTCGGCAGCACATATACTAAGATTCTAAGACCAGCACTGCACTGACATTTTGAGTATGTCAGCCATATATCACTCTCAGCCAGGGCACTGATTCTCTCAACATGGGCTCTGGCCATAGCAGAAGTGTGGCAGAGACATAAAATAGCGATCTGGTGGTGAGGAAACCTACGAAACAAAAATCTATGAGCTTGTTTAACATACTTGTATATACAGGATGCAGTATCTTTTTGAGCTGGAGAAGAGGCTGTAGAGGTAGAGAGGAGTATAGATAGGAATAATACGGAATATGTGTGTTCCCTAGAACAGAGGTCATCAAACTCCAACCCATGGACCAACTCTGGCCTTCCAGCTATTTTTGTAAATAAGGTTGAAACATGGCTACACCCATTTGCTTGTATATTGTCTGTGAATGCTTTCATGCTACAACAGCAGAGTTGTTTAGCTGTGACAGCAAAGAATAAAACATTCACAGCCGGGTATTTTATAGAAAAGTTTGCAGATCCCTGGTCTAGAGGATAACACCTGTGAAGAGCTGGGTGACACTATGTATTGATTTAACTCTGTATGTTGTAGGTTTACACAGGACAAGCGCAAGAAAGGTTTTTATTTTTTAAGTTTATAAGCACATTTGAAGAGTAGAGAATTACAGAGAAGTAGATCAGAATTATCCGTCCTCCTAACAACAGCTTTAATTCAAAAACCTCTCCAGAATAAAGCCGGTTTGCAAACACATATTAAGTACCTCCTCCCCTCCACATCCTGCCTTAGTCACACGTGTCACAGTAGTGAAAACGTTAAATGCTATCTCAGTTTCAATATAACTTTCATCCATGGGAAAACAGAGAAAAATAAAGACAAGCAATTTACATTTACATAGAGGTCCAGAGTAGGAAATACAAATGTAATAACCTGAAGAAGGGGAATACAATGGGTATATTATATCCAGCCCACCACTTAGAACCATGTCCACTGAACCCAACTGAACCATAGCCAAACTATAGATGTAGAAGTGAAACATACATGCTAATATTTGCTTGCAAATGACTTTGTGGTGATTCGTTACCATAATTGTAATACCTAACCAATACACATCACCTTTAGATCAACATATAAATTCTTTCTATGTCTTACAGTCTATTGTAATCTATTCTCAGTTCTTTCCAACATCATTAAATGTGACTCTATTTTTGTACACTACGCTTCAGTCATTCTGGTATGCATCCTGCCCCTTGGACTTCACAGGCACTTTTCTGACTTAAAGCCCTTGTTAACTCTGTGTGGGATGCTTTTTCTGCATTCAAGCATATGAGAATACATCTCACTGCATGCATCAGAGGGAGGATGACTAATCACACCATCTAAAATAGACTACTACTTTTTGTCTAGGCCATAATATGTTAATCTTTCCTCTTAGTTCTTTTTACTATCTGATATGATATTATGCATTTTATTACTTAAATGTTTATTCATTGCCTCTTCCATTAGAATTTTAAAATCTGAGGGGCAAGGACTTCATTTGTTTTATTTGCTTCTCTACCTCTGGGCCATAAAATAGTGCCTAGAAACATTGTGGCTGTTCAATAACATTTGTTGAATGAAAAACTAAATAAATTGAATTCAGTAGGCTCACTGGTGGTCTTCACATATTATTATTGCTGTCATTCTCTCTTCAGGAATATATTCATTCATATATATGTGTGTGTATATATATATATACACACACATATATATGAATGAATATATATATAAACAGTAGTATATATATACTATATATATTATGTATATATATATATTATGTATAGTGGATAGTGTATATATACATATATAGTCACAAGTGTACAACAGTAATATACACACAAATAATACATGTATAACTATATCTTATATAATTTTCATTCATTTTTTTTCAAAACCTGTAAAGTGATGTATAATGAGCTTGCAATCATTCAAGAGAAGTGTTTATGTGCTATTAAAAATAACTTTGAACCACTAGTAAGCACAGATGTATCCGTATGTATAAAAATCACCTGTTGTACAAAACATAAGAAATAATTTTGTTAGGAAACAATAACATATGGTCTTCTTCACCCCCTACAGTTTTCATTCTAATATACCAGAAAGATAGAACACATTTGGGAATCTGATAGATATTTTAAAGTTTTAAGAGATATATGGTAGAATACATAAGGAATCAGTGGACAAAAATAATTTTTAAAAAAATATAGAGATTTTGGAAACAGCATAGAAAATTGAGTAGGAATTGTATTTTTCTAAATGTCCTAACTGCTGCAAAGGAAAAAATATGAGTAAATAAAAATAAACAATATGTGATTTTTATAGGTCTGCAAACATGCTTTATTTAGCAATGAAACCATATTACATCATTTTAAGTGACTATAGTTAGATGCACCATCTTTTCCAATATTGGGCCTGCCTTCTATTTTTAGTAAGTATAGTGTTTTACTCATAGATCATTAGATTTTAATTTGTGTTAAATTTCAAGATAAATATTTACAAGATTTGAAAGGAAGTGTGTTGACAGTAGAAAATAAGGGTTAATAATGAGTTAAGATGGGAAAAAATAAAATGTCTTTGAAAATCTACTCACCTTTAGACCCTCATAAATGCCACAGCATTGTGGCTTAATTACTGGAACAGTTTGTGATTGGCTGTCCCAATGACTGATCCACAGGGCCTTGGTTTGGACGCTATAGGGATTTTAAATAGATCAAGCTGACTGGGCCAATGAAACTTATCGACCTCGCTGCTGTTCCTTCAACCATTTGCTTCAGGTATATAAACATAGCTCATTCCTGTATGACCCAAACACTGGATTGAGCAAGGTCGATCACTGTTTTCACCCACCCTAATGACTGATTTGGACTGTCACACAGTCAATCTGATTGATTGTATAAAAGTTGGCCAACAAAAAAAGTTGCCTTTCCATAGCTGCTCTCATCATGGCATAAACATATTATTGCTTTATATCTCTTCAGAACAACTTTTGAAGAGAAGTTTTGAAAATCACTCTGTTCATTCTAATGCAGATATCCAAACCAGATATTTCTTCCTTAATTTAGCATTACCAATGCCTCTAAGTCACCACTGGCAATGCTGTGGTTTGGGGCACTGAAATGCTAGCAATTGATGTAAGTCTGCTTATGTTTAGTTTATGCCCAGGATTCTTACAACTGACCACTTTTTCCTAGAAATGCTATGAGGCCTTTGCTGCTTTTTGACTGCTGATATTGCATGTTCCTGAAGCATAGAACTATCATGTTTGCAGATCTACATGAATTTGATATTTTGTTATTATTCATTCTTTCCACTAATCATAATATTCAAATTTGACTTCAGGGCTCAAAGATATCCATATTAAATAAACAAACAAGGAAAAAACAGTCTTTAATTATATAAAAGAGATATTTCCTCCAGAGCCACCCTGGGAAATTATTAATAGTGATTTCAGGGAAAAAAATTTCAGAAAATATTCTTAATGTTTAAGATAGAAATCTCTTTGTTCATATATGACCATGTCATTTTTGTTGGGAATTCACAGATCCTAAATTACATAGTCAAAGAAATTCTATTTTCATTAGACTTTGTAGCTCCCATTCAGTTAAAATGTGAAGCAATTTGAAACGGATTTGTACCCAAAGAATTATACACTCTTAATAATGTAACCTCAAGAAATTTTCATCATTTTCATAAGACAAAGATGAATAATGAGGGCTTATGGGAGCAGTCTATACACTATTTTTAGAAAGACGTAATTGTTAAATTTCATGTTTGGAAATTGTTTTTTTTATTTTTTTTCAGAACAGTTTTATATTTACAATGAAATTCAAAAGGAAGTATAGAGACTTCCCGTATACCCCACACCCCAACACATGCATGGCTTCCCCCATTATCAATATTACTCAGCAGAATAGTACTTTGTTTTGTTTTGTTTTATTTTGACCAAGGATGAACCTTCATTGACACATCATAACCACCCAAAGTCCGTAGTTTACCTTAGGGTTCACTCTTGGTGTTATACATTTTATGGATTTGGACAAATATGTAATGACAGATATTCATCCTTACAGTATTATACAAAGGATTTCACTTCCCTAGAAACCCCCTGTACTCTGCCTATTCATTTTCTTCACCCCTCACACCCACAACCACTGAGCTATTCTATTATTTATGCAGTCGTGCCTTTTTCAGAATGTCATATCGTCGGAAGTATACAAAAGGTAGCCTTTCCAGATACGCTTCTTTCACTTGGGTCTATGCATTTAAGATTCTTCCATGTCTTTTTCTGCCTTAATAGTGCTTTTGCTTTTATTGCTGAATAATATTCCATTGTCTGGATGTATCACACTTTATCCATTGACTTACTGAAGAGCATCTTGGTTGCTACCAAATTTTGGCAATTATGAATAAAGCTGCTATAAACATACATGTGCGGGTTTTTGCATGGACATAGCATTTCTGCACCTTTGGGTAAATTCTGAGGAGTACAATTGCTCAATAGTATGGTAAGATTATGGTCAGTTTTGTAAGAAACCACCAATTACCTTCTAAAGTGACTATACCACTTTGCATCCCCACCAGCAATGTGTGAGAGTTCCTGTTGCTACACATCCTTGTCAGCTTTCGGTGTTGTCAGTCTCTAGATTTGGGCCATTTTGTAATTGACATGTAGTAGTATCTCGTTTTAATTTGCATTTTCATGATGACGAATGATGTGGAACATGTTTTCACATGTTTATTTTTTATTTGGTGAGTTGTTCGTTAAAATGTTTGTCCCACCTTTTAATCAGGTTTTTGTTTTTCCAGTTGTTGGGTTTCAAGTGTTCTTTGTGTATTTGGAAAATAGGCCTCTAGCCAATAAGTCCTTTGCAAATATTTTCTCCCAGTCTATGGTTTGTTTCCTCATTCTCTTGACATTGTCTTTGACAGAGCAGAAACTTTTAACCTTTTTGAAGTCCATCTTACCAATTATTTATTTTTGTCTTTGCTGTTGTATTTAAAAATGTAACACTATACCCAAGGTCACTAGGCTTTCTCCTGTGTTATCTTCTAGGAATTTTATAGTTTTGTATTTTACATTTAAGTTTATGATACTCTTTGAGCTAAATCTTGTGAAGGGTATAAGGTCTGTGAAGGGTGTAAGGGTATACGATTTATATTTTTGCATGTGGATGTCCAGTTGTTCTAGCGCCATTTGTTGAAAACACTATTTTTGCTCCATTGTGTTGTCTTTGCTCTTTTGTCAAAGATCAATAGATTATGGATCAATAGATTATGTGGATCAATGTCTTGACTCTCTATTCTGTTCCATTGATTTATTTGTAAATTATTTCATCAATATCCCTTGGTCTTGATTATCATTGCTTTAGAATAAGTCTTCAAGTTAGGTAATGTCAGTTCTCCAACTTTGTTCTTTTCCTTTGAGATCGTGTTGGATATTCTCATTCTTTTGCCTCTCTATATATACATAAAGTTTACAATCCATTTGCCAATATCCATAAAAAAGTACTTGCTGGGATTCAATTTACCGAATCAATAGATCAAGTTGGGAAGAACTTGTGTTTGACATCATTGAGTCTTCCTATTCATGAACATGGAATAACTTTCCCTTTTTTAGTTCTTTGATTTCCTTCATTAGAGTTTTATAGTTTTTCTCATATAGATCTTTCTATATATTTTGTAAGATTTATGCCTAAGTACTATAATTTTAGGATGCTAATGTAAATGTTATGGTGCGTTTAATTTCAAATTCCATCTGTTCATTGTTAGTATGTAGGGAAATAATTGGCTTTTGTACATTAACCTTGTATTCTGCAACCTTTCTACAATTACTTGTTAGATCCACAAGTTTTTATCAATTCTTTCATATATTCTACATAGACATCCAAGTCATCTGCAAGCAAAAACAGTTTTATATGTTCTTTCCCAATCTGTATACATTTATTTTCTTTTTTTCAATTATTCCATTAGCAAGGATTCCAGTATTATGTTTAAAGGAATGCTGAGAGAAGACATCATTGTCTTGTATATAATCTTAATGGGAATGCTTCAAGAGTTTCACCATTAAGTGTGACATTAGCTGTAGGGTTTTTGTTGTTGTAGTTTTTGTTTTGTTTTGTTTTAGAGTTTTAGATAGTCTTTATCAAGATGAGGAAATTCCTGTTACATACATGTATATGTAATTTATATATATAATTTCAATTTGCTCATATTTTATTGAGGATTTTTGCATCTATGTTCATGAGAGATGTTAGTGTGTTGTTTTATTTCCTTTTAATGTCTTTGTCTGGTTTTGGTATTAGAGTAATGTTGACCTCATCAAATGAGTCAAAATGTATTTCCTCTTCCTCTATCCTTTGAAAGAGATTGTAGAGAATAGGTATAAGAGAATGGGTATATTTTTCCTTTTTTACATGTTTGGTAAAATGCATCATTGAACCCATCTGGGCCTGGCACTTTCTGTTATGGAAGGTTATTCATTTTTGATTCAATTTCTTTAATACATATAAGCTATTCATATTACCTATTTATTTTTGTGTGAGCTTTAGCAGATTGTGCTTTTTAAGGAGTTAGTACATTTTATCTAGATTATCAAATTTGGGGTATTTAATTTTTCATGGTATATTTTTATTATTTTCATTTCCATTAGACCTATAGTGATGTCTCCTCTTCCATATCTGATATTAATAACTTGCGTATTCTCTCTTTTTTTCTGAGTTTGCCTTGCTAGAGTCTTATTGAAATTGTTTTTTTCTTTCTTTTTGTTATTTTTTTTTTTCAAACAACTAGCTTTTGGCTTCTTTAATTTTCTCCATCAATTCCTATTTCCAATTTTATTGATTTCTGTGATAATTTTTAATATTCCTTTTCTTCTACTTACTTTGGATTTAATTTGCTCTCCTTTTTGTAGTTTCCAATTTTAGATACTTACGTGATTGATTTCAGATATATCTTCTTACCTAACATAGGAAGTCAAATGGCATATAAATTTTTCTCTACACACTGATTTTGCTTTTTCCCAGAAATTTTAATAAGTTCTGTTTTTTGTTGTTTGTTTGTTTGTTTGTTTGTTTTAGTTAGTTCAATGTACTTATTAAATTTTTCTTGAGACTCCCTCTCCCCCACCCCCATTATTATTTAGAAGTGTGCTGTTTAATCGTCACTTGTTTGGGGATTTTTCAGTTATTTTTCTGTTACTGATTTCTAATTCAATTTCACTGTGGTATAAGAGAAAACATTGCATAGTTTCTATTTTTCTTCATGTTTTAAGATGAACTTTGAGGCCCAGAATGTGATCTATCTTGCTGAATGTTCCAGGTAAGCTTGAGAAGAATGCTATCCTGCCATTGTTTGATAAAGTAGTCTATAGATGTCAATTATATTCAGTTGATTAATGGTGTTTGGTTCAAGTATGTCTTTACTAATATTCTGCCTTCTCAGTCTGTAAATTTCCCACAGAGAAATATTGAAATATTCAACTGTAATAGTGGATTCTTCTACTTATTTTATTGTTTTTTCTTTGCAGTTCTATCAATTTTTTCCCTCAAATAATTTGGTATTCTGTTGTTTGGTACATAATTGTTAAGAATCATTATGTTTTCTTAGAAAACTAACCCGTTTGCATTATGTAATGCGCCTTTTTATTCCTGATAACTTTCCTTACTTTGAAGTCTGCTTTCTCTGAAAATAATATAGCTATCCCTATGTTCTTTTCATTAACATTAGCGTGGTAATTTTTTTTTCATACATTTACTTTTATCTATGTGTGTCTTTATACTTAAAGCGGGTTTCTTGTTGACAATAGAAATATGGGTTGTGTTTTTTGGTACATTCTGTCAATCTCTGTGTTTTAATTGATGCATTTAGGCCATGGGCATTAAAAATTATTATTGATATAGTTGGTTTTGTATTTACCATATTCATTACTGTTTTCTATTTGTTGCCCTCATACTTATTTTTGTCTTTCATTATTTTTCTACCCTTTGTGGTTATAAATGAGCATTATATATGATTCCTTTATTAACTTACAGTTATACTCCTTGTTTTACATTTTTCTGTTGCCTTTGTGTTTTCAATATATACTTACAACTAATCTAAATATATCAGACAAAATAGACTTCAAAACAAACACTATCATAAAAGACAAAGAAGAACATTTTGTAATGATAAAGGGATGATTCCAACAAAAGGATACAACTCTTGTAAAAATTTTCGCACCCAACAGGGGAGAAACTAAATACATAATGCAAATATTAACCAACATAATGGGAGAGATTGACAGTAAGAGTCATAGCTGGGGACTTTAATACTCATCGACTTCAATGAATAACTCTTTCAGACAGAAAAATCAACAAGGAGACAGTGGCTTTAAATAACACACTGGACCAGATGGATTTAATTGATATTATTAGAGCATTTCACCCCAAAGCAGCAGACTATACATTCTTTTCAGGTACAAATTAAACATTTTTCAAGACAGACCGCGTGTTAGGCCACAGAACAAGTCTCAATAAACTTAAGAAGATTGATATCATATCAAGTATCTTCTCTGACCACAATGGTATAAAACTAGAAATCAATTATAAGAAACAACTGAAAAACACACACAGATACATAAAGGCTAAATAACATGTTACTAAACAATGAATGGGTTAACGATGAGATCAAAGTGGAAATCAAAAGAAACCTGTGACAAATGAAAATGAAAACACAATGACACAAAATCTGTGTGACACATGAAAAGTCCTAAGAGGGAAATTCATAGCATTGCAGGCCTACCTCAACAAATAAGAAAAACAGCAAGTAAACAATCTAATGTTACACTTACCGGAACTAGAATAAGAAAAGCAAACAAAGCCCAAAGTGAATATAAGGAAGGAAATAATAAACATCAGAGAGGAAATAAACAAAGTGGAGTCTAAAAAACCAATACAAAAGATCGATGGAACCAAGAGTTTGTCCTTTACAAAGATAAACAAAACTGAGAAACCTTTAAGCAGACTCATCAAGAAAAAAGAGAGAGGACCCAAATAAATAAAATCAAAAATGAAAGAGGCAAAATGACAAGTGACACCATAGAAATACAAAGGAGTATAAGAAAATGCTATGAACAACTATATGCCAACAAATTCAACAATCTGGAAGAAATGGATAAATTCCTGAGAACATATAATCTTCTAAGACTGAATCAAGAAGAAACAGAAAATCCAAACACACCAATGAATACTAACGAAATTTAATCAGTAATTTAAAAAATCTCAAAAAACAAAAGTCTTGGACCAGATGGCATCATAGTTAAATTTTAGCAAACATTCAAAGAAGAATTATCACCTATCCTTCTCAAACTATTCCAAAAAGTTCAAGAGGATGGAAAACTCCGAATCTCATTTTATGAGGACACCATTAACCGGATTCTAAAGCTAGATTAAAACATTATAAAATAAAACAGAATAGACTGTCCAGAAATAAACCCACACCTATACGGTCAATTAATCTATGACAAAGGAGGCAAGAATATACAATGGCGTAAAGGCAGTCTGTTTAATAAATAGTGTTTGGAAAACTGGACATATACTTGCAAAAAAAATGGCATTGGACCACCTTCTTACACCATATACAAGAATAAATTCAAAATAGATTAAAGACTTAAACATAAGACCCAAAACCATAAAACACCTAGAAAAAAACATCGGTAGGAAATTCTCTGACATTGTTCTTAGTAATATTTTTCTTTCCTATGTCACCTTGGGCAAGAGAAATATAAACAAACAAATAAACAAATACATAAATAATAAATGAATGAGACTATACCAAACTAAAAAGTTTTTCACAGCAAAGGAAACCATCAACAAAATGGAAAGACTGCCCAGTGAAAGAAGATATTTGCTAATGATACATCATGTAAGGGGTTAATATCCAAAATATATAAGGAACTCATACAACTTAACACCAAAAAGAGAGGCAATCCAATTAACAAATGGGCAGAGGAACCAAACAGATAGTTCCCCAAAAGGACACACAGATGTCCAATAGACATATGAAAAGAAGTTCAACATCACTAATCATCAGAGAAAGGCACATTAAAACCACAATGAGATATTATCTCACACCTGTCAGATGGCGATCATCAATAAATGAACAAACAACAAGTGTTGGCAAGGATGTGGAGAAAAGGGAACCCTCGCGCACTGTTGGTAGGATTGCAAATTAGTGCAGCCGCTATGGAAAATGGTTTGGAGAGTCCTCAAAAAATTAAAAATAGAGCTACCTTATGATCCAGCAATTCCACCTCTGAGAATATATCTGAAGAAATCCAAAACACTAATTATAAAAGATGTATGCATCTGTATGTTCATTGCAGCATTATTTACAATAGCCAATATACAGGAGCAACAAAAAAGCCTGTTAACAGACAGTTGGATAAAGAAGAGGTGGTACATATATGCAAAGGAGTATTACTCTGTAATAAAAAAATAAAAAAAAAGAAAGAAAGAAAATAAATCTTACCATTTGCAACAACATGGATAGACCTGGAGGGTATTATGCTAAGTGAAATAAGCCAAACAAAGAAAGACAAATACTGTATGATCTCACTTCTATGTGGAATCTAAAGAACAAAATAAAACAAACAAAACAGAAAAAGACTCAGATGCAGGGAACAAGCTGATAGTTGCCAGATGGGAGGGGATTTTGGGGGTGGGGTGAAAAAGGTGAAAGGATTAAGAAATACAAATTGGTACTTATGAAATAGTCACAAGGATGTAAAGTAAAGCATGGGGAATAAAGTCAATAATACAGTAAGAACTATGTATAGTGCCCCGTGGGTACTAGATTAGTCAGGGGGATCACTTCATAAGTTATATAAATGTCTAACCACTATGCTGTACACTTGAAACTAATATAAAATAATATTGAATGTCAAATGTAATTGAAAAAAAATAAAAGGGGAGAAAAGGTGAAGGGGAATAAAAGTTTCAAAGTTCTAGGTATAAAACAAATAAGTCATTGGGATGTAATGTACAGCATAGAGAATATAGTCAAAAATATTGTAATAGCATGGTACAGTGTTAGATCATTGCTGGACTTACCATGGGATCACTTCTTTAGGTATATAAATGTTGAGTAAGTATGATATACACTTGAAACTGATATAATATTATATGTAAGCTATACTTTTATAAAAATCTCTAAAAAATATTTTAAATGTTTTTAAAATGTAGGCAAATAAGAGGAAATGTTATTATTAACATAGAATGAAGGGCAAGTTTGATCTGATTCCCCTTCCTATAGCCTCTAGAATAAATAGCATATGTTTAATGATGTTTTTCCACTCTTTCAAGAGATAATTAAAACAGCAATGATAAACTAAGATTTAACCAGTATTCTCGAGCCAATAGGATGAAAGTGGAAATATATGCTTTTTTTGAAAGATAAGCTTAAAATAATTAAAATGAATGCAATATTTACCTCTGTGCAATTTGTCTGTTAAACTGTTACCAATGTGTTATTTATTGCTACTTAATATGCAAGATTAAAGAAGAACTAAACACGTATATGTAGAATCAGAGTGATAATTTGATACCATCTATGATAAAGGACTAAAATACTACAGCCACTTCGAACCTCTTTTTCACCACTAGCTTCACCCCAGGAAAAAAAAGTCTCTATTTCACATCACCTTGTTTTCCTCTCATATCAACCCCTGTAATGACAATTTCTCTGCTTGATGAAGCTTTCAACAATGATGGAAATCTGTAATTAGACCTTTCTAGCCATCATGATGAATACTGGTAATGAAGTTTGAATTTGTTCTATCAACAATGGATTTTATTCTTCAGATATTTTAAATAACCATTTAATTTTTCAAGTGGCTAAGAAATGAAAAACAAAATGGAAACTTCATACATATCATGATCCTGAGAAATAATAAGGATGATGCTAAAATTAGTAAAGACATTGTGGTATGTTAGTATTTTATATGTTCTACTACATTTATTTGTACTTTTATTCAGTGATCCATTATACATTTAATTATGTATTAAAATTAATTTACATTGTTTGCACTCTATTATATAATTTTTGTTTTATGATCAAAGATAAAGTATTGAAGTGCAATCTGGTTATAAAAGAAAACCATTAAGGTAGACTATACAATACTGCTCTTTTACATTAAAAACTGGAATATGTGCTTCTGAAAGATACATTAACTTTGTAAGCAATACTTAGTTGAAAAGTAAAAAGGAAGAGATTGTTGATTGAGATTTACTTAAAGAAAGGAAATTACATTCATTATAACTTCTATATTTGGATCAGTGATTTATTTTGATGTAACATTATCCTATTCACTCCTTTTTTCCTCAGATGAGGCTGCAGATAATTTTAGCTTTACTGGTAGTTTGTCTATTTCTTTTATAGCTATGACTTTTAAAATTACATATTTCTAATAGGTAGGTGGGGAAAGGAGGTTCCAATCTAACCAAGAGGTACAATTGTAGATTTGATACTAGTTCTCTAAATATAGTTAATTGTATATGAGCTTAGTTAGGTTTCTCTCTAATGAAAGGAAAATTGTATGCATTACTGCAAAATACAAAATGATACATTGACACCAAAAAAATTGTGATAAATTTACATATTTATCTGCACCTTTGCATAATAACCCCTTAATGAATTTACAAGTAGGAAGAAAAACAAAAGTAATAGTTTATAAATTGTTCCTTTTACACACTTCAACACATAGATAGTTTAAAGTTAAATAAAAAATCCTATAAAAATGCAGATGTAGCTGAGTAATCTAATAACAAACTCTGAATTTTTTTTTTTTTCTGAATTCACACATGAATTCCTTTATACCTATTTGTAAAGTTAAATCTTCAATTTTGTGCAATAGAAAATTAGGTTGGTAAAACATGCACACAAAGTTGGAATCCTCCATTTCCAGGCAAGATGAAGTTATAGAGACCAGATTTATTTTCCCCCATTAAAACAAAAAGTTATACAATATATACTTTACAACGGCTATCAAAAACATAATGTCTTAGGACATCAGACAACAAAAGACAATGATCCCTGAGAGATGAAAAGCAAACTATAATAATTAATTTTATGTCACCTTGACTGGACCATGTTTCCTAGATATGTGGTCCAACATCACTTTGGATGTTTCCATGAGCTTGGCATTTTGGTTGAGATTGACATTTAAATCAGCTGACTATGAATAAAGCAGATTACCTTCCATCACATAATATGTGTGAGACACATGCAATCAGTTAAAGGCCTTAATATAACAAACACTGACATCCCTTGAAAAAGAAGGAATTCTGTCAGTTCACCATCTTTAGACATAAACCACACTTTTTCCTGATTTTCCAGCCTGCCAGCCTACTTTTACCAAGTGTCCACAACGCATGAGCCAATACCTTAAAATAAATCTCTCTGGAGAATCCTGACAAATACACCTATATTGCTCCAGATAACTACATGAAAAAAAAGTTTACAGGCACATTGCAGGAGGAAATAATCAAAGTCTAGTAGGCTTCTTTAACTCTGGTCAGGAAAGATAAGTTAGCTAAAATTCTCAGGGCAAGATAGAGTAATGACAGTGTGGACAAGATTTGTCCTTACACCTAAATTGATCAACAGATAGATGGAATAATTGGAACAACAGATTTTAAAATACTTGACTTCAGAAAACAAAAAAGATTATAATCACTAGTAATAAGGAAAAGGCGAGCCTTACCAATGGCCAAGTTTAGTGCCTTATGACAATTACTGGTCATGGTTTAGAAAGGGAAAACTGAGCGGGAGCCATTGGACTCTTTGGTGAGGAGATTGAGTTGTTGTTCCAGGAAAAAAAAAAAAAAAGAGAGAAAAAGTAGGGTCCCAGCGACACATCACCAGTGAGGAATGAATAGCAAAGGGAGAACCTCAGAGATGTTCTACAGCTATGAATGTTCAGAAGTGATCTTATAAGTGTATGCATGTGAGGAAAATACTTGGACCAAGTAATCATGCACCTAACAGGATTAGATGGAACAGTGCCTTGCCTTCATACATGAAGTGTGTATAAAGTAGAAAGCTATTCCCACCAACCATAACAAAGCATCGCGAGCTATGGGCCTTAGGTAGAATACTCAGGAATGTCTTTCTTAAGTAGTAAGGATTAATTAGCCCCAGAATGATCATTGCCAATATCATCAATTTAAAAAAAAAATGTCTTAAAATCAAAATAAAATAGGATCAAATTGTTTCCCAGTAATTTTACTACATCACATAAGAAAGCTCAATATTTTTTTACAGGAATACAAAGTATCTAACACTGAACAAAGCCAAATCGGTGCTGTCTGACATTAAATAAAAATTACCAGGCATACAAAGAAGCTAGGTAGGAAAATAAAACCTACCTAAGAATTTAAGTAAATCAATCAAATCAACTAAAAAATTACTCAGATCTTAAAATTAGCAGGTATAAGTACCGGGGGTGCCAAAAAAATGTATACATATGACTTGTATTCATCTTGTGTTATCTGTATATATTGAGTATTACAGTTTTAATAGTTATTCTCCTTTCTTAAAATGTGTATATGTATATTTTTGGCACCCTCTGTATATCAAAACAGTTTAAATTCCATGTACACAGAAAGTTAAGTGGAGAAGTGAAAGTATAAAAAGTAAATTTTAATAGTTAAAAACTATACTATATATGATGAAAAATACACTAAAAAGATTAATAACAGGATACACACTGCAAAACAATGAATGGAATTGAAGACATAACAATAGACACTATAAAAATGAGACACAGAGTTTAAAGAAAATGAAACAAAAAGAGAACAGAACTTAATTGAAATGTGGGACAACATTAAAGGTCCTAATGAAAATTTAATTGAAGCCCTCAAAAGAGAGAACAGACGTCAGAAATTTTGATGAAATCATATCCAAAAATTTCCAAATTTAATGTAAACTATGTATCTATGGATTCACACAGAGCTCAACAAAATCTAAGCACATGAAACATAAAGAAAATTGCAACAATGATTATAACCAAATTTCTCTAAACCAATGATAAGGAGAAAATGTTAAAAGCAGCCAGAAGGAAAAAAAAAAATAATAATAAAAATAAAACATTATGTACCTAAGAATAAAGATATGAATGCCAGAAGAGTTATATGTGATTTGATAAACATAAGAAGACAGTATTTTGCAGTCAAATGTCAAGTTTCAGGACTGGTTGTGTCATGCGTCACATAAGTTAAAAGGATGTAATTCATTTTCTCATGAAACAAATGTTTGATACATAAGTAGATAATCTTTTGGCAAATATTCAGTGGGTGTGAACTTCTCCGCCAAGCACTACTCCAGACGTTAGGGATAGTGATGCAGAGAGAGCTCTAAAGATCATCAAGCTTTCATTCCTGGAGTAGGGAGACAGAATATAACACGTATATGTCTAAATGTGGGTATGGATGAGAAAGTATGCACCTATCTAGGTAATGGTAACAGCATTATGAGGGGAAATAGGCAGGATAGGACTACAGATCGCCATATTTTAATTTAAAAAAAAAAGTTCTTTGAGAAAGTGAATTCGACCAGAGACCCAAATGAAATGAGATATTTAACCAGGAAACTCTCTGGGGAAGGAAATACCAGGAAAAGGAACAGGCAGTGCGGAAGCTCTGAATGAGGAGACACTTTGGCCATATTTTGGTAACAGCTTCAAACATCTTCACATTGTGGGTTCTACTGTGTCGTGAAACTATCTCCTTTAGTATAGGATGGTTTTGTCAACGGACGTTATACCTTTAACCCCTCTGCACTATGAGAAGTCATGATAATATGGATAATTTTAAAAGAACTGCAGTGTTTCTAGCATTTCCCCCCACTAGATGGTAAGCTTCCGTGGTGTCTAGAACAGAGTCCGGCAAAAGAAGCACTAATATTTTCCTGAACAGTAGTTGGAGGGATAAAGTTTCTTTGTTGTTAAATGTGTCTTCAGAATTATTGACCTTCAGGTATGGAGTCAAACATACTTACCACTGTGAGAAATAGAAAAGATGTCAGTGAACTTGGACTAGAAGAAAACCTATCTTTTACGGTATTTTTATCAGCTTGATATAATGTTGAATTGCTCCCTTACGTATTCTAAAATCTAATATGTACGGCAGCGGAGTAGTAATCACTGAACATTCCCATATGTTAGGATAAGGAGCCTGGCAAGATGCTGGATGTCAAGGTAGCATCCGTCTTCTGCAGAACACCATCCTTTTCTCTGTCGTGTGTTTTCTTGCTGTTACTACTGCCACATACTGTTTCAGGTCAGACTGGTCATCATCATCTTTATCAGCATTATTATCGCTTGTCACCTTGAAGCCTAACCATAACTTGCACCTCACTCATAACACTGGAGCTCAGATGCATTTGGAGGAACTGGATTTGGGCCAAACATTGCATACATGACAGAAGGTAAGGGACTTTGAAAATATCTTCCAGATCACTGCTATATCCTGGTTCCACATTCAAATCCAGTCCATTTAGATTGCCTCTGGACTTCAATCCCGGCTTTCTCAGAATTTTCTTTTTTCTTTTTTTTTTCTGTCTTATGGTTCTGGGAATAATGTGAATCAGAAAATATAGCAAATTCTTTTTCTCAAAGAAAGCTTTATATTAAACAAACACAATATAGTGTAAGTGGTGTCTAAATAGAAGTGCTTTCTCTACTCTGAGTATTTGTGAAAATGAATTAAAACCGAGGCTATTTTATAAGCTAGAAAGTTGCAATCTTCTTTCAACTCCAAACAAGGAGCAAAGTAAGTGAAGATGCTTTATATTGTTATTCTGAACTCCCTTCTCAATATTGGCTTCATTAAAATAAACAGTACATCTAGCCTGCTTGATCCTCGTTCAAATGATAAACAGCAAAGCTTCTGCCAAAGCCTTTAGATATAGATTTTCTACATTCTGTGCCTTTGGCTAAAGGAAAATAATAGTGAAACAAATCCAGCTGGCAGTGGCAGTCAAGTAGTCTACTATTTGAGGACAGCTCTAAGTACCAGCTATAGGAGTATTGGCATACTAAACTTCTAGAAGACCCTTGGGTATTCCTCTTTTCATTTCAAGTGTTAATAGGCAAAGCATTCAAATGCATTTGTGTAAATAATAATAGACTTCATAAAACCTCTGAAGTAAGCTATTAAAACTGCAATAGGGCCTACAGTTATATATATGTACAGGAATAAAACGTGCATTTGCTGATTAAATTCAACCATCCCCCCACTGCAATGTGACTAAAAGCAATGCCAATTTGATTGATGAGTGCTTTACCATAAATCTAAGCACAGAATCAGAAGCAGCACTAAAAGAATAAACTGCAAAGTAACTGGTGCTTGGATATCAAGATGTAGAAGGCAGATAATAACAGGATACATATTTTGGTACATTTCAAGTAATACGTTTCAATAATGGACTACATTCCTTTTGCCACAAACAGAAAATGACCCTGCATTTGCAATTGGGGCAGCCCAATTTATATTGGTGACATAAACATTGCTCACATTTTCTTGTCATGTAAGGATAAAAACAACAGTATCCTGCTTCACCAAAATTCTATTTCTGAAGTCAGTGGAGATTATGACTCATTGAGACGATTGCATCACTATCAGTAGCTAATAAAGCTTCTGTTCCAGTTCAGATCACACCTGTGGGGACATACCAAACACCAATTTTCTTTAACATCAATCTATTTAAACACTATAATGCAGAAACTACAATATAATCTTTTTTTTTAGCTTTATTGTTACTTTTCTGTTTATTTTTACTGTATTTGTCTTAATACTTATAACTGTGATTTATGCATTTATAAAAGATTCAAGGCAAAATAATTACTTTACATTTTTACTCAACTATTTGTTGTTTGTGAATTATTTCAATGATCTAAAGTGGTCAAAAGTGTTTTTGTTCCTAAACAACACACTGTACATTTACTAGCTAACAACGAAAACAATCCTTCCATTACTTTACACATAATTACAATATTACTTTCTTAGTAAAATCTCTAATTATCTCTATAATGTGTTTCAACCACTAGACATTTATAAATATAAATATAAATGTATTTTCTTTTTGATTTTTTTCAAATACTTGCATAGCATAAATACCAAATGTTAAGCCATTAAAATGCTTATTTAATTTTTTTCATGCTGATGCCATTGATATGTTCTCCCTTCTGACTGAGATCCAATTGGAAGTCATCTGTATGATGAGAAGAAAAAAACAAAGCACAAAATGAAAATATAAATAATTGAGATTAAAATTAGACTTGCTATTAATTTCCCACTTAAATAATATCAAGAAATAGATCTATTTTGTGGAAGGTATAAACTGTCAATAAGGACTATGAGGAATTAGTTACCTCTTTAAGGTATATCTTAAACATGGTTGAAGGGAAATCCTAACAATTTTTAAAACCCTGCCTGTTAAATTTTTAAAGAATGCTGTCCTTAAGTTATGGGCCCTGTAATTTTGTTTTATGAATGAATATATGTTGAATCCAATTCAATAATATATAATTCCTATCAACATATACTAGTGCTATTTTCCCATGATAAAGAAAACATATTGTTATCAGTGCATAGATCTTTACAAATTTCGGATAAATGAATTATAATGTTTAACATCTGATAACCCTGATTATATAGCCATTTAAGTAAGTGTATTGATACATTGTCCATCAGGTCTAGAAATATAAAACCTAGTAAATATTGGACATTTCCTAAATCTACTGATAGTGACTTTTATCTACTAAATAGGTATATTTTTAAATATATTTAGAATTTTAAATACTATAATTATTTATAAAGTTTATATTGATGTTGTGATATACCTTAACATTTTTCCTATCTAAAAATCTAAAACATGTATTTCAATAATAATATTTTCAGAAGAATGTAGATACTGAATTAGAGAAAAGCAATCCTCTTAGTAGAAATTCACTTTATTATTATATGACAAATACAAGATAAATGCATAGATCTTTTAAAATTCTGTTCATGTTTTCACCTGCTCTTGTATTCATGATTTCATTGTTATTTATTTTCCATCTCATGCCATTTACCTTCTTTTCTTGTCTTATTTGTTTCCTTCTTCTTAAGCATTGTGATTCCTATAAAGCAAACAAGCAGCTAACCAGTCTAGTTATTGAGTGTATCCTCTTTAACTTGCTCCCCTGTTGCTTCTCCTCCCTTCAGTCACTTTTCATTTCATAGGGGTACCAGTCATCAAATGATTGCCTCTCAGCTCCAAATTTGCCCTTCATTGACTTCTCTATGGAAATGAAACTTGATCCTATTAATATTTACCTTTTGACAACTGATCTTTGTCAGTAGAAAGCAGTGCATGAGGAAAGGGGCTTTTGGTTTTTGTTCTTATGTGATCATGGTTTCTCCAGCATCTGGCTCCTACAATGTGGTCAGCTTTCCTGTGGTAAGGTTTCTGGAACACAGGTAGGTTCTTTACAGCCAGGCTTTTTCTGCAATGTAGACAGCTTGTAGGAGGCAGTCTCTTATAGTGTGTTGGTTTCTCCAGTGCCAAGATTCTGTGTGGTGTGGGACCTCCTCAGGACCCAGCTTCTGCAGTGCACACAGCTTCTCTAGTGCCAGATTCCTACAGTAAGGCAGCTAGTAGAACCCAGGCGTGTGTCATAGCTTCTCCAAGAATCCCCCTCCAGGGGTTCCCAAGCCCAAATGCCTTCTAGTCTCAGTGAGACACCTCTCCATGAACCACTTTTCTCGGCATTTAGACAGTGAGTTTCCAGCAAGTTCCACCACTGAAATACCACAGCGACTTGTCTGTTGTTCAGTGACTCCCAGCTGTATGTTCCTCCTTGAATGCTCTATCTCAGCTCTAGGATTAGTGGCTGCCCTTTATATTCACCATTTCCGTTCCCTTTAGCTTCTCTTTACTTCTTACTCTTTACTATCTGTTAACACTCTGTTATGGTGAAAAAATTTCATATTAAACTTTTTCTATTCAAATTACCATTTGGTTTCTCTTTCTTTCTTAACTCTGACTGATACAATAGTCAAACTTTCTGAATGCATAATAAATAGCATGCATTTCTTATTTCTATTTCCTTAACTGCATTTGAGGAAATCATTCTCACCACTTATCTAAACTGATAGTTTGTTCATTCATTCATTCATTCATTCATTCATTCATCCATTCACTTAATATTTACATTCATTCAACATCTGCAATGCAAAAGGCACTACACTGATGGACTTGAAAACCAGTTAGCACAAGACCTCAAAGTTCAGGAATGAAGCACAGGTAATTAAAGAGGAGTACACTCTGGTTCAGAAAATACCTGAAATAAAATTGTTTAGTGTATTTGTGCTGCTAAATATTTTACCTATTTACAAATTCCTTCAAGTGGACAGAAGAAAAGGGTAGGAAATTAAAAAAGAAAAAAGTCTCTGTTAGTAATCAAATTGTCATCACTTCATACTCCAGACTCCTTGTGGAAAACAAATAGTACACATCACAAAAGAATAAAGCCATATGAAAACACACCAAGAGAGGTGATAACATTAAAGTATGAACATTTAGATTGTGGCATAAGAGTACTCTCTATTGCTTTCAGAAATTAAACAAGAAGTAAAAGATAATTCATATGCAATCACTTGGGTAACTGAAAACATATTCTACATATAGCAATTTTGCTTAATTTTAGTTTATATTGTCAATATTTATTTAAACATTAAATTTTCTAAAACTCATCAAAGGAGCACCTCTAAGGTAGGGAGGTAATAGACTTGCTGTTATCTTTCTACCTCTAGGTAGAAATATAGATAGATGATAGATGAATAGATAGATAGATAGATAGATAGATAGATAGATAGATAGATAGATAGATAGAACAAAGTACTGACACACATGGAAAAAAATTTTCTAAGTCCTGTACAGCTGTACTTATGATAGCAGCCTTATTGTGTTGTTTTGAATTTTAGAAATCTATTTTTGAATAGTAGTCTCTTCCCCTTCAATCAATTCTGCCAACAAATATTTATTAAATGGTTATTATGTATCTCACAAAGGGTCATATTCTGGATTATCAAGGTTGGATAATATAAGTTCTATATGTTCTCTTAAAGAATTTATAGAATTACTTAAATAATTTAGTCTAATGCAGAATTGCCACTGTATTTAGGCAACATTTCTCATTAAAAAATTTTTTTTAAATCTCTGAAACAGAAAAAAAAATAAATAAAAGACATTCTAAGTAAAGCATATATAGGAAACAGTGGGTCCAAACATTTGAGGTTATGAAAAGGCAAACAAAAATAATACAGTGTGTTATATATACAGAGAGAAAGCATAACTTAGTGGTTCTCAAGAGATGAGGACAGACCTGGGGATAATTCATTTGCAGAAGTTAGCAGGGGTAAATTTTGAAGGGCTTTATGTCATGTCTAACTAAAATGTTAGGGTATAATCCTTTAAGCATGAGCTCTAAGTTTTACGTCAAGCTAACTTTGAATGACCCTTTATTATGCAGTTATCCAATAAAGGTAAATCTTGCAATTAATAGAAAAAATGATGTTGTGTAACTCTAATCTTTTCTAAGAATGCAAGCAGTCTTTGAGTATAATACAAACTAAAAATACTTATTTCTGTAATTTGTGATAAGAACCCATTAGTCTAAAATAACCAGATTACTGTAGGTGCATACAATCAATGCCTAAATATAGTAAAAACTCAAAGGAAAATAATGTAAAATAGATATGTGAGCTACCTCTTGCTTAAAATAGCTTTGAAAAGTAGGATAATGGAATAAAATAGCCCCTGTGTTACCCTACAGATTATAAAGTAGTTCTTGAACACCACTTAATCCTCTCTTAATCAGTGTCTTGAATTTAGTAGAACAATTTGAGAAAGTTTATGATGGGACTTAACCTACATCTAATCATCAGTTCACCTTATCAAATGCCTTATAAATTACTTCAGTGCATATTTGAGACTCCAAGTCTCAGTGCAGAATTGTCAAATGCTAATTATTATTTGGTCCCTATCACACAGAGAAAAGCATATCTTCTTCAAAGAGGGAAACTTTCAGGAAAGTAGATATAATTCAGCCCTAAACCTGTAGAGGAATACCAATGCAACCGTGTTCTTTTTTTTGTTGTTGCTATTGTTTATAAAATAGACAATAAAAGTTTATGCTTTTCAAGTCGTGTGAGTAAAATATGGAATGTTTCTTCGTAAACAAACATGCTGTTTTTATTCACTGTTATCAAATGTTGATCATTAACATTATTAAAAGAAGTATATTCAACAGTAGGAAAGAAACAAATACATAGATACCAGATTGTCTGCTTTCATGGTGCTTAGAGAAATAAATGTTTAAGGGTTAATTGCAACAAAAAAGAATGGGATCATTGTTATAAATTTTGCATAGACCTTTAAGGAAGATTTAATATATCTTGAACTATATAGAAAAATAGGTATGAGAACAGTGTGAGCTAGACCCTGGATGTAGAAAAGAAAGTTGGTTTTCTAAGAGATAGTTCATATTGACTGAAGTGGAGATGGTATAAAACAAAAGACTGGAACTTTGGAATTGTAGATAATTTTGTTAACTAGAATTATATATATATAGATATTACTTTGTAACATATATATATGTGTATATATATATATATATATATATATATATATATATATATATATGTTACTTTGTTTAGTAAGATAGCAGAGAGAGAGAGAGACAGAGAGGGAGAGACAGAGAGGGAGAGAGAGAGAAAGAAAGAGTCAGCAAAAGCCATTGAGGAGAAAGTTATAAGAATTCAAACTATGCTTATAAAGATTGATATCCAGCAATTTGACGATGTATAAAAGCATGGTGACCAGAAGGCGTGTTTTCTTATGTGGGAGATAGTGTTTATCTATGTCAAGTTTCAGGCATGACATAGGATAGCCCAAAGACTATGGTTATGATAACTGAAAGCATGTAAGAATATGACATATTTTAAGAAAAGAATTTTGATGACTCAATGAGTGCCTGATGGTTTTCAGGGAAAAAGGAAATATCAATAAAAATAAACTTTTTAGTTTGAGTGTAAAGGGCTTTAACAAGTACAGAAAAACTGAGAATGAGCCTACTTAGAATAACCTTTGAAAGCAGGATCAGAGGGTTAAATCACTAAACTAAGGATAATTTTCACCGGGAGGGTGAAATGTTACAAAACCCCAAGGAAAACAATATTTTAAGAAAGTTAACAGTGACTATTTTGGAATAAAACAGAACAAAACAAAAAAGGTGGACCTTCTATTTTCTATTTTAAATAGTTTATGGAACTTGAGTATTAACCTGTATATTTATGGCCTAATAGCCTCACATTCACTTGTCATGTGTATGTGATATATGGTAGTGTACAGTTTTTCTCCCTGATTATCGAATTATAAACTTTAAGTGGCAGATCACAGTACTTTCAGAGCTACCGAAAAGCTGACTTTAACATGGAATTTCTGAGGTATCTTTTCAGTGCAACTCCTCTTAAATGAATCCCAGTTTTAATAGAGGAGCTAAGACAAATGTAGGTGACTTCTTATGTCATTTGACAATCAAAAATATGGATTACGCATAGACAACTAGCTACTAAAAGTTAAGGTAGTTAGAGCAATAAACCATTAAACTCAAGGTGTTATTGCTAATTAAAATAAAATGTAAAACCAAAATAATAATGTATAAATTAGGATAGGCTAATTTATTTACTATGAGGTAAAACCCTCAGATTTGGGTGGCTTAAGATAATTAAGACTTATTTTTGTACACATGCACAAAATACAGCGCCTGCATGTGCTCCAATGGTGACTCAGTGATACAGGATGCTTCCAACTACAGTCCTTCTCCAGCATCAGCATGGCAGGGGAGGGTAGAAGAGGATATCACACCAGCAATTAAACGCTTCCACAGGAAGTGGCTCATTTGCATTCACAGCCCACTGGGAAGGATTTGTCAAATAGCCCTGCCCTATGACAAAATATAAGGAAAGGACTGTTGTCTTTGTCACAGAAAGGTGAGGAGTACTAAATTATAATTAGTATTTATCAATCTTTGAGTATAATTAATGTTTACCAATATTATCCTGAAAAGTACTAAGGAATCGTCCCAAATTCACACTATTAGCAGTCGGTTCGTTTATTTTCTTTCCATGAGGATTATTTATGTAAAAATCGTGTTTTTCCCTAAGATTATCTGGGGTTTTATTGAGAGTTTCTGATCACTGTAAACTTCCTGTAATGATCATTTCTGCCAAAGAAACAAAGTGTAATGTGTGGAAAGTCTTTGACATCTTATTAACCATTCATTTGTTATAGTATTAGAAAGAGTTCACAAGGCTCCGTTACTTCACTATGTAGCACAACTCTTAGACTGATCTACAAGTATTTCATTGGGAACTTATCTGTATGTGTAAAAGGTTATTTTTATTTGTGTGTATGAGTCTGTGTGTGTGTGTGTGTGTGTGTGTGTGTGTGTGTGTGTGTGTATACATGAGTGTGTGTGTGATCCTTTCACTTTCTTGCTTTGATCACTTTAATAGTCTCCAATTGCTCTTAGGTTAAAGTTTATAGAATTTAACAATTCACATGACACCGATCATAATCTGGTCCCTACATGCTTTTCATTCTTAGCCACTTCTCCTTCTCCCTCATTATACTCCAAAAATAATGAGTATAATAATTTAGCCTTCTCTTACTTTGAATGTGTCAAGCACCTTCCATCTCAAAATCTTCAGTATTATTTTCTCTTTGTAGCAATACCTTCATCAATGAATTTGCTCTGTCAACTCAGTGAATCTTTATGTGTCAGATTACATGATACATTATTATTTTATTCAGAAAAATTTCCATCTTAACTTAGTCCACCTTGCCTCAAAATACTTTGGTTTTCCTATATGTTGTTATAACAATGGAGATTTTCCTACTATAGCATATAAATATGTGTTTACCTGTTTCATATCTACCTTTCTCGTGTATTAAAACTCCTTGGAAACAGGCATAAGATGACCACTATAACCCTAGTATTTATCATACTGTCCATTAAATAATTATATGTTAATTTTATAAAAGAACAATTGAAAAATACTTAAGTTGCATATTAGTTTCTTTAATTTATCACATAGGCTTTGTTCTTTAAATGTGAATCAACATAATATAGTCATGTGTTTGAGCATAACAATGTTTTGGTCAACTATGAACCCCATATGTGACAGTGGTCTCATAAAATTATAATTGAGCTGAGTTTTTGTGAGAAATAGAGGAATACATGGCTCAGGAGCATTTGTTTGTCCTCTGATGGGAGTAATATCTGTGGGGCTTGACATAGATTCCCTCTCACTCACAGAACCTCGATTTCAAGTGCACGGATCCCATTGCAATCAGTCAGCCAGTGACCTGTCTCAGCACAGAGGAGCCTGTCCCCTAGGGCTCCATATTCAGAGAGCAGCACAGCCCTCCCAGATCTAGCTTAATGGTCTTCAGAGTACCTTGTTAATTCTTTGTCGAGGACCGAAGACCGTGTACAAATGTCCAAGTCCATAGGAGTTACCAAAACAGGTATTAAATTCTATTACCACTTTAGTAAAAACTTTTTGGGGTCATGTAGAGCCAGTCTGTCCTTGTACTTTGGAAATATTTTCAGGGAGTAATGAAGTGCAGCATAGATAAGTTTTACTTCTATATCAATTTAATGCTGGAGAGAGAGCCCTTTTCTGCTAGAGAGAGGGTCAATGGAACCAAAACCAAATTTCCAATGTCAAAAAATTGAGTCCTCAGTTCTACATCCTCTCCATGTTAAACACCCTATTTATTTATTTATTTATTTATTTATTTATTTATTTATTCATTCATTTATTTATAATGACTACCACAAGTTCCTTAGTTTGACTACTGCTCCAACATGCGATGGTCAAAACCACATTACCATGTGTCGTGCAGGGAGGCCTGCGGCGTCTCAGCTCCTGCTACCCACATAAGAACGCAGGATATGATGAGGACAAAAAAGAACACCCACAGAGCCATAGATGGGGGAGTCATACCGCTATATTCTCATTGGCAGCACTATAGTCTCACTGGAGGCTGGATCCACACTGTCAGCAACCCGCCATCCTAACTGCAATCCGCGCTTGTTAGCTCAGCCACCATCTTCTTGCTAGCCCCCCATTTTCTGCTAGCGTAGCCACAGCAGTTATATTAGTGGCCAATGGCTCACTGGTTACAGCTGGTGACCAACTAGCCACAGCTGATGGCCATCTAATCACAATTGATGGCCATTTACTACCTGAGCCAGCACCTTTCCACGTGAGGCTGAGAGTCTGGAAACTGCACTCCTGGCTCTGTCCCCACACCATGACAATCACCTATGTTTCCTATGTCTCCATCTTGGTTTCTTATTCTTACTGATCCTCAGGTTACTTTGCACTCCCTTTGACAGTCACCATTATAGTGATCTATTCATTACCCAACGAGTTTTTCCTTGATGTTTCCAATCAGTCCTGCCAACAACCCTGCTCATGGACAGCTTTGATGTTCTATTTCTGACCATATCAGAAAGAAGCAGGGGGAGGCTTTGTGGGATAGTGTTTATAAAGCCTACAGTAGTGTAAAGTAATGTCTGAGGCCTTCACATTCATTCACCGCTGACTCACCCAGAGCAAGTTCCAGGTCTGCAAGTTCCATTCATGGTAAATGTCTTATACAGGTACACCATTTTTTATCATTTATACCACATTTTACAGAACCTTTTCTATGGTTAGATATGTTTATATACACACATACTTACCCTTGTGTTACAATTGCCAACAGTATTCAGCATAGTAATATGCGCCATAGCTTTGCAGCCTAGGAACAATAAGCAATGCCATATAACCTAGGTGTGTAATAGGTTTGTGTAAGTGCACTCTATGACGTTTGCCCAACAAGGAAATCACCTAACAACACATTTCTCAATTCTCTATCGCCATTGTTAAACTATACATGACTGTGTACTGTTTTCTTTTTCTCTCCCATTTAGAAAATAAACATAATTTCCTCTCACCAAAGTGTTTAGAAAGGTAAAAATGTCTTTGAATTATGAACATGTAAACCAATCCCAAATTCACTGAGGTTTGAATATATACCGACGGTGCCAAAAAAAAAATGTATACCCATGACTTGTATTCATCTTTTGTTATCGGTCTATATTGTTACAAATTTAATATAGTTTTTCCTTTCTTAAAAGGTGTGTACCTTTTTTGGCACTGTGTGTATATACAACTGTACAGTACTCAAAAGGAAGGGGAGAGAAGAAGAAGGAGGCAGCAACAGGAACATTCTGAAGATGAAGAAGCAGTCATAGCCATTTGACACTTTATCTGTGTTGAATGGAAAAGATATTAAAATCACAATTGACTCCATTTCCTCAAGACTCAGTGCAGGAAGTAAGCTTACTATAGACTGTGGCCACTTGCAATATGTTGGTATTCTGCCTGTTTCCCTTGTCTGTGGCCACAATGCAGACTCCTTATGGATATCTCGTGCTGGCTGGACTCCCAGAATTGGCTCCCAGCCCAGGTCTATCTTGTGTGTGGAATATTCCTCAGAGAGATTTTATTTGGAAACGTGACCACATTGGAGAGTATCAGAGCACTTAGATTTTCAGGTATTATAAATAGTGTATGTAGTTTTAAAACTGTACTTACCAAAGTCTTCCTAGAGTGAGAAGGTGACTACCAGAATTTCAAGTGTCTGAGATTTCCGGTTGGAGTAGAAATGTGAAACGTACTTGGGCATGTTTAGAACCAGAACAATAAAAGCCACTAAAAAAAAGAAAGAAAAAGGAAGAAATGTAGAGTACACCATAAAGTAACACACAGGACTAGACTGAGTCAGAGACCAAATGCCATGGTAGAGCAGTTCATTAAATTAGGTGTGTTAGTTTTATATTGCTGCTATGATTATTACCACTAATTTGGAATCTTAAAACAAGAGATATTTATTATCTCACAGTTATGTATGTCAGATCTGGTAGGATCTCTTGGATTCTCTGCTCACAAGACCAAAACCAAGGTGTGAGCTGAGCTAAGTCCTTGTCTAAAGGTTCTGGAGAATAATTCGCTTTAGGCTTATTCAGATTGCTAGCTGATTGCAGAGTTTTGCAGTTGCAGAGCCTGCTCACTTGTTGGGGGTTATTCTCACTTGCTAGAGGCTGCCAGCATTTCCTGGCACGTGGCCTCCCTAATCTTCAAAATTTGCGACAGTAGCTGAAGTCCTTCTCATACTTCAGATTTCTCCTGCTTGTTTTTCCATCACATCTCTCTGACTCTGGCCGGAGAAATGTTTCTACTTTTAAGGATCCATACAATTAGATTTGGGCCAATCTGGTTAATCCAACATAATCTTCACATATCAAGATTTGTAATCTTAACCACATTTATAAACATATTCACAGCTTCTGGGGAGTAAGATGTGGCTATTTTGGGGAGACTGTTATTTAGCCGTTACTAGACTACATCAGGCTAATAGAAACGAGCAACCACACATTCCTTCTTTTTACAATCAAGAATGAACAGAGGATTAGAAATACAGTCAAAATGAACCATAGTTGAGTGTGCTGAAACTGAAATAGTCTTTCTTTTACTAATACAACTGGTACCAAGATTACATGCCCAGAGTCTCAGTGAAATGCTGTTATTTCAAACATATTTTTTATTGAGAGATGTCTAAAAAATAAGATGTTTCTGGGAGACGAATGAACTTCCAGAAATAAATCTGGTCCTCCCTACTTTACTTGGCTAAAATTATATGTGGTATGATGTGGTCAAATGCTAGCCTTCATTGAAGACATATGAATTGGATATTCTGGAATAACTTCCTCAATAATATTACATTTAATAAGAGCTAAGCTAGCTACCTATTTATTTGTGCTATCTATTTCAAGTTGCATTGGAGAACAAAGTTGCACTGTAGTTTCTTTTCTAATTTCTCTTTTATCTCAGCCAAATCGCACCAGTGATACCTTTACTTGATATATTTAGGAAGTTGAAAATCTCATATTGATTTCTCTCCAAGCTTCAGCTCAAATGGCACCCCAGAGTTTTTTTAAGGTAAACACTGACTTAATGGGTCTCTTCTTAATGACAGATAATTGTGATAAGGGCATGACTTTTGGCAAGTGCAGGGGCTATCTCTGCTTGGCTTTTTGTGGTACGCCTTAGAATAGGAGGCTATGAATGAAGACTCCTTTGACAGTGTGTGCAATGCCCAGCTACCTGTAAATCCACTTTGGCACACAGAGATACTGCTGTATGCTCTACCTGTCTCTTTTAGGGAGTTCATAAACACAGCTTGGGTTATTTATTAGAGTTCAAAAACCTGGCAAAGAACATTCTCTGCAGCTCTTTTTCATCTGCTGTGTAGACATGAAGATCAGTGACCCTTTCTGAATGATCGAGATTTTGACAGCTTAATTTCTGTGTCATGAGTTGCTAAGGTAACACTATTTTTGTGAATTCCACAGTTAATAAATCCTTAAGAAATGTCTTCCATTTTTAATGTTAAAAGTAATTTAATGTTAAAGTTAAAAGATCTATTTCTTGCTTCACTTTATTCACTGAGGAAACTAAATCTACTTGTCGGCTATTGTCCTCTTTCACGTAATACCTGATTCAACCTGAACAGAAAATTTGACTTAAAACAGGATAACATTAACTGGAAAAGAAATAAGGTATCAAAATAGAAAATAGGGCAGCACCTTTTTGATAACTTGATTATGCTTTTGAGATGAGCAGACAAAAGTACAGTTTTCAAATCCACTTTTAGGTTTTAGAGTTTGCGTTTTTATTTTCAAAGTCTGGTATTACTTAAGTTATATTTGCATATACACATAGCATTTCCAGAGGCAAACATGGAATATTCATTTTACAGTGCTGATTAACCAATTACCACAAACTTAGCTTCTTAAAACAACATCTATTTACTCTCTCACAATTTCTATAGTCAGAAATCCACATATCATTGAATTGAGCTCTCCACTCAAGGTCTCACAAGGCTGAAATCAAGGTGTCAACCAGAGTTACCCTCCTTCCTGGAGCTAAGGTTCCTCTTTCAAATTCAAATAGTTTTTGGCAGAATTCTGTTTCTTGTCTTTATTTAGAGTAAGGCTGCTGTCTGTAGGACAGGAACCATTTTCAGCTCCTAGAGGCCACTCACATTTCTTAGCCAGGTGGCCTCCTACGTATACCATCTCAACTTCCAATGTTTCTGAGTCCAGAAAGGACAAAGTTTTTTAAGGGCTTACTTGATTAAAGGAAGCCCACCAGGACCATCTCCTTTCGATTAAATCAAAGTTGACTGATTAGTAACAAAACCACAGGAATAATATTCCATCATAATCACAGGTTCTGCCAGAACTCCGGAGGGGTTGTTATACAAGGGCTATACAGCAGGGGCAGGAATCCTGAAGGCCATCTTAAATCCTGTCAACCAAAGGTAAATGGTGTGCTTTCAAATGCAAAGCACTGGTATGCATAAAACAAATAGTTCTAAACCCATTTTAAGGACTCATTGAAGGCATTTTAAAAGGTAAAAACCCAGAATTTTTGCATTTGCAAAAGTTCTTATTGTGTTTCCTATTTTGAGTCTTTACATTGATAAACTAGAAAAAAAAAATCTGGCATATGCACCTATTATCTAACAATATAGACAGATAAGCTGTCAGAATATCAATATTTAAATAACAATAATAATTAGATCTTTACAACTACATATATATACATATATATGTTTCTGCTCCTCACCTAATTATTGCATATATAAATGTTGGTACATTTAGAAGAATTATCTCATATAATTTTGGACTTTAAAAATATCAAAAATTCTAAAAAACAGTCCAGTCTTAGGAAAATATTTTATTTTCTATAAAGTATCTATCACATGAAACAGAAATATAAAATGAGCACACAGCTTGAGAAATATACACTGGGAACAGGCCATCTCAATAATTTTATAGAAATTAGATGTCTTGATGGAGAATAAAAGTAACTGGTTAGACATATAAATTCAGGGAGATTTATGAGATGACAGTAAACATCATGTGAGAAATTAATCACCTGTTATAGGCCTTGTGCAGCTTTATCTTAAGGATTCAGAATGGAATCGTGTCACTGGCTATCAAATCTGGAAGTCAGTTACCCATTAATGCAAAGTACTCAAATGGACTATGAATCCAGTCATGAAAAAATATTGAAATAAACAAAAGAAATATATCTGAAAATCTTTCCTGTACAGGAAAATACAGGAAATACCTTTGGTCAAAATATCACAGAAATTATAATATCACATAAATAAAACCAGTAAACGCATAAGTAATTTTACATAAAACATAAACATATGCTTCTGAAACTGTACAAGTGTTCATTGATAGTGAGGAATCCATAAAAGAATTAAACTAATTTGTAGTTTATCATGTTGAGAAAATCCAGCATCAATATATTGAAAACTCAATTTCTTTTCTATTGTTTCAAATATTTTTCTCTTCTTGTGTCCTAATATTTTCAAATATCATCACTGTTTACTTAGTCATAGTAAACACATTATACCTCAACCATCAGAACACATCAACATATTTTGATTCCAGCGCAGAAAGTTATCTTCAATCTATTTGTCTTCTATGTTCATTGCAATTTTCCATTAGTTTTTTACAAATTGTATGAGTAAGCACAGATAAACCTATGGAAAACTTTAAGAAATACATAATGAGATATTTCTTTTTAACATTCTGATTTAGAAAGCCTGGATTGGGGTCCAGACATCTATCTTTTCTAAAAGCTTCACATGTTGTACTAATGAGGTGTTTTGGTAAAAAAAAAAACACAACAGAAAACAAAACAAGACAAAACGAAAAACTGCTTGGTTTTCTGACTTTCGCTATTGATAGATACTCCTAAGTGGCTTTCTTTTTAATAATTTATTTCTTCATTACCAAACATCATCTACAAAGTTCTCAGAATACCCAACCTTAAAAATAATTGTTGGATCAAATATATGGTAATGGAAGGAGAACTGACTCTGGGTGGTGAACACACAATGGGATTTATAGATGATGTAATACAGAATTGTACACCTGAAATCTATGTAATTTTACTAACAATTGTCACCCCAATAAATTAAAAAAATAATAATTATTATATTAATTTGCCACTTGCACATTTCTTATTACCCCATCCTTTGTTAGAATTTCTAAGCGTGATATCTGAGATTCACCAAAATGTATGGTTGCTGATCTCATCTTGTACCAATTATAGCCTTTCTTCCAGCAGTATTGAATTTTCACTATTCACTGGTATAGCATACATTTTCATAGTACTGTGACTTTTCATACTCCTGCATGAGTTGTTTCCACTCCCAAACTACTATCTGCCACATTTGCTGTCTATGAAAATTTTTACTCACTTTTAAGAGATGGCTTAAGTATTATCTTCTCAATGACATCTTACCTACTTATCCAAACAAAATTAGTTTATCACCCCTCTATGGTCCTGTCAAGTTTTCTCTATACTTTATTTAATGAGGTATGTACATTTTTACAAGTCTGTCTCATACCGAACTTCCACTTCTTAAAAAATAGAAACCTTGTCTTATTCATCTTTGAGCTAGCCATACTCCATGTAATTTTATACAGACCAGGGAACACAGACTTTCCTCAAGTATATATTTGTTTAATGAATAATGAGTGCATAAATGAATGAATGCTGTGTGCATCAGAGGGGGAAGTTGATTTCTTTTCAGAAAATTTTACCAGGTCTATTTCACTAGAGTTGAAATGATGATGATAAAATTATGATAATTTGAGGAAGTATATAAAATAGTGTTTGTCTCAAATTAGTTGTGGAAATATATGTGTGGACCTTTATCAATTTGTCTTAAGTGAGAAATAGTAAAAGTGCCAGTGTAAAGTGCCAGTGTAAAGGGCTCTGACTTGAAGCTATCATTTTAATTTTTCACTACATTTTGTCAGGAACTCAGCTGAGCTGGAAGGGATTACTGAGCTGCCAAGTGTCAGAGTAGCCAATTAAAGCAGCAAGCCAAAAATGAAAGAGGTTCAAGACATAACCACTTCCTGCAATACAATAAGCAAGAGGCTAAACCCCCCCAAAAAACAACTCTCACTGTGCAATTTTCCCCTAAGAATGGCACACCTGTGGAGGGTCAGGTAGATCGGCACAGATGTGGGAGTCCTCTTACTACTGAGAGAGCTCTGAACAAAAGGCTGTGGCAGTTTTATGGACCCTGGGGTGGGGCTGAGGGAAGGAGTAAGGGCTAGGAGAGCACTGAATCAGACAGCGGGAAAGATGTCAATGTTTTCCCCTTCTCTCACCAATAAGGAGGCCTCAGCAGAGGCTCCAGTAGCCAAGGGGCCTTGGAATGAAGGCCCTGGGGCTAGGAATGCAAATATACAGAACAGCATGACCATGCCAGGGGCCCTGAATCCTGGACTGCAAATCCCTGCAGAGACCACAGTATACTGATTGGCTGGGTGCCAAGTCTGGTCTGAGAGGGCAGCTTTCTCCATGAGGTCTGTCAGGTAAAGCTTTTGTAATTGCCTGTGCTCTAGTTTAGAAAGTCACATAGTTTTGGGGCCTGGAGTAGGACTCCTCACATTTGACTGTAAATTAAGTGACAAATTGATGCATTTGATAAAAATGGAAAGCAGTGAAAAAATACTTAGGAAGAAATTAATGTTTCACATAGTAAATGTGATCTTTCATTAACTAATTTCCATTACATAAATCTCCAACTGGTAGAAATCTAGAGGGTGTTAGGCACGGCCAGAGGAATGAGTCGCAAGAGACGAAAATTGGTCAATTAGAATTTATTTGTCATGTTTGAGCTGCTGGAGGTCAGGCTAGAAAAGACCATAACCTCACCAAGCAAAGAGGGGTATGGAGTTTTACAGGAGGGGGTAAATGAGGCTGTTCCCCCTTCAATGCTTCAGGGGTTTTTTGTTGACAAAGAGTTTCAGGGCATGACCAAGCCCTCCAGCTCCACACCCTGGCCCCAGGTAACCCTCCCAACTGCCCAGGCCCACCCAGGCAGTCACAGGCCCCTAGGAGATAAAGCTAGATAAGATGAAGACAATATGGCTTTTAAGATAAGGTTTCTGCTCCTCGCCTAAATATGGTTTAACAGAGGGTACTTAGGAGTGAGGCAGAAATTATTGCATTTGAAAAATTTTTTTCCAGTAATATTCTTGAATAAAGCCAGGCATCAGCATCAAATACAAAATAAGTATAATAGTTATTTATGAAGGATTTAATTGGTTTGTAAATTCATTTTACAAATATGAAAAAGAGATTTACCATGTATCAGACATAGTCTCTAATTTCACAAAGACTATAAATGAGAGCCCATGAGGAAAAAAAAAAAATCATTGGTGGGTAGTATTGCAAAATTAAATTGAATTCTTGGAAGGAAAAACTGCAGTACAGAAGACAAAAAATTGCAAATCTGAGCTCCAGGAACTTTGATATTTGGAGGTCATTTCTTTTAAAAGGCATTTGTAGATAAGTTTATTGGAAACAGGAGATTGTAATATAATCATTTCTATCACGTGGGCATCTAAACTTTTTTTTTTTAATACAAATATAAAACTAAGTGTTACAGTCTTGAGATATTGGCTTTCCAAGAGTTTGGGGGCACTGGACTAGATTTCAGATTTTTTTCAGCCAAATGTGCTTTAAACTAGCTTAAAAGATACCACCTGTTTTGGTTAATTTTGCGTGTCCACTTGGCTAGGCCACGGTACACAGATATTTAGTCAAAAGACAATCTAGATGTCCTGTGAGGTGTTTTTTTTTAAAGATGAGATTAACTTTAAATTAGTGAATTTTGAATAAAGTGTAGGAGCCACCCTCTATTATATGGATGGGCTTCATCCAATCAGTTGAAGGTCTTAAGAGATAAAAAGTGTGGTTTCCAGGGAAGAATGAATTCTGCCTCTGGACTTCCTTTAGACGATAACTGCAACATCAATTTTTCCCTGGGATTTCAGCCTGCTGGCCTTTCCTACAAAATTTAGTCATTCCAGCTGTCCCACCCACCATTTCCTTAAAATTCTCTCTCTCTCTCTCTGTCTCTCTCTCTGTCTCTCTCTCTGTCTCTCTCTCTCTCTCTCTCTCTCTCTGTCTCTCTCTCTGTCTCTCTCTCTCTCTCTCTCTCTCTCTCTCTCTCTCTCTCTGTCTCTCTCTGTCTCTCTCTCTCGTTCTGTTTCTTGGAAAATCCTAATACACCATAAAGTCTTTTTTTTTTTTCTCTTAAAGATGATTGATCATACTATCTCCCTCTATTCAAATTATTTACTCTGCCCAAGACATTTAAACATACTCTGACGACACATTGAACATTTATTGAACTATTATTTAAATGTTTTAATGTTCCAATTTTCTAACTTCTTTTTATTTAGTCATTTCTCAAAAAAATAAATAATAAATAAATGCATGCTCTTTTGAAGAAAGTATTATATCTCATAATGTTTCTTACAATGTCCAACAAATAGTTTTATATGTAAAATACAGTCAAATGAATTGCAATTCAATTTGATAATAGTTTGATAAATTTGTCCCTATTTATTTTCCTGATCAACCTTCCTGTTCCATTTGGCTATGATGTGTAACTGTGTGAGGCCTTATTTATCTGCGCTACATGGTGGTCCTCATAAACAAAAATGGCAATGACAAATGTCAAAATGGGACGGGAATGAACTCACGTTCCATCCACCTCTACCAAATATATGTGTGTGTATATATACATATACACACATATATATACATGTACATATATATATATATATATATATATATCTGTGGGTGTGTGTGTATGTGTATATATATATATATGTATATATATATATATACATATATATATGTGTGTGTATATATATATATATATATATATATATATATAATTTACGCACACACATATACAAGATCTGAAAAATAAGTCCACGAACTCATCCTAGAAAAAGTGCTACATGCCTCATTGCTGAATATCACTTTGAAGTACTCCACTTGGGAAGCTATGCACCAATGTCAACACCTAGTCCATTCTTTAAAACAATTTTGGAACTCTTTTTCTGGAATGGCCATCAGAGCTGTCGTCATATTACCCTTGAGGTCCTGAATGTCATCAAAATATTTTCCTTTTAATATTTCCTTTATCTTCAGGTAAAGAAAGAAGTCATTGTGAGTAGGGAGGGTGTTCTGATAGTTATTTATTTGCTGACTAAAAACTCCCTCATGGACAGTGCCATGTGAGTTGGTGCATTGTCGCGATGCAAAAGCCATGAATTGTTGGCAAAAAGTTCAGGTTGTCTAACTTTTTCACACAGCCTTTTCAGCACTTCCAAATAGTAAACTTGGCTAACTGTTTGTCCAGTTGGTACAAATTCATAATGAATAATCCCTCTGATATCAAAAAAGTTTAGCAACATCACTGCAACAAGTTTTCAAACTTAATTGTCCAAATTTGTTTTGTGTGTGTGTTCATATATGTGTGTACACACATATATACATATATTCACAGATGAGAGTGTCTTCTAGAGGAATTCTATACTTAGCTTACTAACACCAGCTTTCATAAAGAGAAAGTTATCACAGTGCTGGTTTTGAATTATAATTGTTCCAATTTTAATAGGAAAAAACAACCCTACAACCCTATAGATTTAACTAATTTTTTCCTGTACCTGTGTAGAGAAGTTTTCATTATCTATTTTCATAGATGTATAATCAATTAATGCAGCCACTATTCTTAATAAGTTACATACATCAATCATAACTAAATCAAGTTCAATATTTATTGACCCAAATATTGGTAATTCCTGAATAATAAATTTGGAAAAGTTTCTAAGGTCCTTGAAAATGTTCACCTCATTCAATATAGAAAAAAGAAAAAAAAATGGCCCACATATTTTCTATTAAAACTTTAAAACAATTCTTGTAAGATTTTTCTACCGTCATAGCGTTTATAATATTTTCATAGGTCATTAGACTTCCAGGTACTTGTTGGACATGTAAAATGCCCAATGGAACAAAAAAAATTTATTGACCAATATTGAATCTATTCTATTTTAAATTTAATTCACTTATAAAAAAGTCATACAGATTTATATTTAGTCAATACATGTTAAAATGCAATCTAAAGCCCAATTCATAATTTATTCTATTATATATTAATATAATATAAAATATATCTTCTTGATTTACTCTCATGTGCTTTAAATTTCCTAGAGTACTTAAAATATGTTTTAAAATGTATACATAAGACTGGTCATGGCCTGAAAAAAATGTTAGCCTTACGGTAATATCACAAGTTTGGCTTCTATCCTAATGGAATTGATATAAACTAGGTTTTCTTGCATATTTATCTTTCGATAAGGGGAATAACCATCTTTACAGAATTAGGTACGTTCTATTTCCCTTGACATTCAATTATTAACAAAAGCAGTATTTAAAGTGAGACATATAGAATTTGCCACACATGCTCATATTAAGAAATACTGTTTTGAACATATAAAACTAGGACTTAAAAACATGTGTATCATTTGTTATCAAGTACCTTTGTCTTATTTATACCAATTCTGTTTTCTTGGACTCACATAATACTTTTCTCTAAGATAAATGCCACTTAGAGATATATTTGAATAGTTTTGATTTGCCTCGATTTATTTTCCTCTGCATGTTATTAACAGGAAATAAGCTCTCCAATGAGGAAAGTTGATATAATTATTAGAGAATCACAGTATCACATTTGAGTATTGATTGGCTGAATCAGACTTTCCCTTTCTTATTTTCTTGCTATTGTGATTTGAAAAACACTCAAAGAAGCTTCTGCGAACTGACAACTACCTGTACCATATGTGTCTGGGTTGAAAGAGGCCTTACAGTTTAATGATTGTAAGTCTTGCTGGCAGACTTACATTTCATGAAATCATGAGAGAATACTGAAGTAGCTTCAAACTTGTGTAAGTGGAAACTGTGCCTATAGCATATTCTTAGCCATGGCAAATGTTTCCAAAACCTCTTCCTCTAACAAAAAGAGCAAAGCTGGGATTCGAGAGGGAAAAGGGATATTTTATAACAGAAAAATTTAAAAGAACTGAGGAAGAAAAATAGAGAGGCACCAGGTACAATTTTACAAAAATCAATCACACACAGCAGTGAAAAATTTTGAATTTAACATATCTTTAGTTCCTTTAGTATTTCCCTTCTTTAATTATAGCCTCTCTACCAAACAGATCTGTTTGTGTTTAGAACTATCACCCTAGTTTTTTTTTTTCTAATTCTGTAGAAGGTTCTCAACAACAAAAAAACCTTTTTAATTACATATAGAGTATAGTCTACTAGATCCATATTTAGATTCTGAAACATGTACAAATTAATTAAGCATTCCGTATTTTTTTGTTGTTCTGGTATCCCTCATTATTATCCCTTCCTGTAAACATATTTCTAATTGTTTATATGTCTGTGTTTGCTTATTTTACCATGAGCTGCTCAAATGAAGTAGCCATATTTGTCTTTAATGTTTTATCTTTAGTGTTTTCATATTTATCTTTAATATGTAATGATATTATTGGTATTTAGTAACTATCAATATATTTGTTATTGGAATATTTCTCTGATAAATCTAGGATATTACCACAAGTTAGTGCTGTTTTATTTGCTTTCCTTTATTTGTATCTAAATAAACATGAGATAATCATTTAGAGTATATAGAAGTTCTCTGCCTTCCAACCAAATAACTGCTTTTTCCTCCCTTTACTCATATATAATATGGAAAGCAGAGAAAAAAAACATAGAAAATAAAACAAAAAAAAACTGTATAATATGGCACTGGAAAAATTTTGGTTGTTGTTGTTGTTTTACATAGAAGTCTTGAAAAGTGAGGGGAAATCCATTATTTCTTCCCATCATTTAAATTGACCTTGGTGGGTCAAGCAAAGATGATTCCAAAATTAGTGTCTCTTTGGAGAACTTGGAAGCCTTTCCTTTAAAAGGAACAACTAATTTCTGTTATTATAGAGTATGCGTTTATAAAGTGATGCATTTGCTAACTGTGAATTAATAAAATTATAACGAACTATAGTATCACAGTCTTTATTCTAAAAGTATATATATGTGGGGTCCATGAACTGTTTCACACAGTAATTGTTTCCAAGCATATGGCCTTTGCTGGATCATGTAGATTATAGTACTGAATACCCTACACGATTTAGCAAACCCAAATTATCAGTGGGCTGAGTATTGTGTGGCAGCAAGCTGTGGAGAACATAACCAATTGCAAAATTTAAAGAAATAATAAAATACTTGACATGATAGCCTGGTCAGCGAAAAGAGGTCATAAACGCTTGAACACTATTTTCTTATTTTAGGAAAAGCCATAGAGTTGATATTAAAACACAAATATTATTTCATAGCTAGAGGTTCTGAAAGCGATGGAAAGATAAATGATGTTTATTGAAATAATTATTTGTATCATGCATTTGACATTATTCCATCAGGCCTTCAGTAGCCTAAGGCCTACTTCTACATAATGCGTGACAGACAGAATGAGTACTTTCCAATAAAGAAAACATTACAATTCCACAAAACTGTGCTAAGTTCAGTTATTTGAAAGGATCAGAGGGGTACTTAGTCAAGGAGCACCATGGCAGAGACTGAAAAATAAGAGGCCTTGACAAACAAGTTCTTATTCAAAGCATCCTTTGCTGAAGACATTGTAAGATGCGGAATGCTACCCAACACAGAGCTGCTAATATTGCATTATGAAAGGTGTCTTTTCTTAATACTTTGCAATTCTCTGAAAGAATAAAACCTAAATTAGAAATATTATATGGCACACTTATGAAAGCCACAGAAAGAAGTATCATACAGGCAGTTTTTCTCTTACAAGGAGGACAAAAGGAAAAAAAAACACTGCAGGACAATATAAATTATCCCCTTTCTACTATAAGCTCAAAGGCAGATGCTATTTCTGAATAATGAATACTAGCCTGATTTCCTTACCTTCCTTTTCCTTTGGCTAGCTAGTCTATAATATCAGTGGGATTAGGCAATCTGGCAGTTTTACTTAGTCTTCAGCATTTCTAACTTTGCAATTACTTGATGGATGGCAGCAAATTATCCAACTCTTTTTCTATCCTTGACCAGGACTACAAAGCTTCTTGTAAGAGTAAGTAGTTAATAAATATTTGCTGAGTGGAATATTAATAATCAAGCACAGAGTGCTTAGAAGGAATGTTCTTTGTGTCAGTTTTATCTGCTCTTGATTCTACTTAATTATCTTTTCCTTATTGAATTTTTTTATAACTTTGATGTTATTATGATACATGATCATTTTGGGAGCACTTTTAAAGTGTTCAAATACCTTTCACCTTTAGTATTATCCTCTCTCTCTCTCTCTCTCTCTCTCTCTCTCTCTCTCTCTCTCTCTTTCTCTCTCTCTCACACACACATACACACACACACAAATTGAAGGGTTGATATTCAAATCCATGCAGTTGGAAGTCTATCCATACTCCTCACAGAAAATAATCAAATGAAGTTTTTCACAGTTCAATTGAATTGTACTATTTTTATGAAAGTTATATAATACTTTCACTTTTGGTAATTGTATTAGTCAAGGTTTTCAAGAGAAACACAATCATTAGGAATACACGCATATATATGTGTGTGTATATATATATATATATATATATATATATGTATATATATGCAAATATAAATGTGTATATGTATTAAATCTACATCTCTCTAAATGTGTGTGTGTGTGTGTGTGTGTGTGTGTGTGTGTATGTATTTATAAATTGATTATTATAAGGAATTGGAATTGGCTCACATGATTATAGAGACTCTCAAGTCCCAAGATGTACAGGGAGAGTCAGCAAGCTGGGCAAGCAAGAGAGCCTGTGGTGTAGCAACAATTCAGAGGCCAATGGCTTCGAGATCCAGGAAAAACTGAGGTATCAGTTGCAGTCTGAAGGCAAGAAAAAGCTGATGATATACAAGTTCAAGTCATTCAGGCAATAGGACTTTCTCTTACTCCGGGGTTGGAGAGCAACTTTTTTGTTCTAGTCAGACCTTTAACTAATTGGATTAGGCCCACTCACATTATGGAGGGTAATCTGCTGTACTAAATCTACCAATTTAAATGTTACTCTCATCCAAAAACACCCTCCCAGACACACCCAGAATAATATCTGATTAAATATCTCGGGACCCCTTGGCCCAGGAAAGTTGATGCATAAAATTGACCATCACAGCAATGAATAGTTATTTTATCTACTATGTAGATTAAAATCATAAACTAGCAATAGATCTCTTGAAGGAGCTGCTCCATATGATACAATGGTCCTAATTTGATGGTGTTAGCGTTTGAATTTTGATATGTTCGGTATAAGAACAAGCTTCCTTTCTTTGTTTCTTCATTTCTTTGTTTCTTTTCTGTTTCTTTTTCTTTCTATCTTTCTTTCTTTCTTTCCTTCTTTCTTCTAATTTGGTAAAATCCAGTTTAAACATGTTTATATAATTTTTAAGTTGTGTTTAACTGAGTAAAAAAACTATTTGTTCTACTGTTTATATGGTTTCTATATATACAGTATAATATAATATGCATTTGCATGGTAGATAGTGCCTACTAAATAAATATCTGTTGATAGAAATAGTTTTTTTCTTTTTATTAAGATAGAATATGCATACCCAAGACACATCTTGATTTATTTGGCATGAATTTATGTCTGAAACCAACCCCTCAAAATCAATTAACATAAATAAGTAAAGAAAAAAATAAATCATGCCAAATACATACCATACACACACAGACACACACACACACACATACACACACAACTTAATGATTGTGGGTAAGATATCATAAAACAAACTATATGCAGAGGGTGCCAATAAAATGTATACACATTTTAAGAAAGGAGAAAACTATTAAAATTGTAATACTCAATATAGACTGATAACAAAAGATGAATACAAGTCATATGTATGCATTTTTGGGCACCCCCAATATAGAGTATATGCAAATACAGAAGAAATGAGTAAAAAGAGAGAGGAGAGATAAGGGTATACTCAAGGAATGGAGAGGGATACATCAAGAAGCAAAATGGCAGCAATCATCTCAATAACAGCAATAGAAGCTAGAGAACAATAGCACAAGTAGACGTAAAAATTCTAAAATATTGATTTCCAATACAGAATTTATAAAGGATTTTTATTTTCTCCAAAAGAGCATGCAGGTTAGAGAGTGAAAAAAGGTATACATATAAAAACTCAAAAATTCACTTTCCACTCACTTATTCTATGGATGCTACTGAAATTTGACACAAAGGATATCAAGAAGCGAGGGAGGGCAAATTTGTGTTACAGGAAATATAGGATCCAATACAGAAATATGATATAGGTAGATAGAGATATAGATGTAGATATAGATAGATATAGATATGTTTTATATGTCTGCAGGAAATTATAACGTTAGGATCTAAAATTAAAGCTACACACTTTTGACTACAAAACTAATTAGCAAATACAAGAAGAGATTATCTGCTCTATAATGTTTTAGTAGTATATTTATCACTATATGTTGTAACTCATTGAAGAATATTTATACAATGACTTTTAAGTTTTCACACTTTTAGCATTAAATGAAGCTACACAAAAATAGCAAAGCGACTTTCATAAAGCATTCATAGTGATGTCCAAGAGAGGACTCGCCCTGGAGCAGCATGTCTTCCCATAAGAAAGAATACAAGAATGAGACAGATGCAGGAAAGCGCAAGGAGTTTATTGAAATGAAAGTACACACCTGAGAGTAAAGTGCAGGCAAACTCAGAGGTTGAGTCCTGCCGAGGAAGTCCTGATCATGGGTGTGTATATGTCCCAGGGTCAGATTTCTGTAAGTCTCTTTGTAGTAACCACAATGTAGATGAGATGATAATAACATTATAATTAGCTAAAGGTCAAGTCCCATCAAGGGGATTAGTCTTGCTGGATGAAACTGGTTCTTGTTCTTCTCCAGTTGCAGGTGCTGGAGACAGTCACTTGGTACTTGTGTAACCAGTGAGGTGCCTCAGTTGTACCCTGGAGGGGTTTGTCAATTTCCTAGGCTACCTATTTTGTCTCAATAGTAAATCCATGTATGTGATTCCAATGAAAAAGAGTGTTATGCTGACTCTGGGACTTTATTATATTGAACATGTGACTTTAAATTAATATAGAGTTAGGAATTTACATAATGAAAATAATATAGCTGATCATGAATGTTAATTCAATAACAAAGGATGTATTTCAATTGTGTGCATGCATATAGGCATAACTCAAGCAGAAATATAAAGAATGTATCCAAAATCCACAAGCTGTTCTTAATCTTTCACCATCCCCTCCCCAGTACCATTGATCCAACTACTTTTGCAAAATTGTTTCATTTTTCTCATAGTTTTTAAAATGCATGTTTCTAAATAATATAGTTCATGTACTATTTTTTTTTATTTGTTAACTTTAGATATTATGGTGTGTTTTCTATTATGGAAAAATGGGGTTTTCAGTTCTTTTTTGCAACCCTCTTCATATTTCTCAAAACCTATTACATTTTGTTCAAGTCAATATGCAATGCTTAATTATTCTGTATATGAAAACATTGTTATTTATTAAACTAAGAGATACATCACATTACCCATTACATATAAGTTTTATTTTCTCTCTAGAGTTAATTATTTTTGTGTCCAAAACTATCAGATGCTCTAAATGCCTAGCAATCTGTGCCCTAACAAGCTCTATAGGTGATTCTGATGCAAGCTAAAGTTGGAGATTCACTGTTATGAGGTCATAAGACAATAAGTTATCTTTAAATTTATTTTCCCCCATTGGGAGAAGTCCAATTGGTAACCTGTAGTAGACTTTCTCAATGGAATACTCCAGTGAGGTGGAAGAAGGAAGTGGTCATTTCCAAGTTCAGTATAAAAAGTAATTAAAACTCTTGAGTTTCCAGCACTGTGCCAATCTTTCTTGCCCAGTTTTCCTGACTCTAGCATCTCTTTCATGCCATTTCTCTAGAAATTAAGTCTTTACCAGTAAAGATGTAAAGAGAGGAGGCTGATCCAGGCTGGGTAGTGATAGGACGGCCGGTAAAGGAACGCGCATGGTCAGGCAAGTTAGGGAAGTTTTTATTGTAAGAGACAAAAGTTTATCTGGCTGAGCAAAAGATGGCTACAGCCCGGGCTGCATGTCTAAATGAGACTTGTGGCCCCAAAGGAGGGGGTGAGGAGGGTTTTATAGGGCCTGTGCTGACAGGGTAGCATTGTTTGAACAGAAAATGCTGACTGCCTGCAAGCCAGTAGCTGTTTTGTGGCATTTTCTGTTATTGCAGGTTTGGCTCTGTCTGCAGGTGCAGGCCAACAGACATTTTGTTGTTTTCTTGAAGACATGGCTCTGTCTGTAAGTCAACGTCTCTGAGACCTAACATTCAAAGACCTAACATTAAGTCAAGGTCTCTAACATTCAGAGACCTAACAGGGAGGTGTGG
The DNA here is from genome assembly GCF_057876585.1 of Rhinolophus sinicus. Classification (NCBI taxonomy): domain Eukaryota; kingdom Metazoa; phylum Chordata; class Mammalia; order Chiroptera; family Rhinolophidae; genus Rhinolophus; species Rhinolophus sinicus. The sequence continues at coordinate 195,380,191 of NC_142501.1, forward strand.
TGACAACTGACCTATAGGCAAACTCACATTTTATCCCTGTGCTTTAACTCCTGTTTTCTGGAGTACCTAGTATTAGAAAAGTGCTTGGAGAAATTTAAATATGACATTTTTTTTTTTCTTTTTTATATCTTACACAATAAACTAAATAACACAGCAATGGATCTTCCTGTTGCTTTTGGTTTTATGATAATAGAATGTTGAAAATTACCTTTTGAAGAAGTTATTTTTAATTGTATGAGTGTCCCTTTGCTAAAATAATTGACTCTATTTACCAGTTATCTCATTTACCATATGGTAAAATTATTTCTTTTGAGACACTCAGGTTTGGGAAGTCAAGATTATTCATGCAAAAATAATTAGTGAATGTCCACTATTTTCCAAATATTGACCTAGAAGCAGGATAACTTTCTGTTGTCATCTCCTTTAAGAGACTTATAGTCAAGTTCATGGAAAACTATACATACCCATAGGAGATCAAATAATAATGCAATTTAGTACAAACATGTTATTTTGGAATCGATATCAATGGGAATTTGAGTTACTCAAATAACTGCATTGAATTGGAATGATGATTTGGATAAAAAAAATGAGTGGGAGCATATTCCAAGTAGGTTAAAATATTATCAGATAATCTAAAGACAGTTAAAAATTCATGTAATTATCTTTATTCTACTTTTTTCTCTCAATATTCAAAATGACATTTTAAAATATAACCCATATTACCATATTTCCCTGAAAATAAGACCTAGCCTGACCATCAGCTCTAATGCGTCTTTTGGAACAAAAATTAATATAAGATCAGTCTTATTTTACTATAATATAAGACCAGGTCTTATAATATGATATAATGTAATGTATTATAATGTAATATAATATAATATAATATAATATAATATAATATAATGTAATACCGGGTCTTATATTAATTTTTGCTCCAATTACATATTTTCTAAAATATAGAAACGTATTTATATAAATAATACATTTTAATAACCATATTTCCAATATAATTTATACATATAAAATTGGTTTACATCTCTGTGCGTGTATGGATAGACATAGAGCACTGTATTAGGCCCTAAAATTTTTTCTCATGCAGTCATCAACACAATACTATCACTGAAGTACTATAATTTTTCTCATTTTTCAGATACAGAAACTTTAACTCATCAAAGGTTGTTAATGGAAGAAGAGGGATTCATACCTAGATGGTTCAACATGAGTCAGATAATAACCTAACTTTCATTCCAATTAAACACATTAAATAAATGTAGAATTTGAATACTTTATCCTCCAAGGAATCAGAGTGGTGTATGTTTTGGGGTACTAGGAAAATTGAGTTTTCTGTTCAGTTAGAGCTTAATGAGAATCAAATGTCTATTTTTCTTTTTTTTTGACAATTGTTGAACAGCTTGATAAGTATGTGCTCCAACATGTAATTACTTGGGGAGCAGCCAAATTCAGAAGGATAAACCTGAATGAGTCATAAATTGAAAGTAGTCGGAAAAGAGGGAGAATCTGGGTAGGAGTCAACGTAACAGAGAATAGCAGATAATAGAAAAAGTCTGTACTATTAGGCAAAGGCAGGAATAGACAAATTCCCTAGAAGGATTTGTACTCAGCAAAAGCATCTGGAAATTATGCCTTTTGAATAATTAAAAGTCTACTTCATATAGTATTTATCACTATAAATTTATTTCAAATTTATTTCAAATTTATATCATTTGCTGATTAAACATTAAACCAATATCATTAATTTTAACCATAGATAAATTTGAAATTTGAATGTTTGTTAAGAATTTACATAGGATTATTATTAATTTGTCTCCTACTTTTTTTTTTTTTTTTTTTGTAAATCATCCCCTAAATACTAATTAAAATAAAGAAATATAATAAACCTTCTGTGTCTGGCAAAGTGACACACTGACGATTCTGAAACCTCCTTCAACATGCTGAATATATTTTGAAAATCTTTCAGTGTGTAGCATAGTTAGCAAGAATGTTTAAAAAAATGAAATCAATTAAAAATTTAAAAATACCTAGAAGAAAGCAAGCATTAATAGAGGAAAGCTCTCAAAAAAGCTACAGTTGCTCTGAGGAAATATGCAAATTTTAGGAGATTTTAGGTTTATGGTTTTAATCCAAGTGTAAAGAAAAACAAAACAAAAAACTTCAGACTGACAAAATGTCAGAACAAAAACTCCTCAATAGAAAGCCATGACTCCAAAATATTAAATCTCAATAAATACCTAACTGGGAGAAAAATATCACTTTCCAAAACAAAGAGACAATAAGTAAGGATAACAAATGAGGGAGTGGGGGACAAAAAGCCTTCCTTGACAATTCATAATCTTCCAATCTAGCCTGACACAGGATTGAGACCAGAAAACATATTACCTATAGAAACCAAATACAAAAGCGCAAATTTTATGTAGAATTTGAGTATTATCAATACTCCAGACACCTTGTAGAAGTAAGCATAGCCCTCATTATAGCAACAGATGTCATTACTGCCTTCAAAGTTTTCTGAACTAATACAGTGAAATAGTCATCTACTAAATGTAAGGAAATAAAACAATCAAAGAAACAGTTTACTGTGCGCAAGAGTTAGAATATACACAACAAAAGAATCAGAATCAGATGTAGAGTATTAAAAAGTATAAATATTATGTTTTAGTAATAAAAGGGGATGTTTAAGTAGGTGAAAGAGAGGAAGCTATCAAAATACTAAATATGATTTCAGAAATAAAAATTCTAGAAATAGAGAAAGAGCTCCTCAGATAAGATAAATAGAAGAGGCACGATGAGGAAAGAATGAAGCACAAATCATAATAAAATTACTCAGAATTCAGTTTAGAAAAACAGAGACAGAAAAATAAAAGGGAAATTAGACATTTGAGAATAAAATGAGATATTTTAGCACTTATTAGGAAAACCAAATGAAGCTGGTGAAGAAGGTAGTGATAAAGTTGTACTAGATGAGAAAATTTCAGAATTGATTTAAGATAAAACTGTTCAGACTCTGAAATCTTCATGATTCTTATGCAGGACAAATTAACATAATTCCATACCTAGAATCATCGTAATGTAACTACAAAACAATAATGACAAAGAAAAACCTTACCTAAATTAGCAAATAAATACATACAATCCCCAAAGGAACAGAGATCTGAGCACTTACAGCAACAGTATTTGTCAAACTCAATGGAATAATATCTCAAAATATTCACTGCCAATAACCATTATCTAGCCTAGCATAAAAATAAAATATGGTCAAGATCAAGAATGAAAGAAGGGCATGGCAGCAAAACAAAAGTTGAAAAGTTTATTGCCAACACAACTATGTTCAATAAGAATGAGCCAAACAAACTAATGGAAATATGGTCCAAAAATATGAATGAACACCGTCTGAAATATATAGGAAGAGATAAGAAGAAGAGGGAAATGTGAAATGACTACTTAATGGGTATGGAGTTTACTTTTGGGGTGATGAAAATGTTCTGGAACTATGAATTTTGATGGTTGTATAACATTTAAAATTTTCTAAATTCCACTCGAGTTTACACATTGAAATGGTTAAAATAGTCAATTTTATGTTATGTACTTTATCACAGTAAAAAACAATATTTACAAAGGCGTATTACCAGAACAGTTGTGCTATATAATGGCTTGAAGTTTACCTCATAAAGTGTAGTATTTCAAGAGTTTTTGAGTTCAAATCCTGGCTTCACCACACATTATCTACATATTCTTCTGTAATTTATGAGCCCTTCCTTGGTCTCTTGTTTATATAGTAAGATGGAGTTAATTATAATAACAACTACACTGTAAAGATTAATAATGTGATAAGGCATAGAAAATCCTAACATAAAATCTCATTTAGGTTTACATATTAACTTGTTATAATTTATTATGATCATTAATATCATTATTATTACTGCTAAGATCTTGCTTCTCATATTTTCTCAACTTGAAGTATTCATATCAAATTTTTGTGCCATTCTTCATATTCAGGTTGTGGATTAACTTTTCCGGAATACCTCTCCTAAACCCTCAGGTTACATTTATGCCTTTGCTCTCCACTTCCCTTGGTTGCTGTATATAACACCCCTTTAAGATTTAGGTCATATTGAATTTATTAGTTTATTTGTCTCATTCCTAAAGAGTCAGTTTCATAAAAGCAATGTATTTTTCAACGTTGATTCTTGAGCACATACTGCAACACAACACAGACATGCACACATAACACAACATCCAGAATTCATGTTTGCTCAATTGAACAGTATCATCTGCATGACTGACACATGCTTTATGTAGTTTCTTTTATTGAACATGTTTTATTTTCCATTTCATGAATGCCAAATTATGCCACTAAAGAATGTATGAACCTCTCAGTGTTTCCTATATTAAGGTAAAAGAAGAACTTAATAGTATATTCATTTAGCAAATATTTAGTAGCACTAACTGTATTCCAAATAGTAGTTCTCAAACTATTTTTATAGTTCTATGGTTTGTATATGAGTTTGGGAAAGAAAGAGAAAATACTTTAAGAGCCAAAGTGAAACCTTAAATACTGACTAAGAATGCATGCTGGCTAGGAGTTGCACTGATTCGCAGTTGGCATTTTTTTTGTTTTGTTTTACTGGGAAAAAGAAAGTTTTTTCCAAATAACAAAAAAGTACAAACAAAGATTAAACACACACATGCTTTTTGCAAAGATTTTCTCTGTCTAACCACATATTTAGTTAGTATTTAGACTATTACTCAAGCAAATGGCATGAGTAGAATGAGAGGAGCTATGATACAGTCAACCTGAATATCCACAGTGCTATCAGTTTGGCACAAAAGACCACAGAAGTGGTGAGTTACATCAGCGTGGCATTAATCTCCTAGGGAAAAAAAGCTAAGGGGGAAAATAAACAAACACAACAAAACAAAACACACACACATACAAAAAAACAAGCCATCATCCATAATCTTGTTAATTCTGAGAATGGAAATACATACATATTAGTAATTGCTTTTTATCCAGATATTGTAAAATTATATGACATATAATACTGTGTCTGACTGATTTTTCATTTTGAATAGTGTTTGTCAATTTCAGTGGCTACCAACTAAATTGTTGTCAAAACATTTAAATTATTATATACATGCAAAGCTGTCATTTTGTGCAGGTTTAAGGGATAAAGATGCATCAATTAATAATCCTGGTTTGACTTTATCTAAAAATTTTTTTTTCCATTTTGAGGTACATATAATACATAATTTGTACTCTCCCTCATGCATCTGCTTTTAGGAGCTTATTCACTGTGATACAGCATATTTTGCCCTAACCATATATAATAAAATGAAAGCAATAAAGAGCACTGTAATAAAATGGGATCCTGCAAGTTCTTTCAAAACCAACATACATTTGTTAGAAATCTCCATCAGGCTAGTCAATAAGGAAAATGATACAGTTACGGCTTTAGCTTTATGCATTTGAAAATTTGGTAACACAACAGAGAAACCATTTTTACTTTGCCTTGAATTAGAGCTCCACAAGCTGGGAGCACTTATCTTTTAGGAATGGTTTACGAGTCTACCGAGATATCAGCTAGGTTCGGGAATGCTTTGGGCATCCAGAGGACACCTAGGATGACCACAGCATGACTCGGATGCTTGTTCAAGTACCCAGTCTTTTATAGAAATGTATTGGAATAACCTCTGTGAGATACTATGCTAAAACCCATGGAGTCACCGGAGCTGCTGTCTTCTGCACAAAATAACTGGTACAAAGGGTAGAGGGTGTTAAAATCCAGTCCTAGTGTTGCTTCATCCACCAAGATAAATAGGCTTTTCGGTAATTTACGTGTGCTTTTGCCTTCCACTTCATCTTTCAATATCCGCACAGGGTGTGTCTGTCATGTTATGAAAATAAAATGTGACTTTAATGATGTAATAAGCAATGTTGATTATAATGATGATAGCTAGAAATTGAATGCTCCCTTTCTAGTCACTAACATATATTTACTTTAATTTTTATTACTCTTCCCAGAGGTAGTTAGCATTATTTATTTCTATCAATAAACATTATCAGGCATTACTATGAGCTATATGCTCTCCAAGTTGCTGTGGAATATCAACAAGAAAAAGACCTAGGCTCCCCTCAGGGGGCTTTCAATCTAGTAGTGCATGCAAATAATACAATGCCAAGTTTTATAAATGCAACAGTGGAGGGGGGAAAAAAAAGAAAAAACTGCACACTGTGAGATAACAACAAAAATACATAAATGATTCTGATTGAGTGATCGAGAGATATCATTGCAACCAAAAATATATTTGTCACTTAAAAGTATGTGAAATATATGAACAAACATGGAACAGACTAGAAGTACGGTGGCTGTTATGAGTGAAAAATGGAAAGAGACGGTCTTCTGTGCAGAAGAAAGTGAGAAACGAATTTATTTGAAACTGTCTACTTAATTTTGAAACCAGTAGTCAAACTGACAATTGGTTTTATCATCACCTCATTTCATTCTTGAAATCTACTCCAGTCAACAAAATTGTTTCTAAAATAGATATCTTATTTCTAAATAACATGAATTTATGAGTTACTGTGGTTTCTCTCTTTTTTTCCCTACACACATAAATATTTCCAGAAGTCAATTTAATTTCAATGTTAACCTCATACTCTTGAGATAAATCTTTGGGTCATAAATCGTTTTTAATTACTGGATTAAATCTGTTAATCTGTTTAAGATTTTCACATGTAGATTAGTTGGTGGTATTGAACTATACTTTTACATGAACTACCTTTACCTGGTTTTGTATTATATTAGTTCTCTATTTATGCATAGCACATTGCCACGAATTTAGTAACTTAAAAACTATACCATTTATTATGGCACACATGGGTAGGTCAGAAGTCTGGGATGGCTCAGAACTTGATGAAATCAAGATTCAGGGGAGACCTAGATCTTATCTGGAGGATCTAGGACAGAAGCACATCCAAATGTATTCAGGTTGTTAGCTGAATTCAGTTTCTTGGGTTGAAAGTCAGATCCCCATTTCCTTGCTGGCCATCTATCTACTTGGGGGCTGCTTTCAACTTCTAGAAAGAGCTTGCATTCCTCATCATGTGGTCTTTCATCTCTAAGCCAAAAGTAGTGCTTGTAATACTTCTAGTGCTTCAAATCTCTCTGATTTATCTGCTCGTATGATTAGGTTAGGCCCACGGAGATAATCTCCATATACAAGACCAACTGATTTAGGGACAGTCTGTTTGCAAACTCTCTTCACAACACTTCAGTTAGTGTTTGACAGAATATCAAGGGTGAGGATTTGGAGAACCATCTTTAGAACTCTTCCTATCATAGGTAACAAGATTATATTCCAGAAAGTAAATAGAGAGAAAAATGATAACTAACTTATTAGTTATCAAAATGATAACTAATGATAACTATCAAAATGATAATTAAAATGAAAACTAACATATATATGTATATATATATATATATATATATATACACATATCTATCTATATATATATATATATATATATATATATATATATATATATCTCCAATTTTTGAATAAATGCATTCATTTATTGTTGGTAGAAATTACTGGTAAAAATAGCTGCACCACATGTTTCATTATTTAGTTTATATCCTGTGGGTATATTCCATTTCTTTAATGATTACATTTCTTATTTTAGTTTTGACAAAGTTTTGAATTAATTGGCATAAAGTGATAGAATATTCATTGATTTTTAAATTACTTCTCTATATGTAATAATGCTCCCTGTCAGTATGAATATTATTTGTGATCCCTCTCTCTCTCTCTTTTCCCTCTTCTTCCTTTTTCTCTCTCTCTCTCCATTCCTCCCCCTCTCTTGTTTAACATCTATATAGCTCTTTTCTATGTAGTTATACTTTTCAAATAAAATATTTTTGGCTTTGTTGATCCTTTAAAATTTGTTCAAAATTTATTTGATTCTGAGCTTACTTTTGCAACTTCTTTCCTTCTAATTAATGGATTTACTTTATTTTATTTTTATAATGTTTAAGTTGAATGATTAGATCATTTGTTTTCAGACTTTCATTTTTCTAACATATTCATTGAAAAATATGTTTTCCCTATATTTTAAATGCATTTACACATATTTCAATATAGTATTTTGATGACTATTGAAATAATGTATTAAAATATGTGTATTTTCTAATTTCTTTTTTTTTTTTAAATTAAAGTTTACTGGGGTGACAATGGTTAGTAAAGTTACACAGGTTTCAAGTGTACAATTCTGTAGTACATCATCTATAGATCACATAGTCTATCCACCACCCAGAGTCAGTTATTTTTTATATATAAGCTATCTCTGTTATTTTATTTTAATTTCCAAATATATTTAATTAAAATTTTTCTATTGATGTCTAACGTGATTGTAATATGGTCAGAGAAGTTAAATGTGGTCAAAATTAAATATTCTTTATGCTCAAGATTTATGTACAGGTGTTGATATTTTTTTATGATCTAATAAATGGTCCAGTTTTGTAAGTAGTCCACTATATCTTAAGGTGAGTATTTTAGCATTTTTAGATGTAAGTTTCAATATGTATTCATTACATCAGAGTTGTTATTTGTCTTCTATTTTTCTACTATGTACATAACTAGATTTCTTAGCAGTTGTTTTTATGTGAGAAAGAATTATATTCAATAAAATTTGAATGAAAATCCTATAGCAAAGCTTCAAAATGCAGTAAATATCTAGATTAAATGACCTACTCCTGATCATACAAAGATGCATACTATAGAGCACCTAAAACAAGATGGCATGTGAAAACCTCACAGTGTTGTAGATTTTGACAATTTCTCTTTCAAATATGTCTGTTATTAATTCTCATACTTTTAGGTAGAAACTAAAATTTCCTTTTGGTAAAATTTTCCATTTTGTTACTATGTAGGGTCCAATATTTTATCCTAACAATATTTTTTAATAAGTGTAGATTTCCTGATATCAATATACCTGCACTTATTTTTATTTATTTTCACTTTGCTTGGTATAACCTTTCAGCTGTTTTTAAAGCCTTTTGTTCTCTATGTTTTAGATGTTTCTCCTGTAAGAAGCATATAACTGGATTTATCATTCAATTTTAAAGCATGTGTCTTTTATCAGGAGAATTTCATCCATTTGAACTTGTTTCACTGGTATATTTTTGGTCAGTTTGCCCACCACAATCTATGCTTTCCTTTTACCCTTTTTACTATACTGAAAATTCCAGTAATGTTTATGTTAGCATCGTCATGCATTTTCATTTTATCATCATAATAGTTATCATAACTTCTAGGTATTTTGTAGTTGGTGCATTTTCAGCATATTTAATCCATTGTATTTTTTGAAATGTGAATTCCTGCTACTGAATTGTGATTTAAATTTTATTGTGTTATCCTGTCTCAACTAAAATTCTAAGAAATCTAACAAATTATGGTCATCTCAAACGAGGTAATAATGTTACTTTGAGTAAAACAATGTCTAAATGTTTAAATACACTATAAAATAGTGATCATGATTCCAAAAAGTCAATAAGGCATATAAGTAAAATGTGGCAGTTAGTATAGAACTCCATGCTTTTTGTTTAAATAAAATACAATTTTCAAATGTTCAGTTCCTCTTTATTTTTGGTGCAAAATTATAAAACAGTTATTTTTTCTATATTTTGTTAGAGAAGTCAGTGATTAAATTATTCAATTGTTTGAAATAAAAATACACTTCTAAATAAAATTATATTATTCAATTTAAATATGTGGGTTATACTGTTTAAATTTTCATTTTAAATACATTTTTTTATATAATGTATTTTGCACCTATTAAAATTGTTTTCAAGAACATTTAGTGTTGGGGAAATACATAAGTTAACTAGAAAAAAAGAATGACAGGAAATATTTTTGTTGTACCTACTGAAAGTTACCAGTGGTATATATAACATATTAGCAATCAAAAACCTGATAATTCACCATTGGTTTTAACATTTACTGTCACTAAACTTTCCCCAAGGTATTTCAGTATTTTTAGCTGCCCCCTTACATCATTGGTTTAATGCTACCAATATAATCACAATTAATTTAAAATTGTGTAATGAATGTGCTTTGTAATATATACACTGTTCATTCAGTTTCTACCTCCTGATATGAACAATATGTGAATTATGTACTTTTTCCACATAATAATTCTTCAAAAACTTGATGGTAGCTATTTTGCCTAATTATTGTGTTTTAATAGTCTCTGTCAATGAATAATTGGCTTGCCCAGAATAAATGGTGATTTTTTTCCTTGATTCATTCTATTACTCCATGATATAAGTCCTGGCCTTAAATAAGATTAAAATAAAATACATGTAAAGATTTTATATCATATTAAATTTACAAAATGTCTATGAATGTGCCTGCAGGTAAATCTACCAGATAAGTCTTATTATGAGAATTATTTGTCACTGATCTTATGAAGGTTTTGAGTGAAACAAGTCATTTTTTTTCTAATTTTTTCCATTATGTAGAAATATGTAGGAAATATCACATTGTTCATGTAAGAACAATGCTCTTTCAGTATAAGAATGAGTCAACCACTTCTTACTTTTGAGAGAAGGGAGGTTATGATGTTATTTGAATAAAGCAAATATTTCCACTGCCAACTGAGAAGACAAATTCCATAAACCAAGACCAATCTAGCTTTTTTCCCCAATTGTTTATATTATTTTTAACATAGCAATGCCAGTTGTTACACAATTAAATATCTGCCACATGATTGATTCATATTGTATCATAACACACTTAAATGAGATTCTCATATAGGCATTTAGAATTATGTTTATTCATTTAATGCAGTCGATCAAAAAGTGCTGACTGGACAGATATATTGTGTTTGCCACTCAGGATTTATTTAAAAGACAAAATTCCTCCCGCCTCCCTGAAACTATAGATTTTCCCCCAAAATAAAGAAGAAAATACGAAATGAAGACGTTTTATAGGTGATTTGGATTATCTATGTAGCTTGCTAAAATGAAAAGTAATATTTATGAAATACATGATTATAAAACAAGCCATGAAATATAACCTACTTTATGATTTTAAATGTTTATGTGTTTCAAGAATAAGCCACTTATGTGTTTTAAATGATCATAGGCTCAAATAGTTTATTCCAAAAAATACTTTTCCTTTTCTACGCATGAATATATATATATATATATATATATATATATATATATATATATATATATATATATAATATTTTATTTAGTTACAGATATTTTCACCAGAAGGAGACTTTAACCAAAATGGAAATGCAATTTTCTTGTGACTCAAAGACACCAAAATACAGAATAAGATTTTTTTTTTTTAAATTGGAAACATGGGCTTGAAAAATTCAGAGAAAGAAATATAAATTAGAGAAGTCAAATTTTTTTGAAGCAGCACCTTTGACAGATTCATGACAAGACGGAAGAATAATTTTTGTTTTGAACAGTAGGGTGAAAGACTAATGGTAAGAAATAGAAAAATCATTTTTATTGTGAGATGCAGTGCTGCGAGATTTGTGAGTTAAGAATTCTATTTTTTTTTTGAAGCTGAGGGTCAAAGATATATATGGATATATATATCTCCATATTTTTTTTTTCCTAGAAAATTTACCTAGTGATTTTTTGGGAGCTAAAGTCAAGTTTGCTGATTGCTGATATTTTTTTCTTTGCACTAAGGTTGTTAAGTATATCAAAAGAAAGTTAGTTTACAAATACATTTTATTTCTCGATGTTCATCTGATTATGTCAAAGAAAAACATGCAAAGGTCGTGAGAGATTTAAGTCACCAAAAGGTCAGTATTTTTTCATATTATATGAAAACTTATATTTTTTTCAATCTCTGGTGTCTCATTGAGGAAATAAATGTGTCTCTGCTGATAGGTAATGAATATATAAATTCTTCTGTGGCTATTTTGGAGATAAATTCTTGTTAGGGAAATATGTAAGACATATTTACCATCAGCATTGTATAAAGTCAGTTCTTTAAACTCTAGAGTTATTTTCCTCAAAGAGCAGTTGAGAAATTATTTTTAGCCCCTGCGTAATTTAAAGATATTAGAATCTGAAGTGATCAGATCATACCAAACTTAGAATTGAAAGGGGTTATGTTGTGTTATTCAAATTTCCCAAAGTACAGCCATGGTTCAGGAAAGACAAGTCTTAACATAGTGAATATGTTCATAATTAACTTTAGACTCAATACAACTGGATTTGAATCCTGACTATTTCAAGTTCTTCCTATGGGAATTTGACCAGGTTATTGAATCTTTCTATTTCTCTTATCTCATGTATAAAATTAAAATCCTAACACTTTATAACTCATTTCCTCATTATGAGCCTTAAATAGGCATTGTGTTGAAAGTTACCAGAGGGTAAAAGGGGAGGTGGGTGGTAGAAGAGGATAAGAGGGGGTGAAATATATGGTGATAGAAGGAGAACTGACTCTGGGTGGTGAGCACACAATGTGATATATAGCTGATGTATTATATTTATAGAAATGTACACTTGAGACCTTTGTAATTTTACTAACCATGTCATCCCAGTGAATTTAACTAAAAAAAAAAAAAAGTGATTATCATGGTGTCCAGCATAACATAAGAACTCAATAAGTAGATAGAATTATTTAGCAATAGTTGTCCTCAGTAGTGCTGTACTAGAGATATGTGGTTAATCAAACATTTTGGAAGAGAACCCACATTTCCTGTTTCCCAATGTAGCTTTTAGACATATCATTCAAGAATCTCTGAAAGACATTTTGAACATATTATTTCTTAGTAACATTCTAAATAATGAAAACTAATTTGGGAAATTTCTCTGCATAGCAAGACTTTTAGTCCCCAACCTCCACCTCCGCCTCAGCCAAAACAAGAACAACTACCATTTTTGCTAAATTTGTGTTTGTGGAACAGTATACTTGAAATGGACTTTACTTGACTTTTAAGTCCATAACATAAATATAATTAATGAAATAATTATAAATCACCTATGGTCTGAAATTTATTGTTGCACCTACTATCTGCCTATTTTAGCTTATATTTTAAATTCATGAAAATATCACTGAAAAAGAATGACAAAGATTATTGAGTTCTTACTATGTACCAAATAGTTTTCTATGCAATTTAAGTAAATTATATAATTTATATATGTTATTGAATCATTATAGCAATAACATGAGTTAGGTAAACTAGGATCCTCGTATTAGTTTTCTATGATTGCCACAACAAAGTACCATAGACAGGATGGCTTAAACAACAAAAATTTATTTCCTCACACTTCTGTAGACTAGTAGTTCCAGACCATCATGGTACTGGCAGGGTTTGTGTCTCTGAGGTCTGCCTTTTTTTTTTTTTTTGGGGGGAGATGGCCATCTTCTCCCTGGATTTTCAAATGGCTTACATCTGTGCTTGTATCTTAATTTCTTCTTATAAGAATACAGTCATATTTGATTAGGGACCACTCTAGTGACCTCATTTAACCTTGATTACCTCTTTTAAGACCCTATCTCCTAACAGTGTCACCCTGAGGTACCACTGGGGTTAGGACTTCAACGTATGAATTTTGGACAGACATAATTCATCCTATACCAATCCCCATTTTTAACAGGTGGGACAAGCCAAAGGGAGATAAATTAGTTTTCCTAAAGGCATATGACTAGCTATTAGTATACTTGGAATTTTAACTCAGGTACTCTGACAATAGAGGTCAACTCGTAGTACCATCTACACCATCTCTGCTAGAAATAGGTCAGAAAATATCCATGCCTGTGAAGCATCTAATAGTTTTTTTCTATAATAAAAACAAAACTATTTTCTTTTCTACTTAGCTGACTAATTCTCTAGGCTTTTTATATACTACTGTGAAGGGTGGTGGTTACCCAGACTATTACAGTATATAAACCAGAAACAGGGAGAATAAATCACTGAAACAGGAAAATTGTCATCCATAATAAAGAAATTTATATTACAGTCAATTAATCATGTGCATGAAATGTGTGCAAATGTATAGTAAAGAGTTAATCTTTGTATTAATATATAAAGAGTTCATAAAAACAGATAATAAAATATTAATCACTTAATAAATTAATGAGAAAATGGTATTGATAAGTATTAGTAGTTCATTTAGACAGTTCATTTAGACCTAATTAGAGTTGGTAAATGTTCTATCTCAAAGTAAAAACAAAACAAAACAAAACAGAAAAAATGAGGTACAACGTCTATATTAAATCAACGACTATTAAAGGCACTTAAGTTTTGGTTGTCACAAAAAAGAGATCTCCATTAATATCTGGAGAAAGTGTATATTGGCAAAACATGACAGGAAATAAAACTGGAAATGCACAACAAAATCTTTAAAACGGATTTGTCATTTGATCTCATAGTCTTCTGGGAATGTATAATAATAAAATAGTGTTAAATAATGCACTAACAATTGCACCAACACGTTCACTTTAATAGTAGTTTAAATTAGTTTAATAATATTTTAAATAACCTCCATGACAACGTTATCATGAAAGGAAATAATTTAGTAAATTTTTCACATCCATATGTGAAAATTCACATCCAGGTGTGAATTATCATGCTATCTAAGATGATTTTGCTAAGCACCAGCAATATGAATGTTGGAAGGTAAAAATGGAGAGAAAACACTCAAAATATAAAGTTATATCTTTTCTGTGAAAAATAAAAATGACTGAAATATATTTTTATAAAAGTTAGTATCATTTTATAGTTTAGGCTTTTGATAGTTTTTAGTGAAATAATATAAACAATCAGAAAGTGAATGTAAAATGAATCTAATAAAAATGTTTAAATTTTCCCAAATAGATCTTAAGAGTGCAATATATATTTTTTTCTAGCCATAAATTGTGATAGAGGGAAAAATTAAGTACTTATTTTAGGATACAGTGTGAAGGAGGGGGATTTTACATTTACATGAGAAATGTACCGTTATTACTTTGTAAGATCAAGCCAGTACATGGAAAGGAGTCAACCATTAGTAAAACAGAATATTTCCAGGGCATGTCTATTTATTCAGACATATTTATTGAGGGCTTAATATGTAATGGACACTGGAGATATGTTAGTAAATAATACTGGGGAAAATCACTACTCTCATGGAATTAGTTCTTCTGCAGAGAAAGAGAAACAAACAAAAATAAGCACTTATATTTTAAGTTAGGTGGTAATGAGTACTCTGTAGTAAAATCAAGTAAGTAAAATGAGATGGGAAGTGCTGATCAGGCTGGGATTTTACATTTAACTCAAAATGGGATATTAAAAAAAAAAAAAAAAAAAAAAAAGGCCTCCATGAGAAACCAGAGTTTGTGCCAGGGATGGAAAGCAGTGAGTAGTAAGTCTAATGGATATTTGGGGAGAGGCATTCTAGAAAGAATGGCAAGTTGCAAAAGCCTTGAGAAGGAATGTGCCTGGCATGTTCAAAAGGAAGGATAGTGTGGCTGAAACTTGGTGAGCAAACGGGAGACTTGAGGTGAAAAGGTAACAAGAGGCTTCCTCCTATCAGGTATCTTAATAAATACTAATTTGAACATTTGGCTAAAAATTCTTCTTAGTCAACTAATAATGATATCATTTATTCATTTCACATTAAAGTACTTGTTCTCTTTATTTAAAAACATTGGTGTTGAAATGCATCTTGTATATTGCAAATGCATTCCCAGTTTCTCTTCAATTTGAAAGTATGAATGTTAACAGCAAATAAATAACCACTTAGCCTCTGAAAAGATAAATCTTTATTATTGCATACGTCATCATATTTTAATAAATTATACATTCATATATCGTGACACCTTGATAAAGTAAAAATAATAGAAATCATGTAATGTCTGTTCATATACTACAACGGAATTAAAATAGAAATCAAAAACCAAAAGACAACTAAAAAATCCCAGAATATGTGGAGATGAAACAACACACTTCTAAATAACATATGAGTCAAAGAAGAAATCTAGAGAAAATTAAAAAAAATATTTTATCTAAATAAAAAAACAACACAATTTATCAAAATTTGTGAGATCCAGTGAAAGAAGTGGTTAGAGGGAAATTTATATAATTTTAAAATCAATAATCTAAGTTTCCACCCTAGGAAACTAGAAAAAGAAGAGCAAATTGAATCCAAAGTAATGGAGCGCCTGTTCCAAGAAAAATGACCATTTTTTGTAATTTTATTTAATAAAAGACTTAATTAGTGTATATAGAAAATTCCTAAGTGTGGCAACCAATGAAACTGAAGGTTTTTTGCAAAAAACAAAAACAAAAAACTATAAAAGCGGGAAATAATCTCTGTAGGAACCTAATAAAGACTATTAGATAAGTACCTGAAGAAAAAGTAAAATAGAAGTTAAAAAAAATAGCTAGAATTTATTGATAAAAGTAAAATTAAGAAAATAAAACAATGATCTAGCAACTTGAATTTAGAGTTGATAAGTATTAAAAAAGAAAAAAAAAGTTTCAACCAGAAAACAAAAAATAAAATTACCAGTTGGTCAAACACCCCCCAAAAGACAATTAATCAAAGATTAACTGCATGCATTTTCTATTGCCTACAATGTAAAGTTATAAGCCTGGCATTATTCTTGCCACCTAGTTTTGCAAGAGTTGGTGTGATTTTATACATCTCCCCTACATGAAACCACTTGAGTCAATTATATTCTAATAAAATTTTACTAAGCCTGTATTTTATGATTTTTTATGTCAAGAAAATTTTATTATTATTGTTTACTGCAAATATGTCTGAGGCGCTTTCCTTCCCCTCATCTCCCATGCAAATAATGGTACTTATCTCTAGAGATCTCATGAGTTCTAATTTTTCCATTGATGTTGCGCTGAACCCTTTAGTTTATATCAATTCACACATCCTCAGACCTTCATATAATGCCCATTCAATCAGTTGATATATCATCCATCTCTCATCTTAAATAATAGAAAAACTGGTAATTTTTTAGTTATAAGTGTTTTTCTTTCAACTAGAATTGAAATTTTTTAACAATATAAACCTTAACTTTAACTGGATTTAGGTTAACCTGGATGTTAGCTGAATCGAAGAAATTTGCAATTTAGAGTAGAGAGTTCCTAGATTAGGGTAGATAACTTATTAATTTACATTCTTGTTAGAGAGTCTATCCACTCATTGATTTATTTATCTGCTTTAAAAATAAATAGTTATGAATTTCAATAATTGTTTACAATTTTGAAGATGCATTAAAAACCAGGCTTGAAAAAAGGCAATATGTCTGTAATAAATAAATCCATTAAAGGATTGTGTATGGTGATTTGTGTGATAAATAAAAGAAGTTAAAAAATAAAAAAAATAAAAAGAGAAGAGAATAAAGGGGAAGGGAAAGGAAGTTCTGTGAAAAAGAGTGACCTTTTGTTTGGATAGAAGAGTTGTCAAGGAAAAGAGGGAGACTATATCTATCCCTAGAAGCCAAATAAAAAGTGACTCCTTACGAACATTGTTCTTGAGATTAAGCTTGTTTGAAGGAAGCTGATATCAACATGTTACCACTAGGATTTGATAAGCTGGAAACATTTCTACCATGGTGTCCCCATTCAAAATCTGTTGAGAAGTTGTTGAGAGAGCTTGTCCTGAGTCCCTTGGAATTTCTTGCCTTATGTGAGACTGATAATTCTTCCCTATTCTCTTCTGATGTCAGGAGCTTGTGGAGGCATCCTTTATCATCAGGATAAGTAAGAACTGTGGTGAAAACATATGGTTCTTGATTTTTTTCTGTCTGATTTATGTCGCTTAGCATAATAATCTCAAGAACCGTCCATGTGTCACCAATGGCATTATTTCATCTTTTCTTATGGCAGAGTAGTATTCCATTGTGTATATATACCACATCTTCTTTATCCAATCATCTATCACTTTGATTATTTCTGTGTCTTCGCCACCGCAAATAAAGCTGCAGTGAACATTGGGGTATATATAGATTTATGGATAAATGTTTCGAGATTTTTGGAGTATATACCCATGAGAGGGATTGCTGGATCACATGGTAATTCTCTTCTTAATTTTTTCAGGGTAAACAGGGTCAGATATATGGTGATAGAAGGAGAACTGACTCTGGGTGGTGAACACACAATGGGATATATAGATGATACATTACAGAATTGTACAGTTGAAACCTATGCAATTTTACTAACCATTGTTACCACAATAAATTTTAATTAAAAAGAAAAAGAACTGTGGTGTCGGGAGGTTACAAAGAAAGGAAGGAGAGCAGTTGCTTACATCCCTCTGAGAATACAGAATTTAACTCAGTGGTTCCTGTAACTCATACAAAGGACTCTGAAGAATAGAGAAGAAATACACAGCCTAGGGCTGCTCAGGTGTCCACTCAGCTAATT
Organism: Rhinolophus sinicus; assembly: GCF_057876585.1. Lineage (NCBI taxonomy): Eukaryota > Metazoa > Chordata > Mammalia > Chiroptera > Rhinolophidae > Rhinolophus > Rhinolophus sinicus. The sequence goes on from NC_142501.1 coordinate 195,398,615, forward strand.
AGTGGATAAAAGGATATTTGAAGGCTTGAGTATTTTAAGGAGCTGAAGGGAGACAAGATTATGTACTCCAGGGAGTCATCAACGAGAGGGACTTGAAGTGAGACCATCTACTATTCCCAAAGACATCTCCATCAGCGTGTTATGCAATCACATCAATGAAAGCAGTATAAGGAAAGAAACCAAGGTAATGAGAGAGTGACCAAAGATACCTTGGAACACTGACAGAACACATTAAACTGCTCTAAACTCAGGCATTACACATTAAATATTCAGGTTTTGGGAGTGTCTAGAGAATGCCTGACACTCACAACCATTGGCAAGACAGGATTCACAATGGGTTGGAACCAATTCAGACAACACTGAACTCTAATACATTCCCCAAAGTACCTCTGAGGCTGCATACATGTCTCCTCCAAAAGCACTCACCGAAGCAAAAATGGAGAGGCTGAAAGAGTATCAATGCAACTCATTACAGTTATTAGAAAAACAGACTGCGTGTTTGAGGGTGGCTCAGTAGATAATCTCAATATGTTAAAAATAATTCCTAGAGAAGCATGCATATCTTAATTAAATTAGGACTTCTCTAAATAAGTAATCTCTAAGATTATTTGCTTTAATTTATAATTCAATTTGGTTTTTAAATTCAACTTCATAAGGCCCAACTGTCTTTCATGATAATAAAAGTTATTTCAAGACACTAGTGTCACAATATAAAGATAACAGAATCCACTTCTCAATTTTTTTTTCCATCCATATTATGGTTACAAAAGAAAGACGTTCCATAAATTCGACATTCAGCATCTTATATTTAAGGAAAACAGTTAAAGTGTAAAATAATGTATGAGTTTTAAGATATAGTAGATGCAGTAGAGTCCCTTTTCATTTCAGACAAGTTTATTGTCATTCTGAAAGTAAAATTCCTGAATTTCCCTATTGGAAAAAGAAGTGATCTTAGTGCAATCTTACTTTACACCGATTGAAGTTACACATATAGGGTTAAATTCACAACTGCATTTTTCACATATCTTGATGTTACACAAAAATTATTAGCATTCATATATATTATATAATGTTATATAAACATGAATGTATATTATATGATATATATGAATGGTAATTATATATATATATATATATATATATATATATATATATATATATATATATATATATATATATATCAAACATAATAAGTTGCAGATCCAAACTAGAGCTCTTACCAAGTCAGGATAAATAAAAAAACACAGTGAGCTCCTCTCACCTGGGCCATTTCTTGTTTAGTTTCTAACAAATCAGTGATTTTTACATTGTTGCACAGGAGTTCATGACTAAAAGAGTCATTATTTTGGAACTGTTTAATGTGATGCTTCCACTTCAGTGGAAGAACTAAGCAGTAATAATGAGCAATTAGAGGATTCATATTGATACTGCATCAACCTAAAACATTTTACAGGGAATGTAATGATTTAATTTGGGCTCCAGAGAATAGAGAATTAGAATCTGCCAGATTTAGGTAGGTTTATCTTTTAATGTCTAAATTATCATCATGTGCTCTTTCCTAAATGTAGTAATTTTAGGTCTCTGACATATGTGCTATAGAGAAAAAAAATTAGGGCTGTTCTATTTGGGGAGTATGTAGATATTCTAAAGTAAAACCAAGAATTTGTCCCATAAGAAAATAGCTACACCAGAGATACTGAAATGGAAGAAGAAATGGGACTTCTTTTTCCTTCAGTACATTTAAGACCGATCTGGAATGACTAGATTACCAAGCAAATTCTCAGAATCTTAGCTGGTGCATCTTCCCTCTCAGGCTGTTTCTCCCACAATATCATCACTCAACAAATGGAAGAAATGACCAAGGAGATCTCAGAGAGATGTTGTATGTGTTCATAAATAAAAAGTAGAAATATCTCAAGCATGACCAGATGGAATAAATACGTCTGAAGTTTATCTCAGAGTAATAAATAAGTATTCAATAGTGAGGAATCAAATGATCAGAAAACAAAGGAAACATTTTTGAAGAGACTGTAAAGTGTTACAGATATATCAAGCAAGTTTAGAATGACACTGGCCAAGTCATAAACTGAAACTCATAGAGTGACTAAAAAATCCAGTGGGAGAATCGGCTGTTCTACTGCAGAACCATAATGAGGAGTCAAGAAGAGGCTAACCGTTACCCTGTTTAGTAAAATCCCTTTTTAAAAAAACATGGTTAGATAATGTTACTTTGCTTCAACATATAGTGACATACATTATTTTTCTAAAGCATTAATTTTTTTAAAGAGTTTTGAATATAATTACTTTATAATTCCACCAATATAATAAAAATTCAATCAGGAAATAAGCATTTCAACAAATATTAAATAGTAATTATTTTAATACCTCTTTTCACGATCAAGAATGTCCTTACTTAATTGATATATTCTACCATTATTCCAATTCTAAGTGTGTTAAAAGTAGTTCCAAATCTCCATGATTATTTATTTGCATGTGATAGCTACACATGCAGATTGTGTGTGTTAAAATGACAATTAAAATACCACAATAAGAAGTGTCAGATGTGCTTAAATGGTGAATTATAATTTTAAGTGCTGTTTTGATGGAAGTAAAGTACAACCTCTTTTTACTAGATTATATCATTACAGGAAAATTAAGAATATATAAAACTTTAAAATACTTAGTCTTCATATGTTTACAACACTTAGATTCTTGGTTTAGTTAACTATGAAGGATTCTGGGTTTTATTGTTGTTTTTATTTGTTTTGTTTTGTTTTACTTGCCTGATTATCTGATAAGATTACTTCTATCCTCCCGGAAATTCAAAACTTATGGTATGCAGGACTTTTGTTTTTTTTTATTTTCTTTTTCTTTTTTTTTAACTTTTTTGTATTCTGTATACAAGGGAAATCATACAGCCTTGTTTCCACATACTGAGTGTCATAGATGCTCACAATTATTTAAAAACTAATAGAATTAAACAATTTCTGGTAGCAGTTCTGCCTATTTTGAAAACCGGTGCACAACATTTTGTGGGATTTGTTTTACCTTCAATGAGGTGGAGATTGGTTAAGGGGCTGTAACTTGTGGGAGTGGAAATGTGGTAGGATGTGACATAAATAAACATGTATTTTAGTGGCTAAGTTCTGGGTTACAAATGGAAGTTTGGCACAGTAATGGCAACAGGGAGAGAAAGTAGATCAATCAGGGAGTTATTGCAGAAATTTAACTCTGAAGTTATGAATATCTATGTAATCTATTTAAATATATTAGCATGAAACAAGATAAAAATGGAAAGAAAGGATATGTTTTGTAGGCTAAGATTCAGAACTTCAGAGCAAGAAAAATTATGGTTATGGAGAAGTTGGAAAAGGAAGAGGAGAAAGGCAAAAAAGTTTGGTATCTTACTTAGATATTAGAGGAAAGCTTCTATGCTCATTTAAAAAGCAGGAAGATAAATGTATTTTGAAAATAAAAAAAAATAATTTCCAGAAATTATAGTACATTCTAAGAGAGCAATCTTGTAGGAGGATTTTGATAAGCGTAAGAACATAATTTATATATTAAAATAAAGGCAGTATTTGGATGAGATTTCAAAAGGGCTATTAATGTTTTTCTGATTATTAATAGCTGATGTGTTTTCCACTTTCTTGTCAGTGATACTGAAAAAAAAAATTAATGGAATGATTCAAATTAATTAATAGGCTTTTCAGTTCCAAATCAAATGTTCATATGTTTAGGAATAAAGAACTTGTAAAAACCCTGCACTTCATGTTAAACATTATTATACAATATGTATTGAATCACAAGCAATTCTGGGAAGAATTTAACTCTTTTCTTCTTTTATGTAACAAGTTGCTGGGTTAAGTGTAACAAGAAAGAGAAAAGGAAGAAAGCATAGGAGGAGGAGGACAAATTAAAGGAGAAGAGGAGGAAAAGGAAGGATTCAGGTCTTGAAATTAATAATAACATTATTAATGTTATTAGGAGGCTGGAACTATTGGACACTGGTCTAGTAGAAAGTCATGTCTGCATAATTTCAGCAGTGTATCTCTCAAGTAGATTCACATCTACATGTGAAAACATACATCCATTAAAAGAATAATACCAATATTATAACAATAAAACAATAAGATTTTTACATTTGCAATGTGCTAGGCATTGTTTAATAATGTTTACAAATGTTAACACACTGAATATTCACTTAAAACTTTTAGGTAAGTATTTTCTATTATTTATAGACAAGTAAACAAGATACATACATAGATGGTGTTTTCATTGGTGAATATCACTGGATGTGGTTAGCACTTTCAAGTAATGTTTCTTCAGTTAATATTTGTAGTTTATAAAAAATCATGCAAGTTCAGGATTCTTGAATTCATTATCTATGAGTTCTATAATGTGGTATCCACCACATTAAATTTGAAGTCATATAAATTTGGATTCAAATTGTGTCTTATTCAATCTCACATAAGAAATGTACCAATACTTTCTTAATTTAATTGTGTTGTTTTATAAAATTAGAATAACAATACCTCATATGGTTTTTAAGAATCAAATGTGATATTTGTTTAATAATTGAACTTGCTTATTCATTTACAAAATTCAAAAATTTTGTTGAATCTAATATATAAAAATGCATGAAACTGCTAATTATCGAAAACCTGTATGAATGACTTGTATATGAAAGATAAAAATTAAGAAACTTTACTTTAAAATTATGAAAATTATTTTGAAGCACACAGCAAGCTTATTACAAACAAACTATGTGCATGGGAACTTAAAATAGAAGACAATTTATAATTTTAATGTTACATTTTAAAATAATATAAAATTATTCTAGGTAGTGTATTTCAGCTTCTAATGTTGAGTCATTTATAACATTTTTTTTAAAAAATGAAAATATTTAGAACATATATAAAGTGACATTTATTTTATATTTTCAAATTATTTAAATATTTCATAATCAAATCTAATTTAACAATTCTTTAACTTATTTTTAAAATAATTTCAGTGCATTAAAATAATGTCAAAATGTTACACAGAAATTATAGGTAGATGATAGATTGATACATAGCAGATAGATTTATTTCCTAAGACAGGAATTAAATATATACCTTAGGAAGTTAAAATAAATATATATGTCACCATCATCTTGCCTATTAAATTTATAGATTTTCTAATCATAATTTTGTTGTCTGTTTTCTTTCTTTAGAACTCATTTCATTCAGTTTTGTTAAAAGCATGGGACATAATTATTTAAGATTTATTAGTATTATATATGTAGTTATTGTAGTATTTTAATCTGCATTATTAAACTAGATGAAAGTCTTTGGGATTTAAGTGCATTCAATTTAATGCGTGCTAGTTAACAGAATTTCTAGAAAACCGTTATTGGGGACCATTTCAACATGGCAGATAGCCAATAATATACTCAACCAACTTGTTTTTTAAATTTATCTATCTCTCAAAATAGACTAGACAAGTTATACAATAATACAGTACCGTTGCCTGACTGGAATTTGAGTTTCTTTAGCGAAATACGTATAGAGATAAATTTACTAATATTAAACCCTGTTTGTCAAATTATGTTATCCTCAATAGGTACATTATGTAGATGCTTCTTTGTTACATTTATACTTTATTTATGCATGAATTATAAAATATAAGGATATTTTACACAATTATTTTAACTATAATACGTAAATACGATCAGTTAATCAACTTGTTTGATCAACTAGTTTAACACATAGCATCTGCAAGATAAGTGTGGCATATATCATCACATGTAATCATATTAAAGAGAAAACATGTCAAGTTTTAATGAAATTAAATAATGAATTATCACAACTGCTTCCTAAGATTAGTAATAGTGCATAAGAGGAAAGAAAACAGTAATGTTACACATTGATATTAACAAAAAACCATTTATAGGAAAGCACCTGCTAAATGAAGATGGGAGTAATTTTTAAATTTCTTTCAACTTCATTATTTTACACCCCCCCAAAACAACAACAGCAACAAAAACACTAGAATTGGAAAGTAACCAAGAAAATTTTCACAGGGGCGATCATTCTTGAAAAAAGAGTAGTTTCTAAAGTCAGAGCAGAAAATGTTCACTTAAATTTTAGGTAAACAAAACTATGAACATATTAACTTATTTTATTTACTCAATCAATTTTACATATGTATCAGATATTGTGTCAGGAAATTAACCTCATTGAGAAAAAAGACACATTAGCAAAGTTTTGACATGGGTGAAATGGATGACTGAGGGTTATGAGAGTACAACAAAAGAGCATGAACTATTTGGGAGGTGTGGGAAAAAAGATAAAAAATATTCCCAAGAAAGACTAGATATAAAGCAATGAACAGATCATAGCCAACAAAGAAGAAAGGAGAAAGTTATTAAAAAAAAAAAAAAAAAGGAAAAAGGACATGAAAGTTATAAAGACATCAGGAAAGCAGAATAGCAGAGTGAGTTCAGGAATTTCAATTAATTCAATATGACTGAAGGTCACAGTGTTTAAAAAAGAATAGTGGGAATGAAGTGAGAACAGTAGAAAAAGTCCAGATCACAAAGAAGTTTGGAGTTTATCTAAAAGCAATAATATGCCATTTGAGTGGTTTAAGTATAGAAAATAAATAATTAAAATTACAAATTGGACTCAAAATGTATTAGGATGTTTTGGAGGAAGTCAATCTAAAGAGAGAAAATCTGAGGCTATTGCAATAAGTTTTCGTATTCGGTTTCACAGTGTATTCTTAGTAGAATAATTTACATATGAGATTCTCAGCAAGAAACATTCTGTTAAATACTACCTATTTTACATTACTCTTGCAAATTTACAAAATATTCTGACGTATACTGCAATTAATAAATATATCTGTTTAACACACTTCCCAATCTTTATTTTTTCTTTTTCTTTTATTTTTTGACAAGATATCAAATCAAATATTGATTCCTCCTTGAGCTACAAAATTATATCTCTAAACATCCACTGCTCATATCTCTGTGTGTGTTTCTTATGCTGCACACACTATAAATGTGCAAACTACAAAACTTATTTTTCCTTTTTTTAGAATGAAAAATCATCTCACTCCACTGTTGGAAACCATCTAATGGCTTTTCATCTCACACCCCTAGAAGCCAAAGGCCTAACTTGTGGACAAGTTCTGCAGGATCTCAAAAGCTAAGGTTTTCTGACCTCAGCCTCTATTAGTTCTCCCACCATTTCTTCTGCTCACTTCACTAAACATATAGCTATATTCTGACTCCTCCACGCTCAGAGCTTTCCACTCTCTGTGCATCCAATCTGCAATGCTTTGGTACTTACTGAAAGGTTCACTCCTTTATTTCATCAAATTTGTACTCCTATGTCACTTTATTGAGGAAGTTTTCTTCAAACATTCCATTGTAACCTGGCATTCCTCCTCTCATGCCCAATTCTCTGCTGTTCTTATATTATTTCTTTTAGTACTAATCATCAGGCACACTATATGTTGCATTTATGGTTTTTTAACCAACTGTCTCCTCTTAATTGATTATAAGCTCATTGAGGGCAGTTTTGTCTCTTGGTGATATGTTATAGGGTTAGTACCGAGAACAATGTCTAATTTATAAATGACATTCAAAATATTTGTTGACTCGGGGCTGGCCTGGTGCCTCAAATGGTTAGAACTCCATGCTCCTAACTTCAAAGGCTGCCGGTTCGATTCCCTCATGGGCCAGTGGGATCTCAACCACAAGGTTGCTAGTTCAATTCCTCGAGTCCCGCAAGGGATGGTGGGCAGCGCCCCCTGCAACTAAGATTCAACATGGCATCTTGAGCTGAGCTCCCGGATGGCTCAGTTGGTTGGAGTGCAGGCTCTCAACCACAAGGTTGCCGGTTTCGACTCCCGCAAGGGATGGTGGACTGTGCCCCCTGCAACTAGCAAAGGCAACTGGACCTGGAGCTGAGCTGCACCCTCCACAACTAAGACTGAAAGGACAACAACTTGACTTGGAAAAAAGTCCTGGAAGTACACACTGTTCTCCAATAAAGTCCTGTTCCCCTTCCCCAATAAAGTCTTAAAAAAAAAAAAAAATATATATATATATATATATATATATATATATATATATATATATATATATATTTGTTGACTCAATTAACATATAAATATAGTTTTGAGTAATGGAAATACAAAGATTTTAGTCCAATAAAGGTGAGATAGTTTAATTCTTTAAAAATTTTACTGCAAAGAAAAATACTTAAGGGTGTATTTTATTAATAAAGAACTCAGAATAAATAATAAAATGAAGAATAAACAAAAAGAGTGATGTAAAATGTGATGGTAAATGAAAAAACAAAATCTGTGAACCTATTGGTAAATCTAAATAATTATTCACCTTTAACAAATAGATGTAAATCTGTTATGGTTGTTGTCAAAAATAAGGTCAAATTAAAGTAATGAAGCTATGAAGGAGGATTATTCAAGTTTCTTTGATATGTGGTGGAATAATAGAGATGTGGGTTACCTTCATGTTTAAATGGAATATCTAACTTCCCAACCAAGAAGAAAATAAAAGTAACTTTGCATTATTCCTTATGCTTTTACAAATTTGTAATATTTTCAAACAAAACAAAAAGAAAATGAGTCAATAAATAGCAACTCAAAATTAAAATAAAAAACAACAGCAAATAAACAATAATAAAGACCTTTGTGATTTATTCTAGACCTGTTTTTTTCTATTTTATTTTCATCATCATGTAATCTTACTCTTTTCAGAAATTTCAATAATGCTTTGCTTAGTAGCATTGTTCAACTATTTACCACTTGATCTCCACATCCCATACTATTCCATTTACCTGAAAGTGTGTATTTGCCTGTGTGTGTGTAAATAATGATTTTCAAAAGGTTAATAAATATGATTACAGTACAAGTACAAAATATTATATTTAACCCACTAATAAAATATAGTAACCAATACAAGTCTAGGACCAGTTCAAAGAGCATTTGAAAAGCTATCATTCTGGAGCAATTAAATAAATAAATAAATAAAAAAATAAATAGGATGAGGTTGCTGTGCTAAATACAAAGTTAATTATATCGTGCAGTGTAAAAATCCTTAAGGCTTATCTGTAGCATAAATATTTACGTGTCTACTGAATAGAAAGTTACTGTTTAACAGGTAACTTCTCTAAATCTAGCATATGCAATCAATAGTAAACAATAAATTAATTTAAGAATACTCTTCTAAATAATCCCTGGGTGGAATTCACCTCCATACCATTGAGAGGAAGTAATGAAAAGCGTTTTTCTGATTTTCATTGTCTGTAATAATTATGACAATATGTCCCTTAATTTGAATATACACACACTCATTTTCCAATTCATAAAGCACCCTACATTGCGCTGACACTTCCTTCCTCTTATAGTAGAGATCATTGCTTTAACATATTCACCCCTAAAATACTATAAGTTCTTTATTCACATTTGCATTGTTTTTTTCCTTACATTTTCTTTATGTTTGTCTTTTCTCTTTTTCTCTACGTTTCTTGAAGGAACAACAACAACAAAAAACAGACAAATCATATTAATGTCCCATTTCTCCAGGCATGATGCAGTGTACATATTTTATATTCAGTGACTGAAATTACTTTGCTATCATTTAAAAATATTTTTTGAACTTATTATAATTTTAATCATCTGTGAAAATAATTTAAAAAAACTTTATCAATGCAGCTTTACATTCTGAGAAGAAAATTGGGAAAAGTTACTATTTATATCAATTTTAATTTGTTTCAATATTCTCTAATATACATACCCCACTATTTATTCTTTGACTTTTGGTTCATCAGAAAATTTGAAATTCAAAACAGATTCTTAATATCTTCCATAGATCAAATGGAAATAAATATTTTAAAACCTGGTATTATGGCCACTTTCTTTGGGTCTGCAGAGCCCTACAGAAACTCTACATAACAGCACTGAGTACTTGTCAAGATATATTACTTTATAATTCACTTGACAATAAAATATGTGTTTAATAAAAATCTCTACTGTTGTCAGTCTCCATGTGCCTTCCAGAAGTGCTTAAAGGAGAGTTTTTTTTGTGATATGTTAAAAAGTTTACCCTGATTGAAAACTGACATGCTTAGACAAGTGTAGACTTTATTGGCACTCCTGCAAAATGGGGGTCATTCAGACTTAATGAAATTCACTATTTTATGAAAATCAATTGTTTAGCTTTAAAATGTATAAAAAATTGTTTGGAAGAAAATAAATTAACTGACTACAAATCCTTCGCTATCAAACTACAATAGTATAATAGTATAACAGTTCTTGCAGTCATTAAAAGTAAATAAATTGTCAAACTAAAATATATTTTATAATATATAACATAACAAAGCTGTATGTTGTTATATATTATTAAAATATATTTTAGTTTGACAATTTATTTGTTTTTCATGACTGCAAGAACTGTTATACTATTATACTATTGTAGTTTGATAGCGAAGGATTTGTAGTCAGTTAACTTATATATGTATATATGTATACACACACACACACACACACACACACACACACACACACACACATGTTTCCCCAAAAATAAGATGTAGCCGGACAATCAGTTCTAATGCATCTTTTCGAGCAAAAATTAATATAAGACCCGGTCTTATATTATACTATATGAGACCCAGTCTTATAGTAAAATAATATGAGGTCTTATATTAATTTTTGCTTCAAAAGAAGCATTAGAGCTGATGATCCGGCAATGTCTTATTTTTGGGGAAACAGGGTATGTAGTCTACATAGTGTCAATAGATCTGTAACAGTAGTAATTGAAAAAAAATACACTAGTGGTTAATGTATTTCAAATTGGAGGAATGAGACTGTATTAGATTATTAGCATCTCATCTGGGGAACAAAATTAGGATAAAGTAACATGAAAATGGCATTGTTTAGAAAATTGTGCATGAAGAAGACGTTTTTCCCATTTTCTTCTTTGACATTAACCAAGCACAAATGAAGTCTAGAAATCTATCATTTTGACATCAGTATTGACAAAGAAGTAGTTCTTAATATTTTTTAAAAAAATATATCTCCTGGAAATGCTGATAAAAGCCATCGACCCTTGGGCTGACAAACTCCCAGACACACAGTTTTGAATAGAATTCAGGTTGTTCAGATTCCTCAATTAAAAAGGCTGATTAAAACAATTTTATATTAATTCAGTATGTATATTAGGTAATAAGTAAATAAATATAGCCAAATCTCAACAGTGGTTATATTATATGTTTGCTTTAGACTCAATCATCACTTTTTTTCTGCTTATCTATAATTTTGGCTTACCCTATGACTGTAATCAATATAATAGCTTCATTTCATCTGGTTTATTTCTTAGGCTAGAAAATATTCATTAAAAGCAAATTAGATAATCCAGCATGATTACCCAATTAATTGATATAGCCAACACGTTTTAATTTTATTTTTACGTTTTTCATAACTTTAAAGCCATAATGAGTAACGTCAATAATTATAGTTAGATAATTGAACCCACTGACAATAACTACCTATTTTGCATCACTACCTATTTTAAAATCACAGCCTTGCTTACTGCTCTCTGAGATTGAGCCACTTGCTGTTTTCCCAAGTAAGTGAAGCCCTTTTTTTATTTGTCACACTTAAAGCCAAAGACACCTTTTGTGATTCGCACCCAGAAAGGTTTCCCATATCCTATGACACTCTTTACAACATATACATGAAACTGTCTCTCCATCATATTATCTGTATAATTCAATCATCCAATAAATATTTATTAAATACCTACAGTCTCAGGCCTGGAGGTGTACACAAAGATGAGGAAAATGACATTTGCCTCTGCTGTCATGGAGGTAAAGGATAGAAAGAAAGACACACATTAAAGAAGTAATTACCTGCCACTTACTAGTCTTATCACCTTGGACAAGTCACTACAATCAGAATCTACTGTTTAGTTTGAAATGGGGATAATAGAATGATACAGAGTTTCTGTAATGACTGAAAGAGCTCATGAGTGCCTGACATAGAGTGGGAGCTAGGTAAATATCAGTTGCCAAGTACTCATCCTTGAATTCACTCCTTTTCATAAAAAGTCTTTGGAATCTTTAAACAACACACAAATAAGCCCTGATTAAGGAAAGTCTTCCTGAAGAAATGACACTAAAATTTAAGACCTGAAGGTAGAATAGGATAGTCGCTTTAGAATATTTCAGTCTAAGGAAGCCATATATTTGAAGACACTGGGCTATGAGATAATATAAAAAAGAGCAAAGAGGAACTTCTAGAGTTCAGTGAAAAGAGCAAAAGGGAGGATAATGAACAAATTTCTCTGTGATGTCGGGCAGGGATATGTCCATTCAAGTTCTTGACTCCCTGACTCTTAAGTAAAGCCTTTGCATTTCATCCAAGAGCAAATAAGATTCTGGGACAGGACTTTTTTTTTTTTAAGAAAAGCGGCATGATTGCCATTTTGTTACTAAAAACTGCTTTGCCTTCACTTCTAAAACTTCCAAAGTCCACTTCAACTCCAGTGTCTTTTTGGCAATGGTTACCCAGCATTGGAACCCTGCAAGTGGTATGAGGCACAGTCCCCTTAACCTCTTTTCTGAAGAATATTAAAATTAAAATTACATTATTCTGAGGTCTGTGGAAATTCTGTGAATCTGGCCTTATTTCAAGTACAATTTTCTTTAGCAGCCATGTATAGTAGGTAAGTCACCCAGTCAACTCGCCTAATTCTGGCGAGACCTTGGTCCTTGGCATCTTCCTTTGTGTCTATAATCTCATGAGGGATGACTGATGTGCTCTGAAGGCCAATTACAGGTAGAGGGGGAAAAAAGTACTAAAAAAAATCATAATAAATATGGATAATTATAGTAAAAAATATATTATATCCAAGCTGAAATCGTTTCTAAAAATAAACTAGATATGGAAATTTAACAATTAATGCCATCATTCATTTCCATATTTTGCACATGTATGTGATTGGTGGAAGGAAAATCACATTTCTTCTATGTTCCCAAATTACCTCTATCGGAAGAAGGGTAAAGAAGAGTTTGTTGTTTCGAAAAAATATGGGCTGACAAGAGGTTCTATACAAATACTAATTACCAGATTTAAAAACTCTCCCAACAGCATTTAATAAAAAAATAAGTAAATAACTCTAACAAGTTTTCTGGAAACATTATTTTCACATATTAACATATTTTGGGGGCTGTGTCAGACTTTAATATAATAGCTCTTACAAATAGGACCACATGTTTTACTTCTGATTCTGTAACAGTAGCAAGAATCAGTTCAAAAGTTCTTTGAGTTTTTGGCACAAGTAAATTCCAAAGGAATATGTATAAATATATGCCCTATTCATGTTTTTAATTTGACATTTAAAATTTAATTTGATGTATACATTTAGAAGATTTTAAAGTATTTCCATTCAACTTTCCCAATAAAACTTCATGCAATGTATGCCTAAAAGACTATTTATAATCATATCATTTTTCTCTTCAAAATTTTATTCACAAAACATATATTATTTTTAATACTTCTAACAATAGGTATCATACTGTAAAAAAAATCTTGTACATTTTCATTTGTTTATAATTGAACGTCACAGCATAAGTAACAACAGATTTTTTTACATGTTAAATTTTAATGGAAATGCTTCCTTTATTTAGATGAAAGAGATTCCCTTCTTCAATTACTGTTTCTTGTGTCTGTGGGTGGAAATTACTTATTGCTGGAATGAGGGCTGGTTTTGCATCCATGTCATTCTTATTATTTTATTTTTCAGATGTAAAGGCCAAGGCAATCCATGAAAATAAGAAAGCAATGGAAAGTTTTGTTACTGTGATGCCACCCTATTTTCTGAAATCCTTTTGAGTTATATAGCCAATATCATAGAAAAAAATAATTATTGAGAAAGATCTTAAGGTTATGTCTGCTAATGACTTGACTAGGTGCTCCTTGATTTGTTGAGAGTAAACATTTGGAAACCACCCTCTTGTAAAATCCTTTTGTTACCCAATCCTTATTTCCTAACGTTCCTTTGATGAACTAGAGACATTCTTATTTACAAAGTTGCATCAGAGTTAATGTTCAGGATTGTTGCGTAGTATGTGTATATTTGAACAATTGAAGAACAACTGAGAAAGAAAGAGATGGGTGAGGAGACATTGTATCTCATCACAGGAATGCATTCTCAGATTTTGGAAAACTATAGACATGAATGTTGAGTATCTGTAAATCAATTCCCTTTAAATCAATTGTGTTCAAGTATCCATTAGAAAGCTATAGTACAACCATAGAAGTACCCTTTTTTTTTTTTTTTGAAGATCCCTTATCAGCCACCAAAGGCCCAGTAATGTCTCTACACTATTCCATAATGTAAGGCCACTCTCTGTGTTTTTCAAGTAATGGGAAAGAAACACATTGATACCTGAAGCAAAACCAAGACTACCCTCCCGATTTTGTTACTGGATTAAATTACCTTTACCTTTTATAGCAGTTGAGTAATACATGTGAAAACATATTGAGAAATGTGAAGTGTTACTTAAAGTTATAATTCTGAGGGACACAGAGTGAAGTTAGAATACTGGACAGGTGCAGTCATGGAGCCTCCCTTCAAATATGATTTCAGGTACTTATGCAAGTCTCTCCCTTTTCAAAGTTATGTAAACCAACTGAACTGCAGTTGACTAATTTTTTAAATTAAGTATCATTATCATTTTCTGTAATAAATTCAAAAAGTTTTTTAAGATAGAGCAATACTTTAAAAAATAAAATGAGTCTTTCTAAAGATGATTTAGTTGCTTAAAGGAACCATGTTAGGTGTTTCAAGCATCCCTATGTTCACTCACAAACATTGGTTACTTTTGTTCATCAGGCGTCCTCCACCCATATCGTCCCATCAACATCTTGTGGAAAAAACAGCAAAACTTTGTGTGCTCACTGTTTCACTTTATCAGTATTCCAAGTGTCAATTCCTCTGATTAAGTTTAAGGAGGAGGAAAGAGAAAGGAACACAGAAGTATAATGTTCTTCCAATGCTCTTAAATAAGGGACAGTTGGCAAAGGATAAGTATAGTAAATAGTAAGTTATATATATATATATATATATATATATATATATATATATATATATATATGCTTCTATGTATATTCTTAATTATGTACATATCCATCTTTTTATTCTATTTTTATTCTGTTTGGTTATCTTTAGTTAAATCTTTAATCAGCTCTTACCTGTTTCCTGAACTGACCTCAACTGTAAGATACAGTCATTAGCTAGGATAACACTCAAAAGAATGGGCAGAAAGATAAAACATTGATTATTTAACATGAATTTTATAATTGTTTTTATCTCTTCCCATTCTTCTGCTTTATTTTGAGATCTGCTTTTAAGCTCTAAGTTTAGTTCACATGCTATTCACAGGGATTCTGTGAATTCTGAATTCTGGCTGTAGACCAATTGCTTTCCATAGAGTCATCTGTTCAGATGGTTTTCCTTTATTTATTTTTTATATTTTTTCTTACCTTCTCAACCTATTTTTTGTTTTAAGGAGCTGTATTCCAGGGAGGATTGAATGGGGGGTAACAGTTTAGCTTCAGAGCCCCCTAATTTGTCTAGGCTCTGGAAGTGACTTTATCCACTTTTATATTCAAAATGTGTCCTATATTCTGTAATGAGGGCTTCCCAAATTGTACAAGTTTCTGATTCCTCAAAACCTGAATCTCTTCCTTTTTGTGATTGTCCTGTTGCTATAACACCCTTCTTATCACTTAACCTAAGTTTGGGGTAGAATATCTTGATGTAATGTATTCTTTTTCAATCTTCACCAAGACTTCTTGATGAAAGACAATTTTATGAAGTTACAGAAGAAACTGGGAAATTAGGTAAATAAATCGATACCACTGCCAAGAGCCCACAGATCCTGCCTTAACACTCTCCTGAAATTACTCATAATTAATTAAGCAACAGGGACTTTGATTTTTATAAAAAAACATTAACAAAAAAGAAAAAATGAATTCTAGTTTCTTGTAGCTCAAACACATCCTGAGTAAAGATAATCGTTGGCATGTTGTTGTTATTGTTGTTATTGTTGCTGTTGTTGTTTGTGTGTGTGTGCGTGTGTGTGTGTGAGACATGTTTTCTTTCAGCAATTTCAACCATAGAAAATAATGTCAAAGAAAAATTGCAAGGAATCCTCTTCAAGAGTCTTACACTAGAGTTCAATGCTACTGCAATAAAGAGGAGAAATGGAACTCAACTCTGTTAAAGCAAAAGGCATGAGAGTTTTTAAGCACTGGGGTGATGTAGTGGAAAAATACCCAAGGACATTAAGAGAAGGGTTGGTCAACATGATTAGGCCATGTATGTTTGGTAAGTGTGGTTTACCTAATTAGATTCCTACCCTTTCATAGAGACTGGGAGATAGGATCCCTGTGTTTCTTTCTTTCATTCTTAAGACATTTTAAAAACTACAACTATTCCTATACTTTGGAAAAGTGTATAGGATGGAATTCTTAGCACTGAAAGAAAGAACGACCACTGAAAATTATAAAAGTCTGCTCTGTGAGCAAGCTGCATGACTAAGTAATCAAGGTAGTTAACATTTGACACCATGGAGACTGAGGTTTTTTGAGGCCCACACCATCCTCCAATCTCTGGTCATCCACTTCTGTGTAGTTTCATAGCAATCTTCAATAATTACATTTCAAAGAGGTGGTTCCCAGGTGTTTGAGAAAAATAAAACTGGCAAGAAAAGGGGATGAGATTTGTATCTCAAAGGACCAGAGAAAGAATTTACATTTGTAAATTTTCTGAAGTAAATGCTCTAAGAAAAGGGAGGTGAGAGGCTTGTAGTCAGGAAGAATCTTGCGTGAAGCTTAGTCAAGCTGAGAGGAATGCTGAGGCTATTTGGTCAGTAAGCAACTTGGAAAATACACACAATATTTGGAGTTTCATCTGTGACACTAAATAACATAGTAATAAGTATTGACAAATGTTCCTTGCAAGGGGCAGAATTAGAGATTGGAAAATAAAATTGGATATAGTGATACAGAGTTGAAATCATTGGTCATTTATAACATTTACTAAAAATATTAAATAAAACACTAAAACAGATTATTGTGGGATTTTGGTGAAGAGTAAGCAAAAGGTTGGTAAGTGGCATAAAGACTGTCAGGAAAAACTAGCTTTCAATACAACAGGCAATGAGGCAGATAAAAACAAAAAAAATCAGTTAAATATTTTATATTAAAAAAAATCAGTGATGTCTCAGTACTGCTATATTTAAACATGAAAAAATCTTTCCTTATATTGATAGTATATTAATTAGAAATAATTTGGTGCTGTGTTTGTTAGTGTTGGAGTCAAAACTCTCGAGCTAATTGGCAGTTTTATGATTCAGAATCACTTCTGCACATATGGAAACACAAATACAGGTTTCAAATTCTTTGAAATGAAATCAAGATCATTATATTAATAGAAAAGTACTTCCACAAGTCTTCAAAGATCTGTCTTCAATGAGATTCATATGCAACTAATCAAATAAAGCCAGGAGAGGTGCTAGAGAAGATTGTTTAAAATATACCCTCAGAGTACATTCTATTTGACATTATTTAAGGCCTTTTATTTTCTTTTTTTGTTTCCTTTTTAAAATAAATATATCATGATTTACACTTCAAAAATTAAAATATTTGTTGGAGAGCTGTTAATATTGAATATAGCTTTATCTTAAAATATAAAAATTGTACCCGATAGATTTTGACTCTCATGAAAATAAATACTAAGGCCGATAGGAAAAGAATACTTGATGAAGCACTGCCATCTTTTGGTTGTATAAATTAAAGATATAGAGAAGTTAAATATCCCAGGAAGTGATATATACATCTCAAATATTCAGAATTAAAATGTTGATAAACGGCAACGAAAATAGATGATAAAAATTAGGTTTCAGCAAAGATAGGCACATATCTTAGCAACAGAATTCTGAAAGAAAAAGTGTCAATGTAATTAAAGTCTGTTGGCATGGATAGAAAATAAGATAGAGCTAATATTGTTTAGAACACTTGTTACTTGACCCCTGGTCTCCATATGAGGCAAATTAATTATGATAGAAAAACAGTTTTAAAATGACATATCCATTTAAATCTGTGGTTTGGAAGTAGATGTACGATACATTTGTTACAGAATCATTATTTAGCATTTATCAAGTTTTTAAGTTAAATTTATGTTACTAAATTAACCGACAATAAGATTTTTCAAAGAAAATTATTAAATTTAGGCTATGTTTGCACTACAGGTTATAAATCCAATTTAAAACACCCTGAAATTCTACATTTTTAATTATTTTCCAACTGATTATGTAGAATGATTTAGTGTTCTGACAGTTACTCCAGAATTTGCCATTGTTTCAGTATTTTAATTAAGGTCTTATGAGAACAATGATTGGAAAGCTTAAGTTCCTTGCTAAGTCACAATGGTAAACATATGGTGACATCACATCTATATTTGAGAAATCAAGGTGTCTTTCTAATAAAGCTTATATTTATAAGAAAGTCAATCTAAACAGATTGTCTGATTCTATTTTAACTGAGCCTTCCCTAGTCAAATTAATTAGGTGTACAGTGTATGACAATCAAATGTTTTATATTATGCAGTTAATTGGTTATTAAACATAAATTATATAAAATGAGGGCTTGCTGAGGAATGATTTAGAAAATATGGTTATTGCTGTATATATGGTAGTCATGTTTCTGAAACATTTTATATAATATTTGTGATTTCAATGATTTTAAAGAGAATTATAAATTAAAATTTCTACAACTTGTATTTTTAAACTTGAATAACATCTAAATGATTATTATTTCTTAAAGGAAGATACATCTGCACCCAACTGAAACTGAAACTTAGTTTTGCGATATTTTAATACTACTATCAGTAGTTTGGAAAAGTTTTTATTTCCTTTTTAATTTTCATAATCATGAATTTTTTTTTCAGAAAAGCCTTTCCTTGCCTTGAGATTATAATCATTAAAACCTTACAATATTTGTTCTAATACTCATGTAACTACATTGTATTCCCAAAATAAAATATTTAGGTAAAATATTCTTAAAATATCTGAATCCATTATTCTGATTACTTTAAAATCAGAAATTTCCCATTTGCACATCATTACATAAAATTATGTAATAATTTGATGCCTTGCGTATCAACATATTTTCTAATAAATTCTATCTTTATTTTTGTCTTTCCCTCTTTTATAAATGTCCATATTGTTTAAATTAAAAAAAAGAGTTATTTACATAAATCTTCCCTTGAAATAAAATATACCTAATTTGTTAATAGATTATTTTTAACTTCTTAAGCATTGGATATCGAATGACATTATTTGCGTATTTGCTTTCCTCATAAGTCTGTAAAAGTAGCTAAAATTCTCCAGTATGTATGCACGTGTGTATATGTATGCAAGTAAATAATGACCAGGTATCTTATCCAATGCATGCAATGTTAATGTTTGACAATACTTGCCTCATCCTTGTATATTTAAATTGTATTAACTATATTTGATCATTTAAGAGTTTTAAGGAGTTTTAGTTAAAATTCCTGAAGACACAGCATAAAGTCACACTTCCTGTAAGACATTTTTTGACCCTAAATAGATGTGACTTTTACATGATAACAAGTAGCACCAATATGAAAACCTACTTCTAGTGTTTGTTTTTTATCTATTGGTATAATCAATCATTGCTAATGTGTTTGTTTGGGCATGTGACTCAATCGTGTTATACAAGATAAGAAAGGAAATATGCCAAGAGTTTTCCTGGAAAAAAATATTCATTTACTTAGTTTTTTAAGGAGTAGAACACAAGGAAGATGCAATGTCTTTACTCCTGCAATTGGTTTGTTATGCTGTGTTACTGAGATCAAGACTAAGCTCACCCATATCCTCAAATTTCCAAATACTGTGTACAGACGTGAAAGTTGGACAGTGAAAAAGGCTGATAGGAACAAATTTGATTCACTTGATATATGGTGTTGGAGGAGAGCTCTACGAACACCCTAGACCACCAGAAAGACAAACAAGTGGGTCCTAGAGCAAATTAGTCCCAAAACATCACTGGAGGTAAAAATAGCAAAACTGAAGCTGTCCTACTTTTAACACATTATTCAAGTTTCTCTGGAAATGATAATAATCCTGGGAAAAATGGAAGGCAGCAGGAAAAGATGATCAAATATGCTATAGAATGACCACAAAAGAAGCCATAGACGTGTCTACAGGAGCTGAGCAGGGCTGTTGAGGATAGGACTGTGTGGATGTCACTCATTCATAGGGTCATCAGGAGTTAGTCAGATCAATGGCATTTAACACATAGATGGCTCGGCATTGTTTCTCCTCTCTTGTGACCATGAGGAGAACTGGTCGATACTTTTAAGAATATCAGGGTTGAAAGATTTCTGTCTCTCTGTCTCTGTCTCTCTGTCATTCTCTCTTCCACCTTGTCTTCTTTACTACTTTTTTACCTAGCATTTAAAAATACCTAGTCTATTTAGTATATAGCTTATAGGTTTCTGCCTCCCCAATGAGAACATAGCCTCCATATGTATAGGAATTTTTTTCTGTCTTGTTCATTGCATGTTATATGGTTATGGTAGCATGGCACACAATCCCAAAACTCAGAAATTGAAACAATATTTTATTGTTATTTCTCATAGATTTATGGGATGTCTGCGCTTAAATGGCTGGTTTTCACTAGGTGTCTCTTATATGGTTGTAATCAAAAGACAGCTGTGATCAGAGTCAACTAAAAACTCATGTTGCTGGAAGTCCTCTGCAGGCTCAGGATGGACTGCTAACTGAAATGCTTCTGGGTAACCTTCCCAGAAATTTGGGAGAAGTTTGAGCTTCTCCCAGTGTTCCAAGAGAGACTGTGCTGAAACTGAGCATTCTGAGAACCCTGGGGGGAAGCTGCAAGGATTCTCACAACATTTTCTTGTTAATTCTAAAACATCATTTCTGCATGTTCCTGTAGAGAGTAAGGCCAGCCAATATTCAATTTTTAGGGGAATCAGACTCTATGTCACTCTGGGGGGAATATTAAAGAATTTGCAGCCATATTTAGAATAGCAGACGGTTAATCTCAGTGCTTAAATATATAGATACGTTTGGCCTGATATACAATAAGTATTCAATAAATATTCGTTGAATGAGTAAATGATAACTCATAGCCATGATGTCATCTTTAAACGGAGAATTGACTAACTCTAGAATCACTTGTCTTCCTGTCTTCCTGCTATGAACTACACTAATTCCTTTCTTTGTAACTGTTTGAAACCAGCTTTTCCCTACTTATAGTTAGAAGCAACCTACATTATAAATAGATAATCAAGACCCTATGAATCTCAGGGGAAAAATAAATTGTTGAATTAGTTGTGTATACTCATTGAACTTGCCTGAATCCCTCAGCTGTTAGATAAGAGGTGTTCTTATCTAAATCTGACTTGTAGACCAAAGGTTTGTCATAAAATTGCCTGTTTTACCTGAATCATAGAACCCTCAAATGATGATAAGAATATTAGTTTTAAAGTCCTCTATTTCTTTTATCATAATTGTCATACAACTATTTTCAAATAATAACTATAAACCATTTTAACGGAGCATCTTCACTGTGACTGAATAAATCAATTCAGGCAAACCACTTGGCTGGAAAATGTTGGTCTCCACTGCTTTTGCCCATGATGAAAGAAATGACATAAAGGAAAAGATAAAAGTTATATTCTTTGGATTCTAAATATAGAGAATGAGAACAAATAAAGTAGAACAATAAAACATTTTGGTTTATCTATCACTGTTTTTAGTGAACTTGATGCTAAGCTTACTGAGAAATGTATCTAGTTAACAGAAAGGAAGTAGGTGTAGTTATGATCTGCAAAGAAGTCATAGTAGCAGATCTTAGCACTTTTGATTTGTAAGAAATTTCATAATGGTGGAAATAGAAAAATAAATTATACTGAATCTGGGGTAAATACAAGAAAATTATGCCATTGTGAAGTGAGCTGTCAGTGAAATGAAGGAGAAATATTATGTTCAAGGATGAAAAAAGAGTACTTTCAACTACTAACTGAAAGTTGGTGAAGGTAAAAGTTTTCAAGAATACACCTTGGAAAGAAGAGTTTTATTAGTATCTACCACATAGATTCTGAAATTCAAATAATTTCATCAATTAGCTCCATCTATTTTTAATCCGAAGCTTAAAATCTTTTTTTCTTTTTAATCTAGCTTGTTTTTTGATTTTTTGTTGTTGTTGTTGTTGTTTTTAAATAGAAATCTTTGATTTCTCTAGGGCTTGTCAATCACTTATAAACTACATGTTTCACTAAAAGGTAATTTTAAATGAACCAGTGATATTTAAGAGATGCTTTTAAGGTTAAAATGGACTAAGGTCAAACTAAGAAGCAAAGACTAGACATGTCAATGTGCATAAATGATGCAATTTAAAGGTTGCAAAGGTGGTCTAGGGTCTGATTTCCAATACAACAGCTGTTTTAAAGCATGATTCTTCAGAAGCTTAGGGCAATTTTAAAACATTATGTTAACTATCCTTCTGTACCATCACGAAGGAGGCTGAACCTATTACATCCAATTTGCAGGTAATAAAAATAAGTCAATATGAGGTTAAGTAGCTTGTTCAAGGTCACCAAGCAAGTTCTAGTGGAGCTGAAAATGAAAGTCACATCTCATACACTTGAAATGATGTCATCTGACCAGGGGTTCTTATTCAGAGCTCATTATGCTAACATAAGACATGATTAAAACATTGATTTCATTGAAGATAGAACCTAAAAAGGTAAAAACACAAATATATTTTTCATGCAGAAAATTTTAATTTGCCACATTCCTGCTTAAAATTCCTAATTCCAAAGCACCTCATTTTCAAAAAAGAATGAAATCAAGGTAGACTCAAATGACAATGAAGTTAATATCACTACAGGGCAGTATAAGCTTGCAGACATCTGGGAAATTTGGGGCTATGATTGCTTGATCTATAAATGTACTGCTAGGGCACCAGTAGTTGTCTAATCTTTGTAGCCAAATTATTAGTCTTTGTGTAATTAAAGCATGATTATTTGAATCGGGCCCAGAAAATGAGATTGCATTGCTATGCTGTCACAGGAAAAAGAGAATCACTAAAAGACACTCCAGCTTTTCAAACAGAAACTAGACAGACAAATGAAAGTGCCTTGTGGTTTCTCATGCCAATGTCTAAAATGGTCACTTATTGACGGTGTTCAAAGCACAAAGGCTATTGCAAAACAGCTAATCAATTGTGTGTGCCTCCTTCATACAGCCAAATAAATTGTTTCCCATTGAAATCACATTGACTATTTAGGAAAAACAAAGGAATAACTCAGCAAATATTTCAGTATTGGTTGTTTTTTAATAGATAAAAGGTTTATTTTGTTATTTTACTTCTACAAAAATACAAATGTCCTTCCCAAGAATCGAGTTGGAGTGGATGATTTTAAAGATGTAAAAATATGTTAAATGTAAGAAGAGTCGTAAGAAGGGATATTTTAACACAAAAACAATAACAAATGCAAGATTTAATGAGAAAAATTAAAATTGATAACCTCGGCACACCTTGGGTGCTTTCACAAGCTGATTGATTTCTGCAAAGTATAATGGTAAAATTGAACATATATTTAGAGCAAAGACTATCCATATGCGTTTTTGTCATTTTTCAGCCATCATTATAGCTTTTATGGAATTGTTTTGGAATACAAGCCCCTCTCCAGCAAGCTAATAAATTCTCTATGTTATATGCTTTTCTGAATCTGTAATGAAACTCCCATTTCACCTTACATACCTTGAGAGTTAGCAGAACTGAGATTTTTACCCAGTGTCTGGACAACATTCAATTTCACACTAAAACATGTTTGCTTCTGACTTTTGCGCTCAGTTGGCATTAACATTTGCCACATAACTTGATGTGATACATTGGTGTCCCTTGACAAGCTAAGATGCCATGAAGACATTTAATTTTGCCTCATCCTTTGAGAGTTAAAACATGTGGGATATTTTTCCTATAGTATAGCATGTAGAATCAATGTATAATAATGCAATAAAGACACTTTTTTCACTCAGGTTATATATTTCCTAATGTTTTGAACTACAGTCAGCATATTATTAACAATCATGACATAATACATTTCCAAAGTATTAGCTGCTTGCCATATTGCCAGTTTCTTTCTGATACTAAAGAGCAATGCCGGAGGCCTTGTACTCCAGAGATATAAAACTTCGAATTTGGAACAGGTTGCCTTTCTCTCAAACTATTATTGTCAGAATTCTTTGTGAATCAGCCAATAAATGTAATAACCCAGCAAGTGTGAAAACCAGAGTTAGGCATGTACATTTTCTTACCCAAATGTTGAAAGATTGTATATGAAATTTACTTGAATTTGAGTTGATGAACAAAGTCATGCAGAGAAGTGCCAGAAAAGTCTTTTTAAATGGATTTTCAATGTTTACAGAAGAAAATATATACTCTTTAAACTGATATTCACTTCTTTCCATACTGTAAGTATCATATACCAGCTGGGGTTTGCCTTGCATCTCTCTTATTTTTGAACCCCATGCTCAAGAAAACAAGGTTAATCTTTAAAAACTCCATGAAATCATGTTCTTATGCACCATTTTCATTTCCTTTTGATTTCCACTTCACTGGCCTAATTCGGAATAAAGCCTTTCTGAAATTCTCCACCTTTCATTTGCCATTATGTCTCTCTGCTTTTTCTCTCATTCTTCCTTTCAAAACGAGGAAAAATAGAAACTAGGATGTTTTACAGGATAAAATGAGATAATATATGTTTTTAAAATAATGTATTAGAGCTCCTACATAATATTACTTTTAAATCATTCTTGATATTTTAAAATTAAATATCCTGGAGTGTAATTATGACAGAGTGACTGTAATCCGACTGCCATTACAAATGTAGACCAGACTAGATTATTGGAGAAAATACATGCAACTCTTTCAGAAATTGAAAAAAACAGAGCAGGTCTACGACACTGAGAGGAAAAAAACAAGTGAGGTGAATCCTGTAATCAAGATGGGCTTCTGTCTGAGGGAACTTTCAAGAACATAGTATGGGCAAGAAGGAGTTAAGCAGATCCTGAAGCTTTTTTCAGGCAAGAAGAAGAGTTTGTATTTCAGGGAGCAGAGAGTAAGGTGGTTGGAATAGGCAGAGCATAATAATGGAAACAGCTTTTATATAAAGTTTCAGAGAAAGAGCTCCAGAAATGCACAAACATTACCTTGAATTTTTGACTGAATACAAAGCTGAACATGTATAGGGAAAGAATCCAATACAATGACTAGAGAACAACAACTGAGAAATCAGTAACTACTAAGGAATTGTAAGCTGAAGATCTACCAGAACTCACACGACTAAAGGATGTTTAGATTTTGACTAGGTAGGGTAGAAAGCCCATGGTGAACACTTCATACATTCAATAGGAACACCAGAGAGGTCATTTCTTGACAGTAGGAATATAATAGCCCTAGAGTTAAATCCCTACTCTAGTTTTAAAATAAGAATGTTTAAAAACAATTCTCAGAAAGATGAAGATAATCCACAACTAAATTAAGTAAAGAAAACTCAATACTTTTAAAGAAAGACAAGAAACCTATGTGTTCTACAATATAGTATTCACAATATTCATTACCCATTTAAAAATCTTTAGACTTTTCAGATAAGAAAATTAGACCGAAAATGAGAAGAAAATTAGTTAATAAAAATCAACCCAAAAGTGGCAAAGACGATTAAATTAACATACAAGGACTGGGAAATAACTGCTGTAAATACATTCAAGAATCATAACAACATGAATATAATACAAAGAGGAATAGAAAGTGATAATTTGAATATTTACAGCTGAAAAATAAAATATCTGAAATGAAAAATCTACTATTTGTTTTTAACATAAGATTAGATACTATAAAACTAAAGATAGGTGAAGTTAAAAATAATTCAAGAGAAAGCATATAAAGTTAAACACAAAAAGAAAAAGAAAAAAATCAAAACTTAACAGAGGTCAAGTGATCTATGGGAAAATGGAAGGCAGTCTACTGCACATATAATGTTACCCAGGTAAAAAGGGAAATATTTGAACAAATAATAGCTAAAATTGGTCTGATTTTAATGAAAAAAATGTAAACTAAAATATTCAACAAAACTAAAAAAAAATGCACACATGATAAATGTTAAGATAACCACACCAAGGATCAGAATAATTCAGCTATTTAAGACCAGTGATAATGAAAATAAATTTAAAAGTATTCATAAATAACCAACAAAGCTATATTACATCAGAGTGAAGAAACAGTGTCACAAGAAAACAATGGAGTGAAATTTTGAAAGTGTGGAGAGAAAAAAATATAAACATGACATTTAATTTTTGGTGAAAGTATAATTCAAAAATAAAGGCAAACAAACTTCAAACAATCTGACCTGTGGACTGAAACTTTAAAAAAAAATATTTTCATAAGAAAAGAAAAACAAAAATTAATGAAACTAAAAGTTAAAAAATTAATGAAACTGAAAAGTACTCAAATTGCCAATCTTATATCTACATTAACAAAAATGTTAAAATAGAACTTAGTAATATCTGGAATGAATGAAGGGTGTCACTATAGATTATATATACACTAAAAATGATAATTAGGAAAGACTATTTACTGGCATAAAAACAAACATATAGACCACTGAAATAGACTAGAAAGACTACAAATAAAGCCATGTCTATACCATAAACTGACCTTTGAAACAGGTGCCAAGAATGCACAATGGTGAAAGAAGAGTTTCTTCAACAAACCATTTTGGGAAAACTCTATATCTGTATGCAAAAGAATAAAGTTCATTATTTTACACCATATGCAAAAATTAACTATAAATGAATAAAAGATTAAAATGTAAACCCTGAAATCAAAAACTCATAGAATAAAATATACAGAAAAAAACTTCTTGACGTTGATCTTGGCAATGACTTCTTACATATGACACCAAAAGCACAGGCAACAAAAGCAAAAATAGACAATGGAACTACATCAAATTTTAAAGCTACTATGTGGCAGAGGAAATAATCAACAAAATGAAAAGGCAAATCTAAACCACAGTGATATGTCACCTCACACCAGTTAGGGAGTTATATATACATACCAAGTGTTAAGGATGTGGAGGAAAGAGAACACTTATACTCTATTGATGCAAATGTAAATCAAAGCATCCACTATGAAAAATAGAATAAAGGCTCCTAAAAAAATAAAAATAAAACAGAACTACCATATAATCCAGCAATCCTATTTCTGTGTATACTCGTATATCCAAAAAATTTCAAATCAAAATCTCAAAGAGATATCTGTACACCCATGCTCATTGTAGCGTTATTCACAACAGGCAAGACATAGAAGCAACCTAAATTCCCATCGACAGATGAATGCATAAAGAAGATGTGGCATGTATATACAAACAATGGGATATTATTCAGGCATAGAAAAAGGAAATATAGCCATTTGCAACAATATGGATGAACCTGGACGACATTATGATAAGTGAACTAAGCCAGACACAGAAGACAAAATACTACATAATATCAATTATATAAGGGATCTAAAATAATAAACTCATAGAAGCAGAGAGTAGAATGTGGTTGTCAGGGTCTGAGAGGAGGGGGAAATGGACAGATATTAGCCAAAGGCTATAAAGTTTCAGTTATGCAAGATGAATAAATCCTAGAGATCTACTGTACAACATACGGCTTATAGTTAACAATAGTGTATTGTATACTTAAACACTTGCTAAGAGGGTAGCTCTTATGTTAAGTTTTCTTGTCTCACCTACATCCACAAAACAGGGTGGGAAGAAACGTTTGGAGATGATGGATATATTTAGGGAATCAATGTGATGTTTTAGCAATGAGCTATTCTCCAAATTCGTCAAGTTGTATATATTAAATATGTACAGCTTTTTGTATGCAAAGTATACCTCAAGAAAGTGATTGCAAAAAGAAAGCAAATAAAAAAAAATTATAACTTAGTCCCTCATTTCAAATTTCATTTTGAATGATAGAATCATGATTGTATGATATTTTTGTAAGAATAGACGTATTGATAAATGAAGCAGAATAAAAATTTCAAAAAGAGAACCTCATATATATGCACAACTGATACTTGATAAGGAATGTTCAATTTTTTTTTTTGGAACAACTTGAAATCCATATTAAGAAAAAAATAATCTTTACTATCTGAATAATCTTGACTACTACTATACAAATATTAACTCCAAATCAGTCATCAATTACAGTTGCAGTGATAAAACCTCTAGAAGTAAACATAGACATCTTGATGAACTTGCGGTAGGCAAAAATTTCTTAGGACATCCAAACCACAAAGCATGAAAGAAAAAGAAGATAAATTGGATGCCACTAATAGTAAACTCTACTGCTCTAAAAACGAAAAAAGGCACCATTAAGGAAAAAAAAAAGACAAGTTAGAGACTGGAAAGATATAGTTCCCTCATAGGTATTTGAGAAAGAACTTGTATTAATGCCACATAAAATATGCAAAGTGCTCAATAATCAGACCAATAAAAATTAAAAATGGGCTAAAATTAAATAAGCATTTTATCGACGAATATATGAATGGCTTATAAGCACATGAAGAGATGCTCATATCATTAATCATTTGAGAAAAGAAAATTAAAACACAATATCACTGCTCACCCACTAGTATGACTAATACTGAAGCTGGGGAGGATACAAAGCAACCAGAACTCTCATACATTGCTGGTAGAATGCAAAATAATACAGCCACTTTGGAAAACAATTTGACAGTTTCTTATCAAGTTTATCACACATTTGCTATCGACCTGGCAATTCCATTCCTAGGTATTTCCTGAAAAGAAATTAAAAGATGTGTCCAAGTAAAGATATATACACGAATGTTCAAAGCAGCTTGGTTCTTCAGACAAAAAGCAGAAATAACCTAAATTACATCAGTAGGAGAATCGGTAGACAAATTATGGTATATTCATACTGTAAATTAGTATTCATAGAAAAATAAAGTTACTGTCGGTACCCAAAAAAACATGAATGCAGCTTACTAGCGTGCACAATGAACGAAACAAACAAGAAAGATCACATATTGCATAACTTCATTAAATGAAATGGCTCTGACTAGTACTTATCCAGCCCATTTAACTATAACATTTTTCCTACATACAAAAATACTTGGAGTTGGATTCTAGCAAGGACTTATAAAAAAAAAAAAAAAAAAAAAAAAAAAAAAACCTACTTTAAAATAGTGATTAAGATTCTTATAAATACAAATATGTTTATATTTATATAAATATATATATATATAGTGGAAACATGGGGAACACTGTGATAAAACTTTTAAAGAAAACTATTGAATAAAGTAGAAATCAGCAGAGCGTAATAACGATCTTTTCGTTTGTGGATAAAAATCAGTTATTCCTGGAACAATCATTTACCTATTTAGAGCTTTTAGTAGGTAAAATATTTAGGGTATGTTTTGTCAACTTTGGAGCTATTGGCATTGATTAGTCTTTGTTGTGGAGTCCTATCCTGTACATTTTCGGATGTTTAGCTATGCCTCTACCCAGTAGATGCCAATAGCACTGCCAATCCCAGTTATGACAACCAAAATTTTCTTCAGACATTGTTAAATATCCTCTGAGGGGCAAAATTGTCCTTGATGGAGGAGCACTGGTTTATAAGGCTTCACATACAAACTAGGCAAAATTAAGAAAACATATATGTACAAGAACAGATGGAAAATGGCACAAATTTTTCTTCCCAAGTGCACACTAGGTTTAATTCAAGGGGATTCTGTATATTTCCAGATACACGTCAATTCCTATAACCCAAATTTAATAATTATGCAGTGCTTCAATCTGTAGTTCATGTTGTCCAATATTTGTCTAAGTGCTTGAATCCTGGTATTGATTTGTGAGGCCTTTTTATTCCTCATGAAATTGTGCCTTTCCATTTCAGCTGCTCACAAATTTGTCTCTAGCTTTGTTCTTACTGGAAAACATTAGTAGCCAATATTCTTTTTCTCAGTGTACTAGGAATCAATCATCCTTGTTTATAAATTTCAGCAAGTGAATTGTAATAACATTTTCTCAAGTGTTTACAAAAAATAATACCATGTGTTGCTATAGACAAAAGGCTACATTTTAAGTGCCACACAGCATATTACAAAATATTCTGTATCTTTAAAATTACTTTGTGTAAGTAAATTTTATATTGAATAAATGAGACAAGTTGGTCATTTAATCACATTTAAAAAAAAAGTCACACTATCAAAACTTTAGGAAAAGAGTGAATAGACACTACAAATTTAGCACTGTATAACACCGTGACCCGTGGGAAATTTAAATTATGTAGTCCAAAAGTGAGAGATTATAAAAATAATTATCAACACACTTTACAACAGAGGTCCTGTACTGGAGGAAGCAGACAGATGAAAATCACATAGGAATACATTTTCAGTTCATATAGTTCTTCCGTAAAACATTTTTGAGAACCTCTGTTTCATGGGAGAAAAATAGCATCCTTAATACTAAATGTTTATTTTATCTCATTTAAAATTTGTATTTAACACATTATTCTACTATGCTGTTAGAGCAACTCAGAATCAACGGTCTAAAGATTTATTTCAATCAGGGTTCATAGATTGGGCAAGGAAAAGTTTTGGCTACATAAAATAATGTATCTTAGTTCTCTTAGTGTATTCACCTAGGTAAAAGTTGAAAGAGCAAAACTTTTCTAGGATTTATGAACATAGACTAAAGGAACCCTTGTATTTTAGATACATTTGTAATTTTATAGACGATCAGGCATGAGATGGGAAATAAGGATAAGGACAATAGGAGGCACAACATATTTATTAGAAAAAAGTACTTTATTGAGCAGGTACATTTATATAACAAAGAAGTATTTCCTAAACATCAGTCACGGAACACTGCTAGCCCATGACAAAAGACCAAGGACCTAGAAAACATATATAAAAAATATATTTGGTAAACTGTGTCTGAATAGGAAACTTGTTTATTTTGAGATTGTCTTTTCTAATAAAATAAGCCTTCCTTTTCGAATGTTAATATTAGTGCATTAGTTGTCTTAGTTTCTTGTACATTCGATATGTTATTTGATATGTGTGTTCTTTTTAGCAATTTTTAAAAAATACAATTCCGTGTTGGCACCTACAAATTCTTCTTTAAAGTTCAGTATTTTATAAAATCCAAAAGTTTGAGAAACATTCATTTAAAGTCTTTTATTAAAAATATCATTTTCTCTTGGAAGTAACATTCTCCTCATTTTAAGAAACCAATGAGAAAGAAGGACTTTAGGGAGGAATAAATTTGCTTTGTAGTCAGTTTTTCTGAGAGGCATCTATTCCAAAGGTGAAGGATAATGATCCCAAAAAGTATTTGAAGACTGAAAAGATATAAGAATGTTAATAGAAGGAAAGAAAGCTAAGCTGTTCTAAATTGCTTTAGGGATCACCTTTCTGAATATTATTCTTGGCAGGCTTATAGAGTCATTAATATTTCTTTTGAAATGTTAAAAAATGTGAATTACAATAATAGTCCTTAATTAGACTATAAAATGGTGGGTGTAGGCAAGATAAAACTCTGTATGTATCACAGCTTCAATTGTTTCAAATAATTGTATTGGATGCATTCTACCGCAAATCACTATGTTTCTACAGCAATTTGTGTAATCTATTGAGACAAAAAATATTAACAATAAAGCTCATTTTTAGAGTGATTTAATCAGAATATTAGGGATTTATTTGGTGTGTAAAGTAAATGAATGGAGACAAAATGACCAAGATTTTATTCAAATTTGTAAGTTGCAATCCAGCAAAAGTAAAATCTGTACATTTCTTTCCATTTCAGTTAATTATACTTTTTTGTATGTCTATTTTCTATCATGGAAGTAGTGTGTCACAGTGTTAACAAATCATGATATGGTATCATAGTCTCCAGATTTGGGTTCTGTCTCAAAAATTTTATAGTTAAGTGAACTTGAGCCAATTCTTATTTTTCCCATCTTTATTTTTTCATCTCTAGAATGGAGATCATCAGAGTAGTTGTTACTTCATAGAAAGCACTAAGCATATTGTCTGACTCATATTAAGGGTCCAATGTACATAAGTAATTTTTATTTAGCCATCATCATTTTCAAAGACATTTAGTAGTATTTAGGAAAATTGTAGATTATAGAATATCAAAACTGTTTTGTTTTTTTTTTAATAAAAATCCTCTCTGAAAAGAATAACCAAGTGATCATCTATCTAGTCATGTAAATGTTGAGGAAGTTAACGTTTGCTTAGGTAACCTGGCATATTAGGAGTTATGCAAGGGCAGAAAGAGAGGAGCGATTTTCTCTATGCTGACTTAGGTCCATGCTGTTATATTAGAAAGAAGGTATCTGAGTTTTGTGTGCTCCTTGAAAGCAAGCTGACTATTTCCTTCACCATGATTCATAGTCTCACCCCCACCCCCATTAAATTGAAACAACTAGGAATCATAAAGGTATTTGCTTCATCCCTGTGTATAACAGTCAACATAAGGAGCAGTACATGCATACAGATCTTTGCAACCCTCACCCACCTTTTTTTTTTTGTCACCATGTACCATCCCACTCCCAATCACCGAAATCCTTTCATGTATAACTTATGGTACATCACCTGCAACATTCTTTATATGTTCCAACTCCTTCAATGTTTCCATCCCTTCTTGTTCAGAAACTTGTTTCTCTTCTCAGTGTACTGTTTTACCTACTAGTCTCTCAAATGATGATTATTTTTTCTCTCATACTGCTTTATCCACTAGGTGTGAAAGTCACTTTCCCATTCCTCACTGAGACTTCCAGACCATTCTCCATTTTATTTCCCCTTTACTACATAGAATCTCAATGAATCAGATTCAATACATTTTATTGCAGCATGATATTAAAAGTCTTAACAATTTTTCTTGGTCATTTCACAATGTTGTTTCATCTTACCATTTCTTATTCTTCTCTTTTATGTAATTTTGACTTCATCCAAAGTGAACTACTTATATGCCCATTTCAACCTCCACATCCTTTCAGATCATGTTTATAATAAAACATTCAGTCAGCTGCCCATTCTATCATTAATTCAATATATCTTTATCCACCTGTCCTTATGAAGATGGAGGTCACAGAGTACAGCATGGCTAATTAAGCTAGATCAAGGTGATGGTGTGTAGGAATGAGGGTGGACAATTCAAGGAAAAGTCTTCTAGAGGCTTCGCTAGAGTTTGGAGATAGGAGTTCTTCTAATAAAAATGGTAGACATTTATTGTAGGCAAAATAAGAACATGAACAAAGCAGAGAGTATTGTACATTCAGGAACTGATTGCAAATAAAGGTTAGAGTCGTTCAAATAGATTAAATTGAGGAAAAATGTGGAGATGTAGTTAGGAAGTAGGACAGAATTAACTAATAAACAACCTTAAACTACAAGCTAATGAGCTTAGTTTTTTTTATCAGTAGATATGTTGAGTCACATGAGAATTTGATTAAGTGATTTGAATGTTAGCCACCTTACTCTGACAGCAATGTGTAAGATGTACAGAATAAGGTGAGTACGATACTAGATGAGTTGGAAGAGTTTGTAATGATCCAGGTGAGAAAGAACAGGATTATGAAATTTATAAACTGGACACGAGGGTCATGTATAGAAAATGCAAAAGAGGTAATTCGGCCTTACCTCCTTACAATGAGGGGTCTGTGTGGTGCCATTCACTAGGACAAAGAAGGAGGAAAATGTTTTGATTAGAGAAGATAGTGAGATTACTGAGTGGGTGTGAATAGGAAAAGAAAAGGGGACAGCAGCAAAAAAGAATTTATTCTTTCATGAAGTCTGACTTTGAAGAAAGAATCAATAACACACATTTAGCAAATTATGTTCCAGTGCCAGTTCCTTCTTCTAGAATCTAAGCATGCAGTATCAAATAAACCAGACAACTCCTTGGGCAATAGCTAGAAAGGCACACTTGCTTCAGTATGTAGCCTTTCTTTTTGTTTTTGTTTTTTCCCCCCTTCCTTTAAATTAGAGGAAACTTAACAAAATGTTAGGCTCTAGAGAGGGAGATGCTAAAAAATGTAGGAGAAATGAGAAATAATAAAGAACTCAGGTTGTTATCTTGGAGGTCAAATGTTGGGTGGGAGGAGAGCAAGAATACAGGTGGATGCACTGTCTTTAAAACACACGAAGGGATTATTTATATAGTTATGCCACACTGAATTCCATCTTTATGTGTATGAGGATAAGTTGCCCAGTTGGTGTGTCACTAATGGCCTCATTTTTTAATTCTTATTGAAATACCAAGTCAAGTGCTGAGAGAGATGAGGGGTGACCGTTGGTAGAATTCACTTTTAATTATAATGGCTCTAAACTGTAGCATTTCTGCATGTCACCCTAGATGAACTGGATGGGTGGTTAGAGGCATGTGAGCATGGGTGCTGGACAAGGAGGTACAGACGCGATCCATAATGAGGGAAGGACATGACTAACTGGGAGATAAACAGTACTGATAGTGTTAATGTCAACGAGCTCTATTTTGTCAAGATTGCTTCCTAGCTGAAAAAATGTGTTCTGTTTTCAAAAATAGGAAGACTGGCATGAAGGGAGAAGCACAGTATTTAATTCATTGACGTAAGTTGTTAACATTTATTTTACTTTTTCTCTATACCATTGCAAGCTTCTATTTCTGACTTTCCTGACTGAATTTTATTTTTTACTGTATCATTCTTACAAAATGGTGTATGGAATGTGTATATAAAAATATGCGAGCAAAGGCATTTTAATGTGTTTCAATACTATTTATTATTTTTCCATAAAATAATTATGTATATTTAGTTAGATTTGTTCCTGGTACTTTATCGATTTTGTTGCTATCATAAATGTAATTTTTAAAACATACAGTCCCTAACAGATCTTTGCTACTGGGTAGAAATAAATAAAATTTTATACACTTACTTCTTAATCCAGCAATATTGCAAAATTAGCTTATCAATTACAATTAATTTGAATAGTCATACTATTACACCATCTAGAAGCAATGAAAGTTTTCTCTCTTTCCTTTGTGCAATACTTCTTTATCTTTTCTGGCCTTCTTACAACAGACAATGACTTCCGTAGAAGCAGTGGTGAGGAGCGCCTATCTTTTGCTCTTCATTTTTAAAAGTGCATTTCCAGAATTTCTGCTTTAGATTTAGATTTCTAGTCCCTCATTCCGATTAAGTATGTATCTCTTTTGTCTGATATTAGGAGAGTTTTTTGTTTGTTTTATTTTAGTTTTTTAATCATGAGTGGATATGAATTAAAAAAAAAATTTCAGAGGTCATCTATTGAGATAATCATGTGGTTTTTATCCTTTAATAAGTTAACTTTGGTGAATCGCACTGATCTATTTTCTAATGTAAAACCATTTCATTTTTTATATAAATCCCCATTTGGATTATTTTTTTTTAATTTCTAATTTTCTTGTGGATTTTTCTTTCATTTTATGTTCAACCTAGTAGCGTTATGGCAAAAATATGTCCAGTTCAAACTCAATTTTAACATTTGGTGAAGGCAGCTTTTCTAGTAAATATGTGCTTTTCACATATATTTCATGTATATTCTCTAATTATTGGGTACAATATTCTATGTGTGCGTTTTTTGAAGCCTGTTATTTGCACTATTCAAATCATGTGTATCCTTATTGATTTTGATCTGCAAGTTCAATTAATTATTGAGAGAAATGTACTAAAATCTCCAATAATAATGGTGCTTTATCAGTTTCCCTTTGAAGTTCTATTTTTACCTCATCGACCTTGAGGCTATGGTAAACACATACTATTGTAGATTTTTACAGTCCCTGGTGAATTAAACTTGTTATCAGTAGGGAGTAAATATGGTTATTTCTAGAAATGCTTTTGGCGATAAGGTCTGTTTTGTCTGATTATTATAGATACATGAGCTCTCCCTGGGTATTGCCTGTTATATCTTTTTTCATTCATCATTTTCCCAACTTTCCATGTCGTTAACTTTCAAAAGTATCACCTGAGTAGAGAATACAGGATGAGGTCTTAAAATGGAGGTGGGACTTGGGTTGGTTCTATAGGGGCAGGGCGGTAGGTGGTAGCCACGTCAGAGGGCCAGTTGGCCAGGTGCAGTGAGGGCCACGGTGGTAGAAACCAGCTGATTTTCAAGAGTTGAGAAGGGCATTTCTAAGGCTTTCATTTCTGAGCAAATAATAACCAGTTGCTGGACAGAATAGAAGTGGTCGCATGCAGGACCTATGAATGACACTCCTGTTTTTAAGAGTGGTGGTTCAGATTACAGGGAGAAAATGGTAGAGACATAAATACCCACGAACTGTTGAAGAACTTACTGATTTATCCACAATAAAAGCACTGGGTTTCACTTTGGATGGTGATCATAGCCTACTGTCAACATTGGCTGGTTGCGGTTCAGATCCTTTAGACAGGCCTTACCTTCCTCTGCCATTGAGTCTGTGCAGTTTAAAAATACAAAGCCCAGTCTGAGGTGCTGCAGCCACTCCCAAGCCTCTCTGATCCACCCTATGTGCAGTTGAAAAGCCAGCCATTTTACGACCTTCCAGTTCTCATTAAGCCTTCCAATTTAGTTCAAAGCATATTCAACTATTTCAATTGAAGTGCTTCCTGTATTTCTTTTGTATCATTTCATTTTACTCTGACTCTTCAACCAGTTAGAGAGATACTTATTTCAAAAGAGAGCTTACAGAGTCCAAGTTCACTGAGACTGCCTAGCAGAGACAGACCGCCCTCAAGAAGATAATTACCCCAACAGTTGTGTGTAAAAGTAAAGAGGAAACTGTTTCCTTTGCCTGGCTGTGCAATATGGTCTATTGTTTGGAGTAGAAATGCCTTGGACATCCTTGATTAGTACACAATTAGTTAGGTGATCTTTTGTCGTGCTAAATCAGATATTCATTTCCTGGAAACAGAGATCGGAAAGACTTATTCCATATCTTTAATCTTACACAACAGATTATGGCAGCTCTTTGCCATAGAGATTAAAAATTAAAAGTTATTAGAATTATAATGGACTGAATTGTTTTCCTCCAAGATTTGTGTTGAGGCACTAACACCCAATGAGACTGTATTTGGAGATAGGGCCTTTTAAAGAAGCAATTCAGACTAAATTAGGTCATAAGGGAAAGGGTGGGACCCTAATCAAATATAACTGGTGTTCTTATAAGAAGTGGAAGAGGCAATGAGATGCACAATCACAAAGAAAGGATATGCCAGCCATCTGCAAGCCAATGAGAGGCCTCAGAGATCAAACCTGCTGACACTTTGATTTTCGACTTCTATTCTTCAGAACTGTCAGAAAATGAGTTTCTGTGGTTTAAGCTACCAGGAAGCAGCTCTAAACAAAACTAAAACAGAAATCTAATATATTCAGAGCAGTAACTAAAGAAAAATGTATGGCCATTATCATCATTCAGTGTCCTTGATTTGCTTTTTAGGAAAAATAGGCTGACAATCCCATATTGTGCAGGGGTTTGCACACATGTGCATTGCTTTGATATTGTCATTTGTCTACAAATGAATAAGAAGCCGACCTGAATTCTGTCATGTTGCCTTTAATACTAATTTGGGTCTTTGTGGAGATTCCTAATGACTTTTCTTAAATTGATGGGATTAAATTCCAAGGTGTTTCTTTTGGTGCCCAAGGAAACTACAGATTAAATTTGTGAACAGAGCGAGCCAACAGTGCACAAGTATAGAAAGTTCAAGCCTTCGTAATCAATTTTGTTTGGTAGCCAGTTAGTCAAGGAAAAAGAAAGTGAATGTTACTGGTTCAACATTAAAAAATCTCTTCTGATAGAGAAAGACTTCCCTGATAAAACAAACCAATAAATTAATAAATAATGCATTTTATGGTAGAAACACAAAGAATTCCAACCTAAAGGGTTTTTGTATAGTCACCACCTTTTCTAAGAATGTCTAGTGTGAGTTGAGGGTAACTTGCGGCTATTCCAGCTTTACTGAGCGATTACTTGGCACCATTCCATCATTTCCCAATATCAGTCATGTCCTCAGATTGGCCAGGTTTGGATTTTTCTTTCCTTTATTCTCCTTGATCCCCAGTAATATTGTTGTACTATGGCTTTGAATAGTCTCACCTCACCCTAAAAAGCAAACAGTACACCTGTCACAACCACCAGGCCCTGTGTAAGCATTCCTCATGTTAGTTCATACAGCAGGAAGAGTAAGGCAGAGATCAAAGATAGCAAAGGAAGTAATATTCATGATATAATCTCATTGGACTAGAAAGGATTTACTGGACTTTAGCCAAAGTTGCCTTTCATTGCACCTCTAATTCATGGAAATTATTTTATTGGCACTTACTGTGATACCGAAACTTCAAACAGATATTTTGGCTTTTAATTCTTATTTACACTGTAATTGGCATAAAATACATTTAGCTATATCTGCTTTTTCTGAAGAAATGTATTTCAATTTTACGTGTTGCTTGATGGAGTCTACAAAATTGTTTCAATATTTTATTTTAATGTAAGCAGTACAACTATTTAAATATTGAAGCATTATTTTCTAAGAAGGTATAGTTAAGAATTCTAGAAAAAATAATTGTTAGACATTTTAAAAAGTGGACTTGACAGCTTTTTCCTCTTCAGGACTGCTCTCGATTCTTCTCCTCTCTCCATCTTGGGAAGATGATCTTTGCAAAGTCCATTGACAGGTGCCATTGAACACTGGTCTCTAGTTGGATCAGCCAATGGGGACCCCCAGTAGATCTTAGGGGGATGTAGAGAAAGAGGTCAAGATGTTTATTCGCTTGGCTTCTTCCTTAAAAGATCACCTTGCACTTCACTCAAGGAGCCTTCCTCAACATAACTCTTCCCCTGCACTACTGGTTCCCATGCCTAGATCTTTGGACGTAAGGGTAATAATAGTCCCAAAGATATTAACTCCAAGTAACTGCACTATTCTTTATGCTTCCCTATACCAATATAAAATTTTGTAAATGTTCCATTTCTAAATTAATCCTACTGAAATTTTCATATGTTGAAATACCATCTGTGTTCTCTTTGAAACATTACTGATAAAACTGGAAAGGTCATTACCTGTGATCTTTGATATATTCAGTTTTATTTCTACTATTT
The DNA here is from genome assembly GCF_057876585.1 of Rhinolophus sinicus. Classification (NCBI taxonomy): domain Eukaryota; kingdom Metazoa; phylum Chordata; class Mammalia; order Chiroptera; family Rhinolophidae; genus Rhinolophus; species Rhinolophus sinicus. Next base: position 195,437,934 of record NC_142501.1, read on the forward strand.
TATTATGTGCTGGCTACTGTCTACTTTCCCTACTATTTTAACCTTTCACTTTTTAAATTGAGGAGTCCTTCTCCCTTTTTTCTCATTCCATTTGTCCTTCTTATTTTTTTTTTAGAAGTTAGTACTCTTAATCTGATAGTCGTCAGGTAATTCTAGCTATTTTAACATGAATACTTAATTACAGAAAGTTTAAAATTATCAACATTTTTACTCACCTTATTGATAGTACACTTAGAATAATTTAATTATGTGCCCCTTTCAAAACGAATATTCAATTGTTGTCCAGTATTTTGTTCTAGATCCTGCTACTCCCCTGCAAAGAAAGCTGATATTATTATTATGGTTTTATATTATCATTCCTTCGGTACTTCTACTGATATTTTTACCATGATCATTATGTTCACCATTCCTATTTGCATAGCAGGTCTCCCATCTGGAATCACTCGTTATGTGCCCAAAAATACAATTTAAGATTTTTCTTTAGCTCTTCAACTCTGTTTTATTTTGTGAAAATATTTATTTTTGCTTTTATCCATAAAACATAGTTTTGCTGTTTAAAGAAGTCTAGGTTGACAATTCATTTCCCCGTTCCTCGCTGAGGATTTTATTCCTGTGTATTCTGGCCTCCATTATTGCAGTTGAGAGATTATCCATCAGTCTGTCATTCATTTGTAAATAATCCACGTGTTTTTTCTGGTAACTTTAAAAATCTTCCTTCTCCTATCCCCAGGTTTTCTGCAGGTCCTCTAGGATCTGTATAGCTCTGTTGGTGTATTATTTGTTTTACTATCCTGCTTAGTATTTGTTGGATTTCCTGGATCTAATGACTGGGTGCTTTAATAATTCTGAAATATTTGTAGTCAATATGGCTTAAATTGATACTTTTTTGGCATTGTCTGTATTATCTGACTCTGGAACATCAATTAGGTGAAAATTCTTCCTCTATCCTCCATGTTTAATAATCTTTTTTCCATAATTCTTTTTTTTCCCCTATCTTTTTCTGCTACTGTCTAGGTAATTTATTTGGATCTAACTTTCAGATTTCTAAGTTTGTCTAGATGTATATAATTAATTTACTCTCTGATATTTGTAGAATTATTTTAACCATTGTGATTTTTATTTCTAGGGTTATGTATGGTAATTTTTCAAAAGAGATAAATTAGTTTATGTTTTTGGTCTTTTAAAGATATATTTCAGTTTCTGTTTTATTGCTTTAAACACTTTAGGCGTCTGATCCTGATTATCCTGTAAGGTGAAAAATTTATTGTGTCCAAGTTTTTATTCATTATATTTTCTCCAATATTTTCTTCTCCTCTTGTGTTCTCTATCATATGGAATTGCCTCTCTATTTATGTAGCTTCCAAAGCAAAATCCAAGATTTCACCTTCAACATTTACTTTTACTCCCCTACCCCTTGATAAAGTCCAATCAGTTCTAAATTCTTAATATCACTTGAGCTTTTCTAATTCTCTCAAGACCTACTGATAATTTTATTTTTCCCTTTACAATTCTGATACCTTTTACTTTTTTTTTTTCTTGACTCATTAATCTGGTTAAGACTTTCAGTAATATTTGAATAAAAGTGGTGAAAGTGGGCATTCTGGCTTTTCCTGATGTTAGAGGAAAAGTTTTCAGTATTTTACTAAGGATGTTAGCTGGAGGCTTGTCATACTTGTATATGGCCTTTATTATGTAGAGGTATGTTTCCTCTATGCCCAGTTCAAGAGTTTTTATCATGAAAGAATGTTGAATTTTATCAAATGCTTTCTCTGTATCTATAGAGATGATGATATAATTTTTATCCTTAATTTCCCTCATTTTATTAATGCTGTGTGTCACTTTTAATGATATGCAGATGTTGAACCATCCTTGCATCCCTGGAATAAATCCCATTTTATCATAGTTTTTGATCTTTTTAATTTGTTGTGAAACTTGGTTTGCTGTTATTTTGTTGAGGATATTTGCATCTATGTTCATCAGGAATATTAGCCGACAAATTTGTTTTCTTGTAATGTCCTTGTCTGACTTTAGTATTAGGATAATGTTGTCATGTATAATGAGATTGGAAGTGTTTTCTCCTCTTCAGTTTTTTAAGTTTGAAAAAGATTGGCATTAACTATTTAAATGTTTGGTAGAATTTACCAGTAAAACCTTTGGTCCTGTGTGTGTGATACATAATTTTGATTACTGATTCAATTTCCTTATTTTTTATTGGTCTGTTCATGTTTTCTATTTTTTTTTATGATTTAATTTGAGTAGGTTGTATATTTCTAGCAATTTATCCAGTTTGTCTGAATCATCAATATTTTTGGCCTATAACTCTGTTATCTTGTTTGCATATTTTATCAGTAAGATTATTCTAAAATGAAAATGTTTTTATGTCATTCACCTATGTGAAATCTTCCATACCAGTTAGGATGTTTTATGAGACATTTCACAATAACATCACAATTACTATTTCAGCATTACAGCTACATTATTTTTACTCTCAGACTGACTCCAAGTTTAATTAATAATAAACTATTCATTCCTCATCTGGGAACTGCACATAGTATTCACTCTTCCTTGAATGTGCACTTTTTCCAGCTCCATGAAAACCTATGTGGTTACTGTCATTAAGCTAGTTCATATAAATCAGCAACTTTGCAAAATCATCTCTAATTTTGCAGATGCTTGCTATGTTAGGCAACTTTCCTATATATTGTATTTTGCCTGTGACTATCCTTATCTGAGGGTTTGTTTTTTTGTTGTTGTTGTTGTTATTTATTTATTTATTTTTGACTGCTTACTTCCTCCACTGCATTCCCTACTACATCCTGAGCTCCTGAGAACAGTAATAGAGTTATGTTGCATGGATTGGTCACTCTAAGAGATAATAAACAGTTAAATTAATCACTAATCCACATAATTTGCTAAAGAACTCAGGAATTTCTTAAAAACGATTAGCCTATAGGTATAATATTTATTTATTTTTACTGTTAACATGTGGTATCTACATAAAATTAAGTCAAAATATGAGACATCTGAGTTTGCTTCCAAGCATATGGGGTGGAAAATAGGAATAAGCTATACTAAATAATGCAACTCGAGTTTCTATTTGTCACTCTCTGTTAGCCCTGCATGACCTGAGCATTTCATGTAAAAACAGCATTTTCCAATTGCTTTTCTCTAGTGTTTTTATTGAAACAAAACGTATGATCTACTTCAGAGAATGCTGTACCTGTAATATACCCCTTGGCACATAATTTAAATTGATAGTGTAAGCATTGGTGTCTCCTTAAAATTTTGTATTTTTTTTTTCATTGCCTGCCTAGACTTCACTTTTGATACGTGTGCTGAGGACAATTAGGAGATGGTAAATTGGATAGTTGTGTTTTTAGATAGGGAAAAGTGTCATTTACAAAACTAAGTTTAAATACAGGAAATGGGAACTTAACTCACATATAATTGGTTAAAATATAGTCAATTTTTTTCCCATCAGTCTGACCATTATCTCATTTTATGTATTTTTGAATAGATATAAAATATAACTTGGCAATGGAGATTGAAAAAAAGTGTGTTTCTCTCTGTAAAAACTACAGATGAGTTTTCATGTTCTCTCTTATACATAATATTAAAACTCTATAGGAGGATTTGTATTAAAAATGATATCCTAAAATTAATTATTTGTAATAATCAAAGGAATAAAAATATAAAGAGTAAAAAAATATTGCATATGTACTGGAACCCAGGGCATGCTGTCCTCCAAATGTCATAAACTTTGAAAAACTTCTGTTACTTATATTGTGGGAAGGAATAGTCCTACATAAAAACCAAGATGACATTATTTGTTTTAGTAAAGAGGCATAGGAACAGAGAAAATAGCAGAGAAACTGTCACAAACATGCTAACATCTTACCAGTTACTCCAGTTGGCCCGTTTAAATCAGAAACCAGGGACAAAGGAGTATAGTGACTGAATATTGCAAGTAAAAGGTGAGACGTGGATTTGAAAGCAAACCTACAATGACTCATATGACATTTCCATATATATTTATGAAGTCAATAAATTCTATAGATTAGAAAAAGTACCAGTTATGTTTTTAAACAAAATGTTAAACAACAATATATTAGATTTTCTTTTCTCATATACAATCATCATTTCCAAGTATCAGAGCAATAGAAAAAAGTATGAATTAAAAATTGATAGTTAAGGTTTTCTAAACATGAATAATAGCTATAGATTGAAAACTATAAAATTAAAAGGCAAAAATGAATTGGAAAAATAACTTACAAATTATAGGACAGATACATAGGTTATGCAATCTCTGTATAAAATACTATTATGAAATATTTTTAAAAATATGTAGTAAAAAATAATATATATTAGAATTCACAAAAATTTTATATGGCAAACATTCATAAAAATAAAAAAGAAACATTAATTCAAAATAAAGTAACATTGATACACCACATGTCCTTCAAATTTCATTTTTTTAAAAGAAATATACTCAAAATTGTCAATGTGGAGAGAGAAATAAGGTGTTCTTTTGTGCTGCTGATGGGAATACAAATTAGTTTAAGTTGTCTAGAAATTATTTGGCAACGTCCATCCAGGCCTTAAGACGGATTATACTCTTTTATTTATAAATTCACCTTATAAAAGGTATAAGGAAATAATTTTGTATATAATCACAGTTCTGGAAGCTGAACATCCAAGATCAAGGCACAGGAAGATACGGTGTCTTGTGAGAGCCTGCTTGGTGGTTCATGGGCATCCATCTTCTGGCTGTGTCCTCATATGATGTAAGTGCAAGAGAACTCCCTGGGATCTTTTTTATGTAGACACTAATCTCATTCAGGACGGTTCTGCCTTCATGGCCTAATCACCCCTCAGATGCCCCATTTCCAAACGCAAACATACTGGAGATTACGTTTTAATATATAAATTTGGGGGGCACAGAAACATTAAGTCTATGATACTACCTCGTCAGTTTCTCATGAAGATAAAGTGAAAATAAAACATTTAATGAATTTAGCACAGTGACTGGCACATAGTGGATATTTAATAGATGTTAGTATAGGATTGAACATATGGGATATGTGAGAGGCAAATAAAATTCCTTCTGAGGATTCTAGCTTAGCCAAATGGACCAATAATTAATTATAAATAGAGCAGGAGACGGACTGCTTCAACAGTTTAAATATAATGTTTTCACAATTTCTGCCCCATCTTTTTCTTTAACCTCTGCTCTCCATATCATTACCTTTATACAAAATTTGTCAATACACCTTTAATTTATCAGACTTGAAGATCAGCCCAAAGCAAGTTTATCTGGTTAGTCACTGGACAAAAAAAGATATATGAGATAGAAAATTCTCCCTAATGCAAAACCACTGCAATAATTGCCATCCTACAAAATTCATTTTAATATTGGTATTAAAGAAAACACTGTTACATGAGCAGACAGATATGATGTTGACATTCTTAAGGCATGTATATTAGTGTATGCCTATTCATTCTGCAATGCATAATTAATATAAGGCTCACTTATATTTTACTGTTGGTATTAAAGACTAAACTGCTTCAAAATTCAGTCATAAAACTGAGGCTAACAGAAGATTGTCATTCCATCTATAGTAGTCTCCTTGACAAGTAATTGCTTTGTGTTGACCAAGCAACATTTTTCTAACAGTGTTCTCGCTGTAGTGTCTGTCAAAGGCCTATCATACTTTTCTATAATAAACTCTATTTTCTAGAAGCCTCTGCATTGGTCAGACAAATAAACAGTGGCATGACATTTTTCTTGCAGAATGTGGTCTTGTTCTGAAAGCAATTTTCCTTGTATAATTTCTATTTGAAAATCCATTCATTTGTGACAGCAGTGTAAAGAGAACATTAATTTTAGTAGTTTGGGGATTGTTTTCCTTAGTGGGCAATGCAACACTGTCTATGACAGTGGGGAAATAGTGAAATTGACAGCCCGCTGGCAGCCTCTCAGGAATAAGGCTATCTGAGAGACCAAAAAAAAAATGGGCTTCATGCAACTTTTATGTAGTTAGTTGGAGATCCCATGTATCAAAAAATAACCATGTTTTACAAGTAAACATTGCACTACCATTGTATGGATAGCCAACTGTATAAGTGTCAAACCCCCATGTGTAGTGGGCTACTTCTTTTAATGTATCGGGATTTCCAGTGGGAATTTGAGGAGTTTGAAAGATTGGAAATGGTGGATACAGCTGGAAGTTTCAGATCTCTTATTTTAGAAAAGCTTCCCTTCTAAATGCAATTACAAAGATGTATTTCTGCAGAATTGCATTTTCCAGGAATCAGGGAGACTGTACTGCATAATACAAAGTATCTCAAGCTGCCTGTGCATAATATGTTCCAGACATAATTGTTGAAATACAGATTCATAGGATACAACCTGAGGTCTCTCTCTAAGGGATAGAGCCGGGTTTTTTTGTTTTGTTTTGTCTGTTGTTGTTGTTGTTTTAAATGGAGTTGTCATGTTGCTTACAATAAGGTGATTTTGGGGAAATGCCAGTATGTTTAAATATATAGGTTTTGCTGGAAAACGTTTGTGAATGAATGCCATTTCTGCAACTTACTACTCACTGATTTCAGGAAACTATTTTATCTTTCTTAATCTCAATTTCCTTTTTAAAAATATCCAGTAAATTATACTTCCAAGGAAGGTGGTTTTGATACACAATCCCAACATACTTTATTCTCAGAGACACAGGATCAAAAAAGAAAAAAAATCCTCAATTCCTTGAAAAACTAGATATTGCATAAAATACACTGAGAACTCTCCTTGGCACTATAAATGAAGGAGTGGTTGATGTCAAAGTTGAGGTCACAAATCCAATTTTTATAAACAGGTTTGAATTGTTCCACTGTACTTCAAACAAGAGAAGTCACACCTTTTTTTTTTTTTTTTTTTTTTACTAAAATAAATTATATCTGGATTGAAGCCACATACACCAAAGTTTCCATTAATTATTTTTAAGGTGTTCTCCTTTTTTGTTCTTTTTCCAAGCCTAAGGACTAAGTGATCTAGGAAAAGTAGGAAGCTTCCTCATACACTACCTTTAGTCTAAAGAGCCACCATTTTTGTGGCACCTTGTTCTATACCATTGCCGTAACCAATAATGCTCTTGTCCCCCAATGTTCACATCCTACTCCCCAGGACCCATGCATGGGTTCTGATACATTTTAAGAGGGATTAAGTTTGCATATAGAATTAGATTTTCTAATCAATTTATTAAAAATTATCTTAAATTGGATTACCCTGGATAATCCAGATGTGCCCAATGTAATCATTAAAGACTTTTAAAAGTGGAATAGGAAGGTAGAAAAGTTAGTGTTAGAATCAGAGAGAGAGATTTGAAGATGCTGTGCTCTGGCTTTAAAGATGGAAGAAAGGTCCATGGGCTAAGGCACATAGGCAGCCCCCGGAATCTGGACAAGGCAAGGGAAATGGATTCTCTCCCGGAAACTCTAGAAGACACAGCCTTTGTGACATCTTGATTTTAGCCCAATGAGACCCATGCCATCCTTTGAGCCTCTAAAACTGTAAGATAATATTTTTTTATTGTTTTCAACTACTACATTAGTGCTCATTTGTTACAGCTGCAAGGACATTAGAATATCCATCTAAAAGGAGCCAACCTCACTGATAACTTTGCTCCCTAAATGCCGTTTGCTTGTTTCTAAGTCGATGGCATTTAGTTCTCAAGTATCAGTAGGCACTCAATGTATTTCCTTTTCACTCTTTCCAGTTTGGGATGTCCTCTTCCTCCAGGGCTGATATGCTTCCTTCTGTCTTTCAAATCGCCAGGCAAGTCATCCTAATTACTTTGACAAGCTTCAAACTCTGAAGACTAGAAGTCTCTTGGAATAACCTCTATGGTAACCTCTCCAGATTGTAAAAAGGATAATTGGAACAGAAGCCATTTAGTTCTCTTAAGATGGCTCTAGAAGCCCCAGTGCTTAGATAGAATATTTTCATCTTTCCTTCCATGAAGAGGGAAAGGGAGAGAGATGCTAAGTACAAAGCCCCAAGGAAGATAAGACAATAATTTATTTTGTATGTGGCATCATGTGGTTAAAAGGTGTTTTTTTTAAGCTTTTTTTTCTGCATGATTTCCACATGAGTCAGATTTTTCGACGTCGAAGAGAGCTAAAGTGTAAAAACCAAATATTCAACAAAAAATTCAATTAGATCTCAGAAATATTTGTTTAGCAATATTTATGTGTTTTGCATGATGTTACCTTAAATTTACAGTATGATTAAAATCTTTCAAAGTATGTTTCATGAGCCCATATTTTAATTTAAGCCTAAATAAAATTGCTCAGCAAACTAATGCTTATTAAAGAGCAATTATGTTCCCAGCACTAAGAGCTTTTTATTCACTGTGTGGGGACAGAGGCAGGAGTGCAATTTCCAGGCTCTTGCCCTCATGTGGAAAGGTGCTCACTCGGGTAGTAAATGGCCATCAACTGTGATTGGATGGCCATCAGCTGTGGCTAGTTGGCTGTCAGCTGTAACCAGTGAGCCATTGGCCACTAATATAACTGCCGTGGCTACGCTAGCAGAATATGGGGGCTAGCAAGGGCGGAGTGCGGGTTGTGAATTGCAGAGACGTGGGCCGCAGGTTGCAGATAGTGTGGCTCCTGCTTCCTGTGCCTCCAACCCAGCCACCAGCGAGAATATAGTGGCATGACTCCCCTATCTATGGCTCCATGACTGTTCCTTTTTGGCCTCACCATATCCTGCATTCTTGTGCAGGGAGCGGGAGCAGAGACCCCGCATGACACCCTGCATGACACCCTGCATGACGATATTATTCCTCTTATTTTCCCCATTTTAGCATTAGTAACTTGAGGCTCACAGAGCTTGACTTGAGGTTACATGATCTAGAAAGTGGTTTCTGAAAATACTACAGAAACCTAAAGTTTATGTGCATGTAAAACTCCCACTTATCAATTGAATTTAATTGACATAAAAAATATTGGTATAGTTTGGTCAATATTGTCCCAGAAATCAGGAAAAGGAATTGACGGATATCATCTTATACATCCTGTCTGATTTTATGGTTTTTGTTTCTACAAAAAAAATGAGCTCACGCCAGATTGTTCTATCAAGAACTAGTGACATTGTAATGCTGTAGTTACATTGGTTCTTGGATGATGTTGTCCAGAAAGTTAAAGATTTATGCAACCAAGTAATGAGAAATTAACACAAAGTAAAGTACACAGCTGAACATAGCAAATCTTAGAGGATTATGAAGTCATTATCTATCTATCAATCTACAGTGCTAGATATATATAGTATATCTATCTATCCACAGTAATAGGTATAGGTATAGATATAGATATAGATATACAGAAGTAATCTACAGAACTCTTTCATGTTGTCTAGTGTGGTCCTCTGATAACAGCTGGAAATATTTATGTTATGCTTTTCCCTTTGTTAATGAGACAAAATGCAGCTGTTTATTTCTGACTGCATTGTATTAATACTTAGTACAAACACTGTCATTTCTTCCCCTCTAACCTGCAGTTCCTGCCGATGATATCCTTCCAACTTCGTTTCTACACCTAAGTGATCTCAACATTTTCTTATTATCCTTTTCCTCACACCCTCCCTCTTCAAACTACCCTCACAATTTAAAGGCAAGGCTTATATTTATTGCCCTATGTAGTATTTATGTATTTGAACTGAACATGTATTTTAACGTATGTTTGTGGGTGCATTAGTTTTACCCAGGAATATTGAGGAAATCAGAAAATCTGGTCCTTGTAGTACAATGGGATTAATGACATAGCAAACATATTTCATGTTGATTACAAAGCTGTTGCCTAATGCATCAGCCAGTCACATAAGATCTGCCGGCATTCTATTTTATCCCTTTTCAATTGAATGAGGCAGCACCGAATAACAGGTACACTTTGCTTCTATGAAAAGCCTGGGCTCAAGTGTTCAAATATGTTTTAAAATCTCTAGTAAACACTCCTTGTGAAAGGGTTTGATAAAAATTGTTATGTATTTCTGAAAATTGTATATAGATGTCTCCACCTTAGTTGTAAAGGCAGACATGTAAAAGAAATAATTGGTTTTCATTCCTGAGCCTGGACCATCCTTGGTCTTGCATGAAGTCACTGTCCCATTTTATTCTTCACATTTCTGCTAGGAACATAAGAAAGAACAGAACAGAACAGAACAGAACAGAACAGAACAGAACAGAACAGAACAGAACAGAAAAGAAGGAGGGAGGGAGGGAGGGAGGGATGGAGGGAGGGAGGGAGGGAAGAGAGAAAGGGAAAGAAAGAAAGAAAGAAAGAAAGAGAGAGAGAGAGAGAGAGAGAGAGAGAGAGAGAGAGAGAGAGAGAGAGAGAGAGAAAGAAAGAAAGAAAGAAAGAAAGAAAGAAAGAAAGAAAGAAAGAAAGAAAGAAAGAAAGAAAGAAAGAAACAAAAAGCTACCTCTCATAGGTCTACACTACTCAGAATTAGTTGAAGCCTTCAAGTGTCAAGCACCTTTCCGTGAAGCCACATAACTTCCAGTCACAGGTCTTATAGGACATCACTTGAAGAAATGAGGACATGACAAAAGACTCACACTTTCAGTTCAACCAGTACATCTATGTTTACCTACATTTTGGAGAAATCTCTTGTATTCGATTTCAAATATGAGTGAGGAAAAGAAGAAAACAGCTGGTCTATGATTTCAAATTTAAATTAGACTTAAGCAAAATCACCCACAAACTAGCCACCAACTTATATGACATGTCTTAATTTAAACTGAAATATCCATATACTATACAAGTTTCAACAACCCCACTATATTTACTATTATGAAACTAGCTTGCCTTTCTTATCACTGTTTTAATAAAGTTTTTTTCCCCTATAATTTTCTTCTTTCTAAACCAAACTATCATTATGGATGAATTACATTCCTCTTCTGAAGCCTTCTAGAAGCCAAATATATGGTGTCTTTTTGTCCTCTTATGTCCTTCTAAATTGTCCAATAGTGTTTTAAGAGCTCTTACTAAGTTAGTCTCCATATTATGTTATAAGATGTCTATTAATTTATATTTTTCATTTTACTGCAACATCATTGCAATAAGAGTATTTTGGATATTTGTCAGAAATTAAGGTCCACTTTTCATTGGTTTATTGGCTCTGGAAGAATGAAACATGTAAGGAGAATGCCAATTATGTAATTGTGAGTACGGGAGCAAAATGACCAACTACCTGCTACCTGAACATGTATATTGAAGATATCAAAATATATTAGTAGTTGATTTCAGTCCTTGAGAGGGAGATTGCATTAATTAAGAGAGGGTTTCAGTCATGGGGTGGTCAGTAGGGTTTTAGAGATTATATACATGGATGTACACTACAGGTGTCTAGGCCAAAGATCAGCTATAAGAAAAGGTCAACCATACACACACACACACACACACACACACACACACACACACACACACACAGCTCAAGAAGGAACTAGTCCATTTGTCAGAACATAGAAAGAAAATCTGCATTATATAAATAGCTAGAGTAACTTGATAATAAGTATGGAGCTCTATAAATTTCTCTCTTTGATTCTGAGAAGTGAGGCAAGACCAGATCCTCAAATGGATTTCTAGTGGTCTGGACATGAAATCATTCCCCTATGTATGCCCCCTTGGCAATTACAAAGCCATAATTAGTGAACTTAAAATACTAGTAATCTCACCACCAGGACCACCAGTAGAAGAAAACCGTGTTCAGCTAAAGAACTAGTGAAAAGACAAAACTGAGAATGGTATATGTTTTGCTCACTTTAGACTGTGCTATCTTGTATGGGAAATGTTTTCTTTCTTTCTCTCTTTTCTTTCTTCCTCCCTTCTTTCCTTTCTTCATTCCTTGATTCCTTCTTTTCTTCTTTAAAGCAAATTAGTCACTTAACCATCAAAACATATAGAATAATTATTTAGTGCAATTTGTGTGTAATCAATAGCTCTAAATCTAAAATACAACAACAGTGAGGAAGTAGTCTAAAAGTTTGTTGTTGTTGCTGCTGTTTTTTACATTAGCATTTGATGCACTCTTTTTAAACATGTTACATACATCTGGGTGGATAGTTATAAAAATGTTCAACAGTTCTTACCGCTTTCAGGGTGTAATATAAAATTACAAGACAAGTTTCTCACCAAAGAAGTTATTCACATCATTTAAAAAAAGAAAGAAAGAATAGCTCTGTTTTGCTTGCGTGGGCATTATGAAAGAATGAGAGCTGGTAACTAAACTAGGCACCTGATGATGAGTTGAAGAGGGTCCTTGAAAGTGCTATAGACAAAAGTGATACTCAGAGAGCATGTAGAAGCCGAACTTCCAACAGAATAGTAACTTTCTGAAAGGACTGAACCTGACATGCCATCCCAATATGAAGCCTTCAGAAATGAGGAAACTGTTTATCAACAATGTTCTGTTGCAAGAGTGAGGTGAAGAGGTGAGGAATTGGTGCTTCTCCCAGTGACAAGAGGTAACATAGCTAACTTTTAATCTCAATTTTATACATGGAGAGGTGCACTGTCAGTAAAGTGATTTTCTCAGTGTCATTCCCAGAAAGTTTAACCTTTATATTCACTATTCCATGGAGCCACCTACAACTGAAACAATGACTATTAATTACTATTGGCCATTAGACTAGAATGCCACAGGCATCAAGAATACCTGTAACATCAAAGGTCAGCAAAATCAAGAAAACATTTTGTTATGACCATTATGTAGAATTGCAAGACTAAAGACTTAACTCCATTTAATATACAATGTATAACCAACATGAGATTTAAGAGTATTGGAACTGGAATTTTTAATGCCATCAGCAACAAGATCCTTAATATAGCTGTAACTATATTTCTTCCTCTGAAAGAAGGACTTGAAACATTCTTCCTTACCTGCCACTTAAGATTTTCTCTTGGATTTAATCAGATACAAATAGCAATAACTAACTCTTCTGGAAATTTTACATGTATTAAATATTTACCCATTTAATCTTTGTAAAAACCTTAGGGGGCAAGTACCATGTTTCCCCGGAAATAAGAACTAGCCGGACAATCAGTCCTAATGTGTCTTTTGGAGCAAAAATTAATATAAGACCTGGTATTATATTACTTTATATTATATTATATTATATTATATTATATTATATTATATCATATTATATTTATTAAATTAAATACTCTGTCTTATATTATAGTAAAATAAGACCGGATGTTATAATAATTTTTGCTCCAAAAGATGCATTAGAGCTGGCTAGGTCTTATTTTTGGGGAAACACGGTATGGTTATTTTCTCCTTTTACTCTCAAGTATGCAGAGATTAAATAACTTTCCAAGGCCACGCACAAGAGTTGAATTGTAGGAACTACCTATCAACACAGTAATTCTGATTCTAGCACTGGCAGATACAATCAATACATTATTTGAGACGATATCTTGGAACAGATGCAAGAATGCTTGGAAAACAATAAGTAAATGCATAAGAATAATGGTTTATTTTTCAGACTTTTTTTTCTACCATTTATGAGCATGTTGGAATGGTTGGGCTGGGTGCATCCTTTTATGTAATGCTTTATGGTATATGAAAAAGAAATTGACTTAAAATAAAAATATTATTTTAAGATGTGCATTAGCAGTTGATTATTAAAAACATCTAGGAATAGCTCATCTTCACTATATAAAAGGAGGGATATCGATACTTTTCAAAGAACAGAAAGAAAAATATATATAAGGCCTTCAGAAACTCAGCTATTTCTCTATGATCACCTAACTTACTCTTCTCTCTTTAATTAAACATGTTTTCCTGATTTCTCTCAGTTCAAACAATATTCAGAATAGGACCCATCCAGAGGCCAAATTTACATTAATGTGGCATAGTCTCTTAAACTACAATATCCTATATTCAATTTTTATTCCTGAGAACAAAATTGCTGGGGTCCCAGTAGAGTCTACTACTATCCCACAACTGTGGCCAAAGATTTGAGTCATAAACAATACATAAACAATTGCAGTTTTATTTTCTAAGAATGTAAAACAGCCCATTTGTTGCTTATAACAATTATGGAAACACTTCTGAGATAATGGTGGGCAGGAGTCAGCATCTTCAGTTAGGAGAGTGAAAGGCATTTTGTATTTTTCGCAGATGCTGGCTCTTTTCCATCTTAGGTAGATGTTTCCTTATAGAATCAAGTCTTATTCATTGCTTATAGGCTCAGGCCAACCCACAATATATTAATATATACATAAACAGTAATATACTTTTAAAAAAGGAGAAAGTTTGTCATGACCATGTGGTATTATAGAGTGATGTCTCTAAACCCAAGAATTCTATAAGTTTCTTTTTTACTTCCCACATTTCCTACCCTGAATCTGCTGACCTTGTTCCTTTATTATATCAATAGTGTGTGGCCTTGGTTTGGGGATGATGGTTAAACCTCTTTTAAGAAACCGAAAATGATTTTCCCTCATTTATACAGAGCTGTAGGTGGCATGAATCATCTGCGTCTCAATGGTATTAGGAGGGGAGGGGAGAGCAGAAGGCAGCAGGTTCAAAGGAAATGAGGTAATACAGTGAAATACTGTGGTATTAACTTACTTCATTCAATCTCTTTCAACCTCCCCTATGTTCCATCCTCCCCATTTCTGTGGTTTGGGAGTTCACATAAATTTGAATCGTTTTGGTATCAATCTGGCTGTCAGTCCACAAATGCTTTTCAAACACTATGCTGTATGCCTGACAATTCACTGCAGAAAATAGAAACCTTTCAAGAGTGACTTGTATAGTCTCTATAAGAAACACATAGATTTACAGGACTCTGGTACTACTCTTTCTCTGAATTCACAGTCTCATCCCCACTTTCTTATTCTTCCCATTACCACCCAATTTAGTGCAAGAAACAGATTGTACCTTGAAGAGTGTTGTGCTTTGGAGGAGAGGGCACACTGAAAATGAGGAAAGGTATTAATTAGTCCAGCTGTCACTATAAGTGATGGTGGATTTATGGGGTAAAGATGTTCCTTTAGAATATACATATGGAATGTGGTATTAATCCTCTTAAATATTCTATTGTAAGAAAACACAGCTGCAGGTTCTTCTTACTCTCTGGGTAAGTGTAAGATCAAGCCCTGCTTATAAGGTGCAGGTTTGGGTTCAGTTAGGTACTTGTGGGTCAGAATGAACCACGCTCTCTATGAACTAAAATGAAAATAGAACTATAGATGTGAAGTAATGCCCACCTGATACTTTAATAACACTTAACCCAGAGACAAAGCTAGTCTTTATCGAAAGAAACATTTCATGACTCATTGACTATAATCCTGAAAGAAGCATTATGCACTTAACTACAAAGGGCTCTTGTAATTTTGAGAGACTAGCTGATGGCTCTAATTTTCATCTCCCATTCCTCACTTCAGGAATTTAATAGACAATATCAAGTGATAAAAAAGTTAGAAAAAGAAAACTGAATGGAGAATAAATTATGAAAAGTAGATCAATGATATGCAAAATACAATATCAAGAATATTGAAGAGTTGTAGTCATATAATAGATAACTAACATAGTATAAGAAAAAATCTTAATTGAACATGTTACAGAAAGCTAGAAACTAGTTTTTGCTTTTGTTTTTGTTTTCTAATAAAAGTGTGTGTATGTGTATGGTATAAGCACATACATATGTAATTATAAATTTTCCAATAACTAGCAAGATAGGGATAAAATTAATAGTTTTAGCAATAGCTTTTCATCTAAATCGTAATTGTTAAAATTCTCCACATTCTTAATTTAGTTGTTCAGGTCAACTAACATGCATTGATTCTCTCCAAAGGAATGGCACCAGGTGTAAGAATCTGGTTCCAATGATGTAGGTGATACAGTGAAAACTTGACTACTATCTCTGACCTCCAAGCCCTTATAAATAACTGAGTATGCATGTTAACTGTGTGTGTGTGTGTGTGTGTGTGTGTGTAGGGGGGTGACATGTGACACGTAGAGAAAAAGAAGTATTAAGAATAAGTAAATAACTAAAATAGCTGGGAGGATTTTAAAAATCCAAAGAAAATCATCAATTAAATAGAATTTTAGACTGGTAACTAAATAGGATAACTTTTGATACCATCTTCAACTCATCTACTCATCTTTTTCAACTTGTTTTATTATCTGTATACAATAATCAATATAATTTATTTCAGCCTTTAAACTACCTCTGGATGTGAAATGCATTAGAAACTCCAAGAAAAAGAAATTATACCTTGTAGAACTATAATTATTTATATATAATTATATATATATATATATATATATATATATATATATATATATATTCACAGGATGTGGAGTACAGTATAAGGAATAGAGTCAGTGGAACTGTAACAGCTACATACAATGTCAGAGGGGTAGTAGATTTGGGGAGGGAGTTTATCACTTTGTGAGGGGTGTAAATGTCTCACTATTACATTGGTTTGTACACCTGAAACTAATAATGAAATAAAAAGAAATTATGTCTTGTAGTGGGAAATTTAGAAAAGATGTCACAAAAGATATAATATTTAAAAATGATTTTAATGTAAGTTTATTTCAGCTATACATTCAAAACAGACTTGAAAGAATAAAACTAATTTGCAAGTAACTTAAATAAACACCAGAAATAAAATACAAACTCTTCAAAGAAATAGAAAAGAAGTCAACACTCAGTGGGCACTATTACTGAAATGAATACTATGATGATTTAATTAAGTGTATTGTAAACCCTAAAAAAACCACAAAATATCAAAACATAGAATTTTATGTAAAAATCAAAAATATAGGTAAAAGAATTATAAGTTAATTCATAGAAGGCATAAAAAGATGAAATTAAGAGAACAGATGGGACTAATAGAAAACAAATAGCCATATATATATATATATATATATATATATATATATATATCTCACATTTTAAATCTAATTGTATCATTAATTATATTAAATGCAAATTGCGTGAAGCCTAATTAAAATTAAAGATTGTAAAACTGGACACCCCCCAAAAAAAGAACTTAAATCTATGCTGTCCTCAAAATCACATTTTAATTATTGGGATACTAAAAGGCTAAAAGTTAAAGGATATGAAAAGATATACCATGAAAACAGTTATCAAAAGTGGGCTGGGGTGAGCATATTCCTATCAAGCAGACCTCAAAACATAGAATATATAAACTAAATGAGGGACATTTACTAATGATAAAGGGGGTCGATTCTTCAAGATGATATAATCATGCTAAATGAAACATATAACATAACTTTGAAAAAAATGTAAATAAAATGCTGATAGAACTGAAAGAAAAGACATGCAAATCCACAATTATTATTGTAAATTTCAACACTCCTCCCTCAATAATTGATAGGACCAGTAGTCCCTAAGATACAGAAGAGTTAAATAACAACATTAACCAACCATATCTAATTTATTTTTAAAAATCAGTTGAATACACAAATTTAAAAAACAATGACATGGGCCTTTTAGCAAGGTAGACCATAATCTTGGCCATAAACCAATCCTCATATTTAAAATTATTGAAATTATAAAAATTATATTTTCAAATAATAATGAAATTACACTAGAATTTAATAACAGACAAAAAACTGGAAAATGCCCAAATATTTGGAAATTAAACAACACTTTTTCCTAAATAAACCAAGCATCAAAGAAGAAATCACAAGAAAATTTAGAAGTTATTTTGAAGTGAGTATAAATGAAAAACCAACATATCAAATTTTCTGGGGTGCAGCTGAAACAGTGGTTAATAACTTGCATGTAATCCTAGACTCAACAAAAGTAACGTATATGAGGTCTGACAATTAAGTTCTCAACTCATCCTAAAAAAGGTGATACATGCCTCATTGCTGAATATCACCTTTGAAGTACTCCCCTTGGGAAGCTATGCACCGATGCTGGTGCCTAGTCCATCCTTCAAAGCAATTTTGGAAATCTTTTTCTGGAATGGCCATCAGAACTGTCCTTGTATTAACCTTGATGTCCTGAATGTCATCAAAGTGTCTTCCTTTCAATATTTCCTTTATCTTCAGGTAAAGAAAGAAGTCATTGGGGGCCAGATCAGATGAGTAGGGAGGGTGTTCCAATACAGTTATTTGTTTACTGGCTAAAAACTCCCTCACAGACAGTGCCTTGTGAGCTGGTGCATTGTCGTGATGCAAGAGCCATGAATTGTTGATGAAAAGGTCATGTCATCTATGCAGCCTTTTCAGCACTTCCAAAATGTAAACTTGGTTAACTGTTTGTCCAGTTGGTACAAATTCATAATGAATAATCCCTCTGATATCAAAAAAGGTTAGCAACATCGTTGCAACAAATTTGTGAACTTTATTGTCAGAAGCCCTATAAAGTAGGAAAAACTTGAGTTTAAATAAAGTAGCAAACTAAGTATATTTTTTTGTATGTGTTATTTGCTCTCTCAGTCCAACAGCATAAGCATATTTGAAGGCCTATAGTTTTCACACAAGCCAAACAACTTCTTAGTCCACGGAAACAGTGGAGCTACTTATTCCTATGGCTTTTGGCTTTAAAGGCTTTCTTAAAACTTGTTTTGAGAAACAGCTAAATTTTATTAAGAAATGTCAAAAGTTACCTGAAATCAGAATTTGAACAACTTTTCTATTATGTTTATTTGCTAAGGAAAATGATCAAATCTGAGAAAATTTTTCACTGCTTCTTTTTGGAGAAATCGGAGAGTTTCATACTCTAATATGATTCCTGTAACCAAATTGCTCTGGCCATGTCGAGAAAATTTCCCAGATACACTTAAATTGAGGCTTTAAGAGAATGTGACACAATAAAAGTGTGACACAAAGTAAAACTTCAGAACCTCTTTTTAAAATACCTCTTCTCACCATTGTATCTTATCACCATCAATCTTACTTGATTTCCTGGTTATACCAGAGTGTACATGGCAGGAAGGTCAAGAAGAGAAATTGTGGCAAAATTCTGAGAGCCATTTGACATAGATTGTGAACAAATAGTAATGTTTCCCCACCCTGTGCTGTATTGTTATTAGTTCTGACTGCCTAAATATGTAAAATAACTGAGTTTAGATTGTGTCCAAGGACATTTCCCTAAGACTGGAGCCATAAATTCTTCAATGCTATTTTAAATTAGAAATATTTTCATAGAATGAATCATGATTTCTAATTCTATTTCATGTTTTACCTTTATTAAAATATTTATTGAAATATCTCACCATGAACTTACAAAAATTGCATGACTTTAAAAATGGCACATTTGCACTTGATCTTGAATAATGAGAGTGCAGCAGCAAAGCATGTGGAAAATTTTTGTCAGATAAGAAGTAAATGGGTATACTATTCAGGGAAAGACAATTATGATCCAGACAGTCCAGAGAAGTAAATTTGCTAACTTCAGCTAAATGGGCATTAAGCTAATGACCTTGAATGAAGAAAATTATTGTACAGTTACTATCGTACTTACGAATGCCAAACCTAATGATTGGCTGAAAGGATAGCAGATACTCTATAAGATCAACTCCATTTAAACCAGAGCAATCTTTGTGTGATTCTGGACATGGTTGGAACATGTTGTAAAATACTGGTTGGCATATAGCCACTTAAAGGCATAATTACCCTTGAGAGAGCAAAGCACACAGTATATCAGAATCAATAATGTTATCTGAGAGAAAAGTTTGAGGAAATTGGTCTTATTCATTTTAATAAAGGAGCATTAACCTTTCATGACCTTATCGAAGATACAGAATTCTGAAAGCGATAGATAAAATTGATCCTAATAAATTCTTCTGTCCGCTCTAAAAGTCAATAAGTAGAGAAAATGATCTTGAAATTGGGTACCTTAGGGACAGAAATGAAATTGAGGTGTAGGCATTTCATTCACAGCATGGGATAAATTGTGACTAAGGCAGTCAGAGCATTTGAGCCTGTATGAATGTGTGAGTGAAATGCAGGACAATGGGGGAGCAACAGGATTTGGGGAAAACAGAATTCATAACTTACTATGGATTAACCTTTTTAAGCCTAACCAATAAGGAGACACCATTTGAAATATTTATATTAAAGTCTGATAAAGCAAAGGATTTCAATTGTTACAGTAACCTCCTGGACTCTCCCTCTAGCAAATCTCTTCCTCAGCAGTTCTCTCTGCAAACTGACACCTGGTTCCTCTTAAAACATCACTTTCATCACCCTGCTCCTTTTAAATGGTATGTTGCCACCTAAATCATTAAATTGAAACTCATTATCCTGTCTTTCAAACATTCTAGATCTGACCCAAAGTACCTTTCCAGAATCACTGGTCCCCAGAAAGACTCAAGGAATAAAAGGATCAAAAACAAATTTAAAAATTGCTGCAAAGTAAATTTTCAAGGTGAAAGTATAGAATGAACAGCATGTCAAATTTATTTGACAAGAGTTTTGTCCGTCTGTTTATTTTTTGTGTTTGTGTTTGTAGGAGGCCACAGTGGGAACACATCCATAGACTAGCATTCCATGGGACATATTTTGATAATGATCATTTTGAACGCAAGTGTAGACCAATATTATTAACCTATTTCAGTGTCACAGAACCAAAAATAAATTTCAGGAAAGTACGCTCTGGATCTTACCCCACACCCCAAATTCACATACTTTAATTTGAATACAGTGTAGAGGAATTCACAGAACTTCTGACAAACTTCCTGTTTTAAAATTCTTGCTTTTAATAGTATGAGCCCTTATTCATAGAAAATACATATTATTGAATCAATTCAAATTTAAAATTAAATGTCAACTTTAAGAAAATTTTAAAAAATTAAATGTAAATATCACATTTTTTCATAATGAGCACTGAATAATTGTTATTGATAAAAAATTGAATTGTTTTAAAATATCAATGTTAAGCAGATTTTACATTGTGATTAAAAAAAAAAAATTAAAGCTACTTATTTTTTACCCAAAGATTACCAGACTATTTTAACTGGAAGGAACATTATTCAACATAAATGCCTATATGCCTATATGTAGAATGTAGAATGTGTTCTAATCTTTCCACATATTCTTCTTGTCTTAAGTTTAGTGTCTTAACTGTACTCTTGAGTGGCTTAAGAATTTTATAAATATGTGGATTTTCTAGAACCATGCTTCTTTCATCAAAATAAATTTTGAGTTCTTAAAACTCAAAACCTGGGGCTGGCCCGGTGGCTCAGGCGGTTAGAGCTCCATGCTCCTGACTCCAAAGGCTGCTGGTTCGATTCCCACATGGGCCAGTGGGCTCTCAACCAGAAGGTTGCCAGTTCAACTCCTCGAGTCCCATAATGGATGGTGGGATCCGCCCCCTGCAACTAAGATTGAACACTGCATCTTGAGCTGAGCTTCCCCTGAGCTCCCTGATGGCTCAGTTGGTTGGAGTGCGTCCTCTCAACCACAAGGTTGCTGGTTTGACTCCCGCAAGGAATGGTGGGCTGTGCCCCCTGCAACTAGAAATGGCAATTGGACCTGGAGCTGAGCTGCGCCCTCCACAACTAAGACTGAAAGGACAACAACTTGATTTGGAAAAAAGGCCTGGAAGTACACACTGTTCCCCAATAAAAATCCTGTTCCCCTTCCCCAATAAAATCCTAAAAAAAAAACCAAAACCAAAAACAAAACAAAACTCAAAGCCATTAACCTTATTTTGCAGAAGAAATTGACAAGTTGAGCTTTTATTGATTTAAATAGCATTTTTTTTTGCAATTCATCCTCCTCATAGTTTTCAGATACTGTTATTGCTCCAGAAATGATCAATATTGGTAAGTCTGATTGGTAAATTTACTTATGAATTTCTTTGATATTCCAATGACAGTAGATAAAAGTCAAATTTATACTTGGGTCTTAAAAAGGCTTAGGTGCAATAAAAATGTGATATTTGTCAATACAATTAAGGATATCAAGAGATATTAGCTATATATTGTAATTTTTATGTATTTGCTTCTACAAAAGACAGAGCAAGTACTTTTTGTATAATAGTTTGTAGGTATTTACCATAGTTTATAGAACATTTTAAGGCTTATGACTATTATACAAATTTAAAAAACATATGAAGGGAGACATACATACTTATTGTCTATATCTACCAATATAATATATATGGTTACATAATAGAAATATATATAAACAGACAAATATGCTCATGTGTATGCATATATATATATATATATATATATATACACACATTTATATACATATATAGGTACACATAATATATATTCAGAAAAAATCTACATTGGTATTAATATTACATATATATGTGTGTATATATATATATATATATATATATATATATATATATAAACAGGAGGATTTTAAAAAATTATGATGATAACTCTGAATTTTAAAAACATAAATTACAGTAGCATTCTCTATCTCTTCAACAAGAACAACAAAACTGCAAATCTGTTTCCCATGGATCCCTACCATCTCCATGGATACTCTCTAATTCAGTGACTGAAATGTGATATGGACCTTAATGAAGTTTGTGGAGAACAATTTAGAGAACCTCTAGGAATTAGGTGTGCTTTTTCTTCTATGAGCCAGTACCACTGGGGAATCCGAAAACAGAAAAAGCTTGTCCTGAATTGAGAGCTTCCTTTCAGGACATTCAGATCTTTGTTCTGGGTTGTAAAGTTCTGATAGGCAAAGAAGGCCACCTACAGAGCTACCATAATGGGCACAATCAAGGCAAAGACCAAGCTAAGACATACTAAATATGTGATTAGAAGCAATCAGGGCAGGCAGATGGAATAAAGGGCAGTTGGACATGGCTAAGGCTACCATGGTGACATTCACTGGCAGAGACAGAGGTTAAAAGTTCAGAGTCAACAGACTCATCCCTCACCCTTTGGGATCAACTGTCACATAAGCTAACCTTTTAAAATCATTCTGTAACTAGCCCAGGAAATACATCCATCCCCAACATGATTTTTGGTCTCTGTATATTACGGAAGAGACCCTTCCTGTTTGAATAGGATTTCCATAAGATTTCATTATGCCATCCATCTTCCGGACTTCTCTTCCTGTAGTTAGGAAAGCCAGTTTCGTGGATATCTCTGAAGTTGTATTAATATGTTCTCCTGGACCAATCCAAACTTAATTGACTTCCCCCTTTGTCCTTTTAATAAAACAACAATTTATTAAGTACTTCATATTCAAATACTACCTTTCATTAGCATGAGATAACTTAAAGTTAGGTATAGAAAAGAGCCGTGGTAATCGTGTGATAAGCAGTGTATTATGAGAGTAATAAAGCAATGTACTATGTTTCCCTGAAAATAAGACCTAGCTGGACAACCAGCTCTCATGCATCTTTTGGAGCAAAAATTAATATAAGACCTGGTCTAATATAATATAATATAATATAATATAATAAATATAATATAATGTAATATAGTGTAGTGTAGTGTACTGTAATGTAATGTAATGTAGTGTAATGTAATATAATACCAGGTGTTATATTAATTTTTGCTCCTAAAGATGAATTAGAGCTGATTGTCTGGCTAGGTCTGATTTTCTGGGAAACACGGTTTTGTAATGCAGAAGCATCAGTCTTACTTTCATCATAACTCATTTCACTGACAATGTTTGCTTAATAATTAATTTATTAACATTTTTGGTTTGTTTCCCCATTAGCTTCGTGATAGTGGAAACCCTTTTTGTTGTTTTGTTTTGTTACCTGATGCATCCCTATCACTAGGTTAGTGCTTTGGCACAACAAACTGTAAATATTTGGTTAATAAATAAATAGATTACTGGGACCTGCTTTACAAAACCCATCCGGGGACCTGGAAAGTGTTTCATGTAAAATGAGGAATGTAAAAATATTATGAGAAAAAAATATTAAAGAATATTTAGATTGAATCAATTTTTATTTAGGGTACATTTTCTAGATAATTTTATACAAGTAATTTTATTTTATCATCACAGTTTAAACTATATATGAAATCATGACCATTGTCATAAATGAAACAACCAAAGCTCTAATCCTGCCCAGTTTAAAAATAGAATAAAGATGCAAAACCACATGTTCTAATTCTAACATAGTTTCTACTTCCTCATAGTGGTGTATTGTAAATTTAGAGATAAAATGCAAAATGCTTAACAGCTCCTGGTATAACATGAGTGAGTGTTCAGCAATCAGAATAGACATTAACCTTGGTAGTGGAGTTAAGTATCTGTTCTGTGTGAGGAATTAATTCCTCAATTGGTAAATCAAGGAGAGCTCCAGGGAGGGGCCAAAGCTGACATTGTGATGCTCAGAGCTGCAACTATATATAAATTTGAATGGAAGTATCCTAATATCCAGCAACTGAAATAGTGATGCCAGTACATAGTGGTAGCACATCACTCTGTGTAAGTTACTGTATAAAAGTCAGAAATCACTGTGGTTATTTCTATTTCTCAATTCTTTTGAATAAAATTAAAAAATCTTGAGACAAAGTACTATATTCATGCATTTTTATTTTTATTTTACTGATACAATAATAGTAATACGCATGGCATTTATTAAGCACTTAGTTTGTTCTAGGAACTTAAAAAGCAGTTTATATGTATTAAATAATGTCTTTGGTAGCATTTTATTTTGAATATTCCTACAAGTTTATTTTATATTACACCTAACTATCCAATAATATTTCTGAAAATATTGTATCAAAGGTGGTGTGGAACTGAGATGTGACTGCTCAAGTCTCAATCAGATGGCTTGCATGAAGCATCTTTTCATATCAGCAAAATAATATGTGGTATAATGTTTAAGGAAAATGATACCATTCATGCAGAAAATCTTTATGTCAGGAACGACACGCAAATGCCTCTCCATTTGCTTATCTTCATGAGGACCCCTTACGTATTTAAGTAGAGAAAAATAAAGTCAAGTGATACTCTTTATCATTGATCTGTATATAAAGTATTTTCAGTAGTTGAAATCAAAGACAAATGCTTACAAATCATATTGGTATTCTTGGAAATTGGAAACATGAGAAAAATATACAGTTTTATGACAAAACTGACTTGTTTCACAATATTCAAGTTGTTTGTAATATCTGAACTCAAACAGAGTCACCTTTTTATTTTTCTGCACTGAATGTTCCCACATCTGAAAAACAGCTTTACTATGAAAAGTTTAGGTTTAAAACTTTGATGCTGTAATATACTTAAAATATTGATAATAATTTTCATTTATCAATATCATATAAACTTGTGTTTTCTGTACTTTTTCATGTAACAATTCATGATCTATAGTAGTATGCTAGTTTTGATTTATAAACTAGAAAATAATTTACGATCCTTCTGACTCTTTTCCAAGTGGAAACCACATGAATTTTTAAATAGCATGAATTAAGTTGAAAATTAGGAAAGATCAAATTAAATATCTTCAAATGCCTCTTTGTTTTGTGCATTAGTCATTTGTCCTTATTATAAACTTTTATAGAAAGTTATTTTTTGCATATATGTCTTCTTGAACTAATCTAAACCTTACTGAATTAAGGAGCTATGTTTACTCTTAAATTTCTAGTAGTGAACATAGTGGTGAAAACATAATAAGCACTAAGTTATTTTATGAACTGAATCATCTTAAAATGATGTATAATATAAAACTACTAGCTATAGACAACTTATCAGGAAAATAATTTGATTACCAAGAAAAAGGAAAAGAAACCCATAAAATACCTCTGAGTTTTAACTCAGTTTAATGACAGATAATTAAACAATTTAAAAAATCATTTGGCATCATTTTATACTTGCATTTATTTATGGATTAGGGAATTAGTTATGGAATGATGGAATATTTAATTGTTGACCTTAAAATTTGAGATAGTAAAGTAATAAAATAAATAGAATCCAAGAATAGTCTATTATGAAAAAGGTCTGCATAAATGTGTTTCATTTATTATTTATTTGAATGAAGAGAAATTTTGAAAGTTTTATGGAGAAAGAAAACTCATATTCACGTGAGTATTGATAAGTGCTGAATGCATCCATCATGCAGCTGGGTTAGTTTGCCCTCCAGCTCAAATCAATATGCTTTTGTTGTACAGTATAACACAAAGTCTTGTTGTTTCCAAAACTCTAAAAACATATTAGTTTACAATAATACATCTAGTTCTGCAATATAAGAACTGACATTATTCCCTTCTTTTATCTATTAGATAAAAGAAGCTTGAGCACAAAAAGATACAGAGGAAATATTGGTGTAATTATTCTACAGGAACTGATGCCTTTGATTTGATATGTGTGTATAGAAAGTACATTCAGGGAATATCTGAAATAATAGAAGACACTTGTGGGACATTCACATTTTTCAGTAAGATTTTGATGACTCGAAGTTCAATGTCAAGCACTTTTATACAACTCAGTTCTCTTTTTGACAAAGGAAAGTGTTAACAGCATGATTTGGGGAATGGAGAAGAGGTTATGATATTTGGTATCCTTTTGGATAGGTTTCCATGGGCCTGCACAATCCCAATTTTGGTTCTAACAGTGCTTGTTTTTGGCACATTATATGCGATTAATTAATTTTCTTCAATGAATATAAGCTTAGTTTTTACTTGCCCTAAATGGTGCACTCTCTTTCTCACATGTGGGATAAGGAAGAAAAAAGTTTCCTCTTAATTTTGCAACTAAATGATCCCCTTTTTGTGCATTGCTGTGACATAATATTTTATTATTTTTTGTGGTTCAGAGTTAATTATTTCAAAGTATAGGTAAGAAATAAAAGTATTTGGAGAACTTTGGTTTATTGTTTTTAATCAAGTCACCGGACAAAGAAGTTTTAAAATCTGTAATGTTTAGCATGACATAAATATATCTGCTAAATTAATTACTGTTCTGTCAGTCACTATAATATATCCTTTTTTTTCCAGTTTTGACAAATTTGTTAACTATGTCTTCCCAATTTCAGTGTGAAGAAAACAAAACTGAAATGCAGTTAACATTTCCAGCACTACTAGGTACCATATGGACATGCTAGGACAAGATGAAATCTCAGAATAGTGTGTTCTAATGAATAAAGAACAATCTTTCAAAATCATTAAATAATTTCAGGTAACTATACTTACTTTGAGAAAATATAGCCCCCAAGAAACCCTACCACCTAGAGATGATAATTAATATATTTTTTTAATTATGAATAAAGTAAGCAAATATGCAATATCTATTTTATAATCTTCTAATTAATCCCTTAATGTCATTAAAAATTGAAAGTTCTTAAAAATAAATCAGCAAGATAATGAATGTACCAATAGAAAAGTAAATTTAACTTCAAAAATGAGTCATCAGTGTTGCTATTTAGAATATTTAAAATCAGTCTAGGAACTGTCTAATCTGAATGGGCAACTGACCAATAAAACCATTTCTAGGC
This sequence comes from Rhinolophus sinicus, assembly GCF_057876585.1. Taxonomy (NCBI): domain Eukaryota; kingdom Metazoa; phylum Chordata; class Mammalia; order Chiroptera; family Rhinolophidae; genus Rhinolophus; species Rhinolophus sinicus. The sequence continues at coordinate 195,465,353 of NC_142501.1, forward strand.
TGAGACCCCATATTAAAGTAGTAAATACTAATTACAAGAAGAAACTATTACTTGTACGATTTACAAATGGAATTGAAAGCTATAATGCCCTGACATAGCATGTCTGTAGGAACATTGACGGTATCGTACACACTTCTTATAAACGTAAATAATACTCAGATTTGGATTGAAATAACTCTACATGTATGAAAATACGTTTAGAAGACTCCCAACAAGCAAATCTACTCTCAAGAATTTATTCTAAGGAAATAATGATTGTTGTGGTTATTGTGTTTATTTCTTTAGTTTGTTATTGATTTAAAAAAATCAGAAAACCACCTAGATGTGCAGCAATAGGAAGTATTGAATACAGTATTGTGCAACCATACAATAGTATGTAATGCAGCTAGCTAAAATTATGAGTTGAAACATCAATTTTCATGACAAACATTGGCAAGATTGCCCACAATTATGATTTTTCAAATTCAATTATTCTCTACATAAAATAACCAAATTAATTTAAAGAAATATAACTGGAATACACAAAATACATTAGGTAGTTCAGTATGGTTGTATGGTTGCTGGGTTCAAGATGAATTGACGAAACACACACACACACACACATATATATAAATAGTTTCCATTTATTATTTTTTATATGTGAACATATATATATATATATATATATATATAGAGAGAGAGAGAGAGAGAGAGTTCTACAAAGGTTATATATGTTCTGCACTGATAATTAAAAGAAATATTATTAAAGATCAAAACACGAATACAGGAAGAGCTACATTAAGTTCCTAAATAGATGTAATTTGTTAAAATGTCATTTCTTTCCAAATTAACTTAAAAACGTAGAAACTGGAGAACCTGATTCCATAATTTACGTTGAGTACGATTTGAGGAATACTCAGCAACGTCTTGATGGAAAACAGTATGGGTGACACAAAGGAATTTGAGAGTGAGAGTTATTTTATTTTTTAGAAATAAAGAAAAACAGGAAAAAAATGAAGACAGTGTGTGAGGGAGGGAGATGGAGAGAGTGGGAGGAAGCAGAACAGGAGAGAAGGAGGGAGGAATAAGTACATTTAGGGTCTTTGGTATTCCATAAATACAATTTAGTGCTATATCTTTCCCTGCTATTCTCTTTTTGTTTTATAATTTCCTCCATGTTTTTCATGCAATGCAGTACATCTCCTATTTTTTTCTTTTTTTATGGCTGAACATTTAGTAATGTCATATCAGAAAAAATAGTGGAGGTACATTGTACATTTTGCCAAGATTCAGTTTCTGGAAAGTTGATGGAAGTTCATGTATTATAATGAGATTCCTGACTATACAAATTGTTTAAATTACTTGATCTTTAGTTTTTACATTTTAAAAATTTGTGTTGCTTCCACATCCAATTCCTTTGGATAGTAATTTTTTCCAAAAGTGTTTATAAATAAAGAGGAACAAATAACACATAGTATTTTTATTGTCATTTATTTTGTCTATGTGACATAAAAGCAAAGAGAAACAACTATCTGTTCTGGTTTGCTGCTCAAAAACAGAGTTAGAAATAAGCAATGATTACTTCCAAATATATATATATATATTTTGTAGCTTTATTGGATTAAGATTTCTGAATGTATAATAAACTTCACATATTTAAAAAAACACAAATTGGTGAGTTTTGACATGTATACATCTATATACCCATCCCTCATATACAAGATATAAGTTTCCATTTATTATTTTTTATATGTGAATCAATACACAGACATTTCCAAAAGACACAACTGCCCTGCAAAATAGGAATTTGTTTTACTATTGACACAGTAAAAAATCCTGGCTGAGAAAAGAAGATGGCTTGTTTGCATTAAAAATTAAATTAAATTTAAAAAACAAATAATTTATTATTACTAAACAGCTTTCTGTGTGTTGGAGCTGTGTGTCTTACATAGCTGTTTTACCCTAAAACCCTTGCTCTTTCAAATACATGAAATTTCTCACCCAAGCAATATTCAAAATTAATATGATATACAAATCTAGATATACAAATCATGATGACAGATCATTAAAAAATTAATTAACTGTGCTTTCTTGTTTATTTGTTTAATGTTACACTGAATAAAAAGGTATTTCAATTTGATATTATACAGTTTTTGTTTTCAACTTCTAGCTACTGTTGTGGTAACATTGGGTGACTATTATTCATCATTCACATTTTAAAATATGTTTGATAGAACATGAGTCCAAAAGTAATTAAGTTCTGTTTAAAAATAAAAAACAAGACAAATTTACTTGAGTTGATATAATTCAGGTACCATTTGTGGATGGTGCTTGATGATTTTTAATTTTCATTTTCTGTGGCTTTATGTAAACTTATTCTCATAAAAAATGTTGACTGCAAAGATTTAAACTGAAATGTAGTTGTTAGGGTGTAATCATGGACATGTGTCAGCTTTATATAATAATAAATGGCGTAATAAAATGATCAGTCGCCATTAAGTGTCCAGGGACTGTTGGTGTGCTTTGTATCTCGCTGGGCATCTAAGGACACACTATGACTTCCCTTAATGCTGAGAGCGACAAAACAATCTGATTCCCTCACTCTCCTAAATTCTGCTTTTCTATTCCAGTATCTTGACCTTTGAGTCATGTAAGCTCAGGTAACAAGATAATGAAGCTACAAGGCCAAGGAGCCTTCTTGACTTTTTGTTAGTCCTCTGCCTCGGCTGCATCCTTATGTCTGCTAAGACAGCTGAGTGTTTTATAACATTTTAAATAACACTGCATTGCTGACTCACAGGCAATTTGTTGCTCATCATGAGAGTCACATAACAGATAAGTGAATCACAGCAGAGAGCTCTAAAAAGCTATGCTGGGAAAACAGCCTGCCAAAGAATAGCATGCAGAAAGTACTTTCATATTCTTCTATAGAGTCAATTCTTTGACGACTACCATATATACTGCTCATTTCATTCTTTTTAAGTGCTGTCAGCATTCAGGGCTTCTGCATGTCCGTCAGCCTACGGAAGGCTGGCAAATATATTAAGATGTAACTGTCCACCTGGAGAGGAGCAAAATAGAGAGTTTTCAGAGACATAAACAACAGTTACCAGGAAATCTCCAAATTTAGGATTACTTTTTAACTCAGTTTTTTATTATGCTAATATTGTACCAAATGTTTCTTAGACTGAAATAGGACATGTAAGTCTTCTTATACAAGTATGTTTTATATCTAAAACTCGACTAAAATAAATATCAAATGATGATAATTTTTTGATGATGATAATTGTCATATTATAATAAATAGATTGTTTCTGGTATTTATAATGGCATAATGCAGAGCATATATTATGTAATTAAATTTTACTATTTTTATTATTTACAATGTTCAGTCATTGAGAACTTAATATATGCCAGTTACTATAATAGATACTTTATCTTCACAACAATTCTATGGAATTGGTAAGACTATTGATATTTTATAAGTGAAAATTGTAGTTTCAAGAGTTCAGTAACTTTTTACATCTTTATTTAAGCAGATGCCTTCATGAGAGTAAACGCTGTGCTCTTTCCACTGACCCACCGCATTTTTGAAATCTAATGATATTCAGATTTTATTTTATAGTTTTTGATAAAAATAAAGATCTACTTTATTAACTTTTTAAATTAATTTATCTAATAAAATACTGCAATAATGCTAAGAAGATAAGTGCATGGTTTGGTCATAATAAAATAACCACTCTATATCTTATTTTCAGAATGTTATATTTGTTGCAGTAATATCACACCTGAGTTCGACCAGTGTTGATTTTTCTAATCAGTTTTGGTTTAGGAGAATCTCACATTGAACTGTAAACATCTCTACAACAATAGTGTATTGAAAATATTCTAGATCCTTCCTTGGCAGTGTATAAGAAATGTACTGTCAACATGTCATTATAGATCATAACACTAGCTAGACCCAGTGTTTATATTTTGATTTATCTACTAATTATCTTATAAATTGATTATTTCCCCAGTACTTAAACAAGATCTCTGAGATCCAACATTGAGAAATATCCATTTAACATTCCCACTCACCCATGTTTCATGAATATTTCAGTTAGGCTGTTGTTTTGCTTGCAGGTACCCATTTTAACCACTCTAAGAAACAAACTATTTTGGAAAGTGCATCACCCACCTGAAAGAAAATTCTGCTCATTGCTCTACAGTGAATACAATTTTAGGTCTATATCTAAGAAGAGAGACTTTATAAAGGAAATTACCCCAAGGTTCTCAGTAAAGGTGAGACTACACATAATAAAAACATACAGTGAGCCTGCACTGGGGTGAACTAGTCTGGGAATGGAACAGAAAAAAAAAATAAAAAAAAATTCTAGTTAGAAAGAGAGTTAAGAACTATAGACTACAGATTGCCTTTCTCAGATTATTAAAAGATCCTAAACCTTCTGTTACTTCTATTTGTTGTTGGTGTTTGCACGTTTATACTGATAAACAAAAAGATGTTTAAAATGAAAAAAAGAAAGCTATACTTGTAAAGTTGTATGTACTTGTTTCCAATGCAGTTAAAAAGGTGTAGTGCCTTATTATATATGAAATACTTCCAAAGATTTGAGGAAACTGCGTATCACTCCACATTCAGTCTTGTGTGGTTTGAAAGAAGAGATACATAAACGCTATAAATGGATTGGTGATATCAAGCTACTCAGAGGAAGGCAATAAGACGGAGGTCCAGAAACTTGCTTCAACAAGGAAGAGTAAGAAAACTGAAGGATATAGGGTAAATATGATAGGTGTGGCATCATTAGGTGCACTATTGGGATTTCCACTCCAGAAAGACCTTTTCAACCGACTACAAGTGGTGCATTTAACTGATAGCCGTTAACTAGAGAACTCTTCCCCAACAGCTGCAAGGCAATGGCAGCTAAGATAATGTTGCTACTTTGACATTTCTCCCTTTGTGTGAACTCCTCTATGGCAATCACCCCAGAGCTACATGATATCCTGGCCAAAACTTTCTCAGAGTTGCACTGCGGTCCTAGGCTTTTTCTATTCAACTATCTTTTTTTATATTTTCACTGATGTCAGACCTGCAGATTTTTTCTGCTCTCTCTCTCTCTCTCTCTCTCTCTCTCTCTCTCTCTCTCTCTCTCTCTCTCATCTTTTATAGGTATTATATGCAATATTTTCTTGCACTTCCTATTTAGTCTTGATGTCTGCTTCCAAGAGAACCCAATTAACATAGTGGGGTTCCTGAGGCTCAGTTACAGAAGGGTCTAAATGCGATTTCCTAATTCTTGAAAGAGTAAATGCTAATATTTTTAATATATATTGGACTTAATCAAGTAATTCAGGAAGACTGTCTATAGACAATTGAACTTATAATATCTCAAGATAAAAATGGCAATCTGAGAGGAGACCCCATCAGAAATAAACAAGATGCCAGTGGAGCGTCACTTCTCTCTCTCGCCATGGCATCTGTTTTAACGTGTTTCTCCAAGACCTCACTACTATGTCCAAACTGCTGGACCTACTGTCACCAAAATCAGAATCAGTTTAGGGTATGTTCCATAACCCTAAACTGGGTGCTGGGTGTGGCATTTTTACAGCATTTTTCATTTTGTTTTGTTTTGTTTTCTGTTAAATGTCCACATGCCTGCTGAGATATAAGTTCCTCAAGGCAACAATTTCTATTTATTTTGTTAACTCATGTATAACGTGTGCCTATAATAGTGCCTCATGGGTAGTAAGTGCTCAATTGTTATTAGTTGAATCAATAAATAGCTTTTTGTATATGATGTTATGCGGTGCAGTGAAGTGCAATGGAATTTGAACCCTTAATACTCTACGTGAGGTACATTTTGAGTCATAACCTACACAGCGTAGGCTGGGTGATCTGAGGGAATATGCACAGTAGATACACATTGGTAGACATTGGAAGAAATCTGGAACAGGCAAGTCTGGGACAAACTTATCCTTTAGTTAAGACTGATAATGTGAGAGACAGGAAAAATCCACATTAGATTGTACATGGGGACACAGAAAGTATTTTTCTTTTAAATTTGAACTGGGAGCCATTCCCAAGGAATTCCTTGTTATATTAATATACAAAATATTCTAAAAGCTCCTTATCATGACATACACGATGTTCCTACCTTTCTACTGCAGCCACATCATCTAACACTCTGCTTCAGACTTCGCATTTTAATGATATCAGCTATAATTACCTTTCTACAACTAGCTTTTTATGTCTACAGGCCTTTTAATCATGGCTTTTGGTATAAAGTCGTTAGTAAATATGATGTCAGTCCAGTTAATATTTTTTTAATGAAATAAATTCAACTTATATGTACACACACACACACACATATTCCAATTACTCTTTGTGGGAACGGAGTCCCAGAGAGCTCTCGGCCTCATGTGGAAAGGTGCTGGCTCAGGTAGTAGATGGCAATCAGCTGTGACTGGTTGGCCATCAGCTGTGGCCAGTTGGCCAATTAGCCACTCATATAACTGACGTGGCTACCTTGGTTGGTTGATTGGTTGGTTGGCAGGTAGAGAAGAAGTCGACATCCTATTTCCTGTGTCTTGCCCGGCCGCCAGCGAGACTGGAGTGCAGGAAGACCCCTTGTTGGGGTGCTGGTGGATGTTTGCTTCTGTGTCTCCAACCCAGCCGTCAGCGAGACTATAGTGGTATGACTCCCCTATCTATGGCTCCGTGGGTGTTCCTTTCTGGCCTCATCACATGCTGCGTTGTTATGCGGGAAGCGGGACCACAGCCTCTGCATGACACTGTTTTATTTTGGAAAAGTTGTTTGTGTTGTCTTTTCTCATACAAACAATGATACTTATGGTAGATATGTATTAAAATAGTGTAAATGGTTATTTAATTAAAGGTGTCAGTCCTGTGATTCTCCAGCTTGGTGCCGTGTTAGGTACACTCAATCTCTGCCAGTCCTAGAGTCTATTAAAATGTGACAGTCTAAAAGCAATTATATGTCACCAGTGTGGGATAAGAGGTGTGTGTGTGTGTGTGTGTGTGTGTGTGTGTGTGTGTGTTACGAGGTGATGGGAGGATGGAAATGTAGCCCTTGTATTATGAGGCAAAATGAATAGGAGGTGACTGGGGTAAATACCTAAGCACTCTTGGAATTACTGGATCTGTCTCTTGAATCTTGCCTTATTCATCACACTACAAAAATGGAGTTCTAAATCCATTTCGGATTTAAACTTTCATATTACTTTCTAGAAATTCTATGTACCTGAATAATTATTGCCAGTCTTTTATTGCCTATGGTCTTGATCTTGTCTTTGTCCCTTTAGTCACATTTTAGCTATAAATCAAAGCAGATCTGCCACCCAGAAGTAAAAATGAACACACGGGTTGTCACAGGATACACTAGCTTCTATGCCATGCCAGTTCAATGATAGGAAATTGAGTTCCAATTTTGTAATACCACTGTGCAAAGTTCAAAGTTCAATTTAGGTGGCTAAATTTGTAGAGTCATGAGATGCCGATTGATTAAAAAAAAAAAAAGGGCAGTGGACAGTATTGTTCCAACACTGAAAGTCTAAGTAATTTGTGGTCATGTTACCCAGGGTCAAAAAAATGTTAAATGGTTCTTGGCTAGTACTGGCTGGCTCCCATATCACAAAAGTCAATGCAGTGTGAAAAATGTTAAGCTTTTTGGTAAAACAGATTTTGCAGATCAGAGACTGCAAGACAATTTAAAATCTTCTGCTAAGTCTTACACAGGAAAAGGGTTATGGAGAAGAACAGGTTTTCAACTTGATGAGATTCACTTGTTTGATAAGGATGTTGGCAATGAAATCTGCATGTGCAAATGACAATTTGGTTGACAAAACTGTGTGACCAGAGGTTTACAGGGACCTATTGTTGTATTTCCCTTTGGAGCAGTGGTTCAGAATTTGCTAATTCAGTGTTCATGGCTATTTTACAGAACTTACCTACTGCAAAAAATGTAAATCTACTGTATCATATGTGTTATGTATATTATATGTATGTATGTTCTAATGCAGGAAAGTGTAAGTATATAGTAAACAATTAAAAAACACGATGGTAACTCATAGTTATATCTTTCAACAAAATAACTAAAATAGTGTGGTAGTGTCTGAAGCTACTTTGTATACCGTGTTTCCCCGAAAATAAGACTGGGTCTTATATTAATTTTTGCTCCAAAAGACGCATTAGGTTTTATGTTTAGGTGATGTCATCCTGAAAAATCATGCTCGGGGCTTATTTTCCGGTTAGGTCTTATTTTTGGGGAAACATGGTAGGTCACCATCAAAGGCATCTTGAGGAGGTCACATTCCAGCCAAGATATTAAAAATAAGTAGAAGCCAGCCACATGAAAAACTTAACATATAATGAAAAATGTTCTCATGTGAGATTTGTAGTTAATTTTGTTAAAGTATATTGCTAATTCTAAAGTGAATGTATATTGAAATAAGAAATGATTTCTAAATATTTTAGCAAATGAAAATGTAAAACCAAAACATATTTATCATACTAATTAAATTGGGTCAAAACAAATGATGGACCAATAACATGATACAGAAGTGGAAAAACATTTATGAAAACCCTCCCCAGATTCAAAAGCTCTTGAGGCTAAAAAGATGAACCCAAATTCTTGTACAGATTTGTGCATTTTGGGTGTATAGTTGTGTGGAATCATCATAGAAACAGCTTTTCTAATACTGCTAGCAGTTCTGCTTCTAATACAAGCCAGAAACAAGAAATACAAAGGCATACAAAGTGGAAAAGTAATGAATAAAGTTAACCAAACTTCAAGGTTCTCACATTTGATTTAGGTCAACCTTGAATTTTAGACGAATACTTGAATCACAATTCATCTAAATTAGGTCATTCATCCCCGGTGACATATGTGTTTCAAAAATTAGCATTGACTTTTAAATCATTGAAAATGTTTCTGTGAAACTTTGGAAGAGTTTCAAGTAATTAAATATTTGACTTCTATTTTAAGTAAAAATTTGAAGACTATATTTCAATTTTAAAAAAATGTACCTGAATATATTGAATATATTCCAAAGTATAATATTTTCATTGATCACAAAATTAAATGACAAGCATTCTTATATTTAAATATTTAGCTTCTATTTTAAGTAAGAATTCTAAGACTATATTTCAATTAAAAAAAAGAAAAAGTACCTGAATATATTGAATATATTCCAAAGTATATTTTCATTGATCACAAAATTAAATTAATGGTAAGCATTCTTATATTTAAATGTATTATATTACATATATTATATTAATTAGGATGTTATCTTAAAATAGGCTAAGCTATAAAGTAAACCAACGTCCTTATTCAAACATTCATTAAAGGTGGTCAAATTATCTATGCTGATAATTACATTGTTGGGACACTGAAAGAAGTATACTCATGCTTTTATGTTGGGGGGCCCTCCTGGCTTCTCTTCCACCTCTCACTAACTTTGGCCCACTAGAGAAAAGATGGGTTGTCTAGTTAGTGAATTTGGGAGACAAAAGTAAGACTAACACCCCTTCCTGACCTCACTGGTAAGGCCAGTCTGCTTTTACAGAAGGCAATTTGTATAAGCCTACTCTCTGCGATGGGCTTAGTGGGGAGGGGCTTTCCCTGGGAAAGGGCCTACAGTTGGCCACTTCTGTCTCTGACTGGGTTTCAGAATCTCTCTACTTCAAAGGTGAAGTTTTAAGATGCCTATTTCACAGTATAAGCACACCGTATTTTCCAAAACTTATAATAAAAGCACAGGGCAACCGAGTCCAGGGCTCATGCTGCCTGCACAGTTCAGCCAATAGATCAACACAGAAGTTGGGTCATAGAATAAGCATTTATTATCAGAGCACCAGTGAGCTGAGAAAGCAGCGGATTAATACCTTCAAAAACTGTCTTAACATTCTCAGACCGGCTTAGAGTATTTAAGGGAAAATCTGGGCGTTCCTCCAGAGGTTACGTGATGGTTTGGGGTGTCCGTTCTTCTTCATGGAGCTTTCCCTCTGGCAGCCTAATTCTCCAGTGTCTTCAACAACCTAAGGACAATGGTGGGAGTAACCTGGAAAGAATGGTAGACCATATAGATTGTGATCAATAAGCAGAAGGGTTTTCATCATAAGTTTCAGGGTAATTTTTCTAAAGCAGGTAACTAGGACAGGGGACATTCCGATCTCAAGCCACGGGGACAATCTATTACTAAGTTTGTCCCTAGTAAGGAGACTGTAAAGGCTAGTATAGTGTTTATGTCCAGGAAAGGTGAGGCCACGACACAGTGAGGCCTTTACTACTATGGGGATCCCAACCAGGACATGCTTCAATACCTTGATCTCCATTATTGTACCTACTGTGTCTTATTGCTAAAAGGGTTCTAAAATCAAGATGGAAAGAAGAGGTAAGATGTATTGATTTTTAAGTATACCAAATATAGAATGATTTTAGGAAGGGAGAAAATGTGATAGCAGACACATTTGGAGTCAGAGAACCTTAAATTCAAATTTGAGCTCTTCTATCTTTGAGGTAAAATCGGGCAAGTTACTGATCTTCTCGAACTCGTGATTTCCCAGTACAAAATAGGAATACTTCAGGTTAACTTGTAAGGCATATATGAAGATTGAAAATAATGGAGATAAATTTCACAAGACAAAGGAGGTTCTAAATGAATGTTCATTATCAATATTAATATTATTTTAATTTCATATTGACAATTTAAAAATTCAAACAGTATAAAAAGTTATGTGGTTAAAATTTTTCAACTCATGATTATTATAATTGGTATTTCTCCTTTATCACAATCATTATCAATTAATTCTTATTAATATCTTAAGAAAATCTATCACTATTACATTAAGAAACATAAATTAATAAATTTTCAAATTATTTCAAAATCATTACAAAATCCAATTTATTTTAAATAGCTAAGAATGTTATGTACTTAACTCAATTGCTGAAGGATAAATAGATATTATCTATTAAATTTCTTGATACAAGTCTTATATCAAAATGTCCTTATGTCTAATCCACTCTTCCACCTCCCTATTCCTCCACCAGCACCACCATTTCACCAATAGGTACAATGATTTCTCATAATATTATTGACTTTGCTTTCAAGATAGCAGAAATATTAGGAAAAAAATAAGTTTTTCTCATTATAAAAGAAATCTGTTACTTCTGATTCTTATGAACAAGAGATTTGGAAATTCAAGTGAATAGAGTATATTGCTTTGCTTTAGAATGCATAACATAGTGGGGAAAGCTATGGCTTAAAATAGAAGCCATGGTGCTAGGGCTGGCCTCTTGGGGTCTTATTTTCTTTATCTGTAAAATCGCACTTTGCATCAAATGATCAACTGATACATTTCTGGTTTTGATTCAGTACTAAGTTGATGCTGTCTATCTAGCACGTGAACGGCAAGGTGAAGAACAGATTTTGAAGGATTCTCTGAGCAGTGTGTCTTTTTCATCTTGTTGAACATTTCAGAATGGTTTCAATGTTCTGACAAGGTGCCAAGGAATTTCTAAAACCTACAATATATCTATATTAAATTGTAAGCTGCATAGGTAACCTCCAGTATCTTATTTTTTATGATGCATAAAGCTATTTTCTTCAGCACACCAGCACAAAAACGGGTCTCCAAAACAAATGTCATTACCAAACTACTTTAAATTCATATCTGCTAATTAGCTACTGGATAAAAACAACCATTTTGGTCTTGGCATATAAGACCCTTTTTTTCTGAACCGTATATACTCATATTCTACTCTTTCCTGCATGAACCATCTGCTCCAGAAATGTAATATCCAAATAATCGTGCCCCAAATATATTTAACATTTATTCACTTTGTTCCTCCTTGTATGTCTTCCCTGCATTAAGAAATGCCCTTGTCTTCAGTTTATAAAAGTATTACAAAATCAAATTTATTTAAAGTAGATAAGAATGTTATATACTTAACTCAATTGTCAAGAATACATGGATATCATCTATTAAACTTTCTTGATACAAGTCTTATACCAAAATTGCCTTACCTCTCACCCACTCTTCCACCTCCCTTCCATGGCATTTCAAGTACTGACTCAAATCCCATTTTTTCATTGAACCTATTCTTGTTTTTCTCTGTACTTATTTAACCAATAGCCCTTAATGTACAACCACTACATACATTATTTAATAATATTTACATGCTCCTCTCCATCTCTCTTCATCTTTCTCTTTTTTTCTCTCTCTTCCTCTTTCTCTCTCACCCTCCTTTTTCTCTCTCTCCCCACCATCAAGATGATAAATTCTAATAAAGAGGAACTATGTATTATAACACTTCATAGTTTTAAAAGAACCTATCAGAATTTTAAACATAGAAGTGGTGATGATTAATTTTGTGTTAATTCATTTTATGTCACAGAGTGCCCAAATATTTGGCTAAACATTATTTATGGGTGTGTCTGTGAGGGTATTTCTGGGTGAGGTTAGCATTTGAATTGCTAGACTGTGTAAAGCAGACTGCCATCCCCATTGTGGGTGTGCATCATCCTATCCATTGAGGGGCCTGATTAGAACCAAAATAAGCAGGAAGAGAGGATCCCCTTTCTTTGCCTGACTGAGCAGGTCTTAACTCTGACCTTGGACTGAGATGCCATCATCACGTCTGGTTCGCAGGCCTTAGGATTAAACTTCAAGTTGTACCATCCATTCTTCTGGTTCTCAGGCCTTCAGACTAGAACTACAACATCAGCTTTTCTGGGCCTACCGCTTGCACACAGCAGGTCGTGGGACTTCTCAGCCTCCATAATCACATAAACTAGTTCCTTATAATAGATCTCTTTTTATATATCCTCCTGGTTATGCTTCTCTGAAGAAGTCTGACTAATACAAAGTCAATTCACAGATTCGTTTTGAATAAATGAAAATGTAAGAATAAAGCTCTGCTTCCTCATATGTAAAAGAGAAATAAAATGTACTTTGAGGTCATGAGAGAAGTAAAATCTTTTAAAAATCTTGACACATATGTATTATTGAGAATCAATGCTGGGATGAAAAATCAATTACTAATTGTAATTTTTTTTGCAAGACACAAAATATTCTAACATTTGCAAAGAGAAACTCTAGATCATTAATTCCTGATAATAGTTTTCTTTGCAGTATATAAATTGTTTTAAAATGTAAATTCATGGTATCTTATAGTCTATCCAATACAGAGAGACAAAATAGAAATGTAAAGAGGCAATCTGATATTTCTATGTGTATATGAAATGCACAATGCTGGCTCTACACAGTGCTTTTTACCAGTAGCTTAAACATTGACTTAGGTAGAGTCCACTACCTTTTAGCTTTTGACCAGGATGAGACAAATTGTCCATAGGTTTTGGAAATAAAGGACACATGAAAAGCCATGAAATGGGGGGCGGCCAGATGGCTCAGTTGGTTAGAGTGCTCTTAACAACAAGGTTGCCAGGTCGATTCCCACATGGGCCAGTGAGCTGCGCCCTTCACAACTAGACTGAAAAATAACGACTTGACTTGTAGCTAAGCTATGCCCCCCACAACTGGGTTGAAAAACAACTTGACATCCTGGAAAAACACACTGTTCCCCAATATTCCCCAATTAAAAAAAAAAAAAAAGCCATGAAATGAATTCTCAAAATAAACTCGTGATATAAGCAGTACTTCCCAGCTACTTCCTGCCTTATTACATAATCATGCATTTATTTTACTACTCAGGAAATGGTGAATTGTATTAAAAAAAGGATTTTGTTTTTCCTTCTCTAGAATAGCAAATTAAAGTATTTGGAATAGGTAGACTGAGGTATTCATGCCCAGGAAAACACAGCTAGTAAACTAAAAACAAAATGAAAAAAGTCTGAAAATCACTGCTTGAATCTAAGAACTCTATTAGTAAAGCAGGTAGCTTAGTAATAAATTTTATGGTGTATGTGGTGGCAAATTTCATAAAATCTTATTTTAGATTTATGTTTCTAAAGCATCTTCCAGATATTTTAACATTTTTTTTTGGGGGGGGGGGTTAAATTTAATTCAAAGTAGTGCTGATTCTCCTTCTGGTGTTTATTTTAGTCTTTTGACATTTTCCAAGTACCCTCTCATCCCCAGGAGTAACTGATTCATTCTAATCAGTAAATCAATCTCTCTCTCTCTCTCTCTCTCTCTCTCTCTCTCTCTCTCTCTCTCTCTCTCTCTTCCTCTAGCTGCTTTCAGAAGTTTCTCATTATTTTTCAATGTAAAGAAACAACTTTACATTTTTTTTAGTTGCGTTAGAAAACAAAATTCAACTGAATAAGTTTGATGATATAATTGGCTTTATGCAAGTATTCCTGAATCAAATAGGGCAGCATCTTATCTCAATTAGAAACAGAGCTCCAATAAGCTGTAGAAAAGGAAAGCTGTTCTATAGCAGAAAGGGAGTGGGAGAAGTAAGTCATAAAGAAAAGAAAGGATTATTTCAAGCAAGGGTACCCTCCTCTAGGGAATGAAAGGTGTGCAGCAGGCAGATTACCTCACTAGCGCTGAGCAGGATATTCCAGACTGACAGGTTAAGATTATATTCCTGGGGAGGTTGAAACTGCAATTAGGTTTCTAGGTATTCAGTTTTAGGTTGCTGAAGTGAGTTTAGCACAAGTGAATCCATTTGGGGCCTGTTGTCTCTCTTCTGAACATTTGTGAGAAAGATTGCCCAGCATGCACAAATGACGTGTTCTTACACCCATGCTTTTGTTTTTGCCTTTCCCTTTAAACACTGCCCTGGTACTTGATTTCATCCCTCTCTAGGATTTTTCTTCAACACTTAAAATCTAAATTTCTTCAATTCTCCCTTCCAAATCCATAATAGGTTTTCTATTCTTGCTTTATCAAAAATTCTCAGAAGATAAGCAATCATAACATGAATAACCTATAAAAGATTGAAGGGGTACTAGGTTTAAATGAAAAGTAGCTGAATAAATATTATTGTAAGACCTTTGTTCTGACACCAAATACATTTTATTTTCCCACAGTAATTCTCCAATTCTCTGACACCAACGGGGTGTCCAACAATCTAATTCATTCTGACACTACTACTTGGAAGTTTGTGCAAACCCTACAGGTTAAGGGCTCTATCCAGCAACACCACCCTTACTTAAAAAGCCAGTCACAAATGAGGTGCCAGGCTACTCACACTTCTGACTGGCTGACTCACAGAAGTCGGGGAAGTGTTCCACTCTTTCAGTTTATTATAAAGGATATAATTCAGGAACAGCCAAATGGAAGACGTGCACAGGGCAAAGTATGGGGGAAGGGAGTACATCATCCTACCAACATTTTGATGTGTTCACCAACCCCGAAATTTCGCAAATTCTGTTGTTTCGGGTTTTTATACAGAGCTTCATTACAGAGGCATCACTGATGAAATCACTGGCCAGTCACGACAGAATTCAGTCTCCAGCCTCTTACACCTCCTCAGAAGTTAGGGGCAGGACTGAAAGTTCCAACCCTCTAATCACATTCACATAATTGTTTCTTCTGGTGACCAGACCTCATTCAGAAACTAGGGGCTCCATGAAAAGTCACTTCATTAGGACATACTCAGGTATGGTGGAGAAGGACTTATTCTGAATAATAAAAGACACTACGATCACTCAGAAAATCCCAAGGGTCTTAGGTACTCTGTGTCATGACCTAAATCTACAGCAACCCCCAAAATACATATATATTTTTTTTATTATACTATAATTATGAAGGCAAATTTTTAAGTACCTTTCCCCCTCCAAGTTATTCCTCCTTAACTACTGAAGGGTCAGATCCAGCTGACTCTGTAACATTGAAGACTGGTTAGATAACTGAAGAAATATTTAGCTCCCCATTATCTTCCTCTTCTTTTTAACTTATGATAATGATAGCTTGGCCTTTCTCTCAGATGGTAAGGAAGAGAATTGTATTTCAAATCAGACGATTTTGCTGTTTTCTTAGGAGCAGTCTCTGAAAGGTCAATAAACAATTATACTTACTAGAAAAAATAAGGTTTAGTACTTATCTGTCATTATGCATATATTCAGTTTGAATAACTATATTAGATTGTTTTATTACTTTTGTTTTCTACATATATGTTTTTATTCAATACCAATTTGAAAGCCTTTTTTAGACAAAAGCTATTTAGGCATTTGTTATATTCCTCAAAGCACTAAAATTTTGACTTTACTATAGGAGCTATTCCTTAACATTTGTATTGTATGCATTTAACATCTATGTGCACTTGACATTTTATATACCATAGATGTGAGTTCTTTGTGAATTTAATTGAATAATAAATTAAAGAATAAAATTAATAGAGGACAAGAAAAAGGAAATTATGTGAAAAAATAGGCACTCTTTCACAGCTACTTTAAAAATAGATTATTTTAACAAACATGTTGATTCTTCTATGCATAAAAATGTGCTATAAGGAAAAGGTTAAGAGTCCACAATTCAGAAAATCCTGGTTCTGTTTCCAGCATCAGTAAAACCTAGTTATAAAACATTTGTCATGATACATCCTGGATTTCCTTATTAATAAAAACTATGGGTATAAATGTCTTCATGTAAATTTTATTATTTGTACAGAAGATGAAGTCACACAATCTGTTAGAAATTATTAATCATCTCCCTAAAAATGCAAACCAAAAAACAATAAATAAATAAATAAATAAATAAATAAATAAATAAATAAATAAAAATACTATACCACTCAGATAAGTTTGTATGATTATAATTCTTCAGTGATAAAAACAAATCATAGAAACAGAAAGATGCAAAATAGCAATTTACTTTTGTTTAACAAGTAATCATTTCCTGGTTATTACCTGCCACCAGGATTGCCCCTGATGATCTTTGCTTCCAGGTATTTATCCCACATTGAACAAAGCTAACCTGCAAAGTTAACATTTTAAAAGTGAAGGTGTGTGACTCCAAGGATCGGTCATAAAGAACAGTGCAACTTTCATCCTGCTCCCTTGGATTGCTCATTCGGGATGAAGCCAACTGCCATGCTATAAAGACACTCAAGCAGCCTCATGGAGAGGCACACATACGATAGGAACTGAGACTTCTCACCATCAGCCAACACAGACAAAAATAATCTGTCAATGATAAGGGAAAGCCACCTTGATATAAACTTGTAAAAATAATCAATCACCTAGACTTCTTAGTTGGAAACAAACAAACAAACAAAGCTCACTCTGTCTTGTTTAAACAGAAGAAGAATTTTTAAGGGCTCTAAGGTAGATAATATAATCTCCAAGGAGCACCAGATGAACAAGGCTGCAGCCAGCGTAACACAGCAATTTTTTTCTTTATAAATAGAAAATCTCTTGAATTTATCATTTTCTCTTTTGCTTGATTTAATCTCATGTTGTTTAGTACAGGAACATGCTGTATGGGCTTATAGCATATAGCTTATAGCCTATTATAGGAACAATAGGCTATACCATACAGCCTAGGTGTATAACAGGCCATACCATCTAGGTTTGTGTAAATACACTGTATAAGGTTCGCACAACAATGAAATTCCCTAATTATGTATTTTGTAGAATGTATGACTGTGCTTAATCAGTACATAACTATTATTAATACTACCCAGATACTGGAACATAGGGCCAGTGGTATGTGACATGCTTACTAAGCCAGGATCCTCAGGGAAGACTAATGCTATCCCGAGTATTGGAAAAAGAAGCAAATTCTGGAGGAAAGCTTTCACAATTTAGGTCCATGGTTCTCCACATATAAGGATAAAGTTATCAGTTCACAGTCAAAAGACAATCACAGTTCTTTCACATTCAAACCACAAAGTTCAAGACAAAACAAACCATTAAAAGTGACAATCAGCAAGGAAATACACCAACAGATTTAAAACTAGCAATATCGTTGTCATCACACACAGTGTATCAAACAACTATAAATAAAATATATAAGAAGTTAAGGACACATGAAAAAAATGAGTAAACCTCAAAAGACTGATGAATGAATAGTAAATAAAAAAAAAATTAAAAACTGATAAAACGATGATGACGTCATAGAAATGGCAGCCTGAGATGAGCCTCTTGAAATCTCCCCTAGAATTTACAACAAATTGAAC
This sequence comes from Rhinolophus sinicus, assembly GCF_057876585.1. Taxonomy (NCBI): domain Eukaryota; kingdom Metazoa; phylum Chordata; class Mammalia; order Chiroptera; family Rhinolophidae; genus Rhinolophus; species Rhinolophus sinicus. Next base: position 195,483,442 of record NC_142501.1, read on the forward strand.
AACTATAATTCCACAAAAGACTCCCTGCACAGCAGACAGGCAAGACTAAGAGATGTGCAAGCGAAATCATCTAAAGCTGGGCAAATTGGGAAAGCAAGGGAGGAGGAAAGTGGGAAGTGCGGAGACAGGGCCGTGTGGGCACAGGACGCAGACATAGCTCAGAGCTCTGAGCCTGCTGCACTCTAGAGCTAGAAGAGAGAAGAATTCAGACTGCTAGTGCTCCACTTATGGCCCACAGTCCCCCCTGAGGGATCAGCATATAACACAGCTGAACCCAATGCTCACGACAGACCTCAGAGCAAAGACTGAGAGAAGAAGGGTGAAAACAGAGTTTTAAGCCTTCACTGCCGAGCACGGAAGGCTTAGGCACAGAGCCTAGCTGACTACTCCCCACCCTCCCAGTGCTAGAAGTGGAACGATAGCAGTGTCAGATCAAAAGGACAGAATATTTTCAGTTCTGAGAACTGTGGCACACAGCCATAGACTCACAGCCCAGCTAGTTCCAGTGAAGGGGAGGGAGCCCTGGGGGTTGTGCTGGTGGTTTCCACCATTGCTCACAGCCACCTCTCATAGCACACCCTGCCCCCATCCCCATCTATCTGGGCAGATCCCTGCAGGAGTAAACAGAGCCGCTGAAACACACAAGCCCTGAATCTGGTGCAGGAAGAGATACAGAACTTCAGAAGGTCTCCACATCCCCCAACGGAGGCAGTGCCCTAAGACATAGGCAACCTCTTTACAGAGGAGAAGCTCACCTTCCAGAGAATCCCCCCATTGTGTGAGAAGCCAGAACAGTGCAGAGAAAATATGACACTACAGCATGAGAGAGAATTAAAGGCTGCATATAGAAAGAAAATAAAGCATTCTACCAACACCTACTGGAAAGCAAAGGAAAGACCTCTTCCTACCAACCTGTTGCAGAACCCACTCCTGTAGATACCTAGGAAGAGAAACAATAATTCACTAATTGCCATAAATAACCAGGGTAACAAGGCAGTTCAGCAAGAAAATGAAAAGTCTCCAGATAATGAACTTAAAGGCATGGAAATATATGACTTAAATGACAAGGAATTCAAGATTGCAGTTCTCAACCAGATGCAAGAAAACACAGACTGGCAGTTTAATGAACTCAGAAACACAATCAATTAACATTTTACCAAAGAGACTGAAATTTATAAAAAAGAACCAAATAGAATTTCTGGAGATTAAGAACTCAATAACAGAAATGAAGAATGAAATAGCCAGCTTAGGTAATAGAGCTGACCAGATGGAGGGAAAAATCAGTGACATTGAAGATAGAATCTGGAAATGACACTGATGGAAGAAGAAAGAGACTTGAGACTTAAAAGAAATGAAAGAACTCTACAAGAACTTTCTGACTCCATCAGAAAGAGCAATATAAAAATAATGGGCATACGAGAAGGAGAAGAAAGAGAGAAGGTAACAGAGAGTATATTCAAACAAATAGTCTACGAGAACTTCCCAAACTTGTGGAAAGAAGAGAATCCTCAAATCTAAGAAGCAAATAGAACACCCAATTACTTCAACAGGCCTTCTCCAACATACATCGTATTGAAGCTGTCAAAAATTAACCAAGGAGAAAGAATCCTCAAGGCAGCCAGGGAAAAGATGACGGTCACCTACAAAGGAAAGCTCATTAGGTTATCACCAAATTTTTCAGCAGAAACTCTACAAGCCAGAAAGGAGTGGACTCAAATATTCAACTATTGAAAAAGAGAAATTATGAGCTAAGAATAATATATCCAGCAAAAATATCCTTTAAATATGAAGGAGGAATAAAGACCTTTCCAGACATACAGAAGCTGAGGGAATTTTTATAACATACAACATCCACTACAAGAAATACTGAAGGAGGCTATTCTACCAGCATAAATAGGGATAATTTGTGACAACAAAAACATAAAAGGCGGTAGACTAAAGGTCTGAACCGGCATAAGGGAATGGAGAAAGTAAGCATGCTGAAGAAAAGGGAATACTCTAAATATGAAACTTTCTTTTACATAAACTTAATGGTAACCACTCAGAAAAAAAAAAATAAAAAAAAATCCAGAACTGAAATATATAACATAAAAAAAGAAGAAACAGAGTGGAAAATCATAGAATACCACCACACAGAAATAATAGACAGCAACAAAAAGGCAAAGAAACAATGGAGACACAGTCCTACCAGAAAATCAAAGATAGAATGATAGGAAATACTCATGTATCAATAATCACCCTAAATGTAAATGGACTGAACTCACCAATAAAAAGGCACAGGGTAGCAGATTAGGGAAAAAAAAACAACAAGAAAACAAACAAACAACTAAACCCAACCATATGCTGCCTCCAAGAGACATGTTTCAGCTACAAGGACAAAGTGAAAGGGTGAAAATTGACACTCCAAACAAATGGTATCCAGAGAAAATCAGGTGTAACCATACTGATATCAGATGAAACACACTTCAGGATAAAAAAGGTAACAAGAGACAAAGATGGACATTTCATAATGATAAAGGAGAATGAACAACAAGAAGACATGACAGTCATCAATATTTATGCCCCCAACCAGGAAGCACCAAAATGTACCAAGGAACTGCTAACAGAACTAAAGGAAGAAATTGACCAAAACACAATTATAGTAGGGGATCTAGATACATGTATAAATCATTGATATCCAAACAGAAAATAAAAAAAGCAGCCCTAAATGACACATTAGATGAAATGGACATAATTGACATTTATAGAGCACTTCACCCTAAAACATAAGACTACACATTTTTTCCTAGTGTACATGGAACATTCTTAAGGATAGACCACATATTGACACATAAAACTAGCTTCAGCAAATTTAAGAAGATTGAAATCATACCAAGCCTATTCTCTGATCACAAGGCTTTGAAATTGGATATCAACTGCAAAAAGAAAGTAGGAAAAGCCACAAATATGTGGAGATTAAACAACATACTTTAAAAAAAAACACAACTGGGTCAAAGAAGAAATAAAAGGAGATCATAAGATACATAGAAACAAATGAGAATGAAAATACATACTACCAAAATTGTGGGGATGCAGCAAAAGCAGTTTTAAGAGGGAACTTTATATCATTACAGGCCTATCTCAAGAAATAAGAAAAATCCCAGATAAATAACCTCATGTTACACCTTAAAGAACTAGAAAAAGAAGAACAAATAAAACCAAAAATCAGCAGAAGAAAGGAAATAATAAAAATCAGAGCAGAACTAAATGAAATAAAGAACAAAAAGACAATAGAAAAATGTAATGAGACACAGAGCTGGTGCTTTGAAAAGATTAACAAAATTGACAAACCTTTGGCTAGACTCACTAAGATAGAAGTGAGAAAAGAGAAAAGACCAAATAAAATCAGAAATGAAAGAGGGAAAGTTATTACAGATGCCACAGAAATATACAGGATCATCCAAGAATACTACAAAGGAATATATGCCACCAAATTCATAATCTAGAAGAAATGGACAAGCTCTTAGAGACATATAGCCTTCCTAAACTGAATCACAAAGAACTGGAAAATCTAAACAGACCGATCACCAGTAAGGAAATTGAATCATTCATCTGAAACCTTCCCAAAAGCAAAAGTCCAGGAGCAGATGGCTTCACTAGTGAATTCTACTAAACACTCAAAGAGGATCTAATACCTGTCCTACTCAACCGCTTCCAAAAAATTGAAGAAGAGACCTTACTCCCTAACTCATTTTATGAGGCCAACATTAACCTGATATCAAAACCTGGTAAGGATAACACAAAAAACGAAAACTACAGACGAATATCTCTGTTGAATACAGATGCAAAAATCCTAAACAAAATTCTAACAAATCAAATGCAACACTGCATTAAAAAGATTATACCTCACAACCAAGTGGGGTTCATCCAAGGGGCACAAAGATGGTTCAGCAAATTGATCAATGTGATACATCAGATATACAAAATAAAGGACAAAAATTGTATGATTATATCAATAGATGCATAAAAAAGCATTTGACAAGCTCCAACATCCATTTATGATGAAAACACTTAATAAAATAGGTATAGAAGGAAAATACCTTAACATAATAAAGCCCATATATGACAAACCCTCAGCTAATATCGTAACTAATGGTGAAAAACTGAAGCCCTTTCCTCTACTTTCAGGAAGATGACAGGGCTGTCCCCTATCACCTCTGCTTTTCAACATAGTACTGGAAGTCCCAGTCAGAGCAATCAGGCAAGAGAAAGATGATAGGCATCCAAATTGGGAATGAAGAAGTTAAATTGCCACTTTTTGCAGATGACATGATAGTATATATAGAAAACCTTAAAGATGCCACCTACAAACTATTAGAAACAATAAATGAATACAGTAAAATTACCGGCTACAAAATCAATGTACAAAAGTCCATTGCATTCCTAGGTATGTACTAATAATGAAATCACAGAGAAATAAAAAAAAAAAAAATGCTTTTGCAATTGCAGCAAAAAGAATAAAATACCTAGGAATAAACTTAACAAATGATGTGAAAAACCTATATACTGAAAACTATAAGACATTTTTAAAAGAAATTGAAGAAGACAAAAAGAAATGGAAAGAAATTCCGTGTTCATGGATTGGAAGAATCAACATAGTTAAAACAGCCATATTACCCAAAGCAATATACAGATTTAATGCAATCCCCATCAAAATCCCAAGGGGATTTTTTAAAGAAATAGAACAAAAAACCATCAGATTTGTGTGGAACCACAAATGATCCCAAGTAGCCCAAGCAATCTTAAGAAAAAAGAACAATGCTGGAGGTATCACACTCCCAGATTTCAGCTTGTACTATAGGGCAACAATAATCAAAACAGTATGGTACTCACAGAAAAACAGACACACAGACCAATGGCATAGAATTGAGAACCCAGAAATAAACCCACATAAATATGGACAGATAATTTTCGACAAAGAAACCAAAAACATACAATAGAAAAAAGACAACCTCTTCAATAAAGATGCTAGGAGAATTGGAAAGCCATGTGCAAAAGAATGAAACTAGACTGCTATCTGTCACAATGTACCAAAATTAACTCAAAATGGATCAAAGACCTAAACATAAGACCCAAAACAATAAACTTCATAGAAGAAAACATAGGTACTAAACTTACGGACCTTGAGTTCAAAGACCATTTTATAAATTTGACTCCAAAGGCAAGGGAAGTAAAAGCTAAAATAAACGAATGGGACTATATGAAACATAAAAGCTTCCACACAGCAAAGGAAACCATCAACAAAATAAAGAGGCAACCAACTGAATGTGAGAAAATTTTTGCAAACAACGCCTCTGATAAGTGGCTAATAACCAAAATATATGAGGAACTCATACAACTCAACAACAAAAAAACAAACAACCTAATTAAAAAATGGGCAGAGGACCTGAAGAGACATTTCTCCAAAGAGGACATAGAAATGGCCAATAAACATATGGAAAAATGCTCAACACTAATCATCAGAGAAATGCAAATAAAAACTACAATGAGACATTACCTCACACGTTAGAATGGCTATCATCAACAAGACAAACAGTAACAAGTGCCGGAGAGGCTGTGGAGAAAAAGGACCCTCATACACTGTTGGTGGGAATGCAGACTGGTGCAGCAGCTATGGAAGGCAGTGTGGAGGTTCCTCAAAAAATTAAGACTAGAATTACCATGTGACCCAGCAATCCCTCTCCTGGGTATCCACCCAAAAATTCAGAAAATCTTTATCCATAAAAACATATGTGCTCCAATGTTCAATGCAGCTGTATTCACAGTGGCCAAGACATGGAAACAAGAAAAGTGCCTTCGACAGATAATTAGATAAAGAAGATTTGGTATATATACTCAATGGAATACTATTTGGCCATAGAAAAGATAAAATACTACAATTAGCGACAACATGGATGGATCTTGAGACTATAATGCTAAGTGAAAAACGTCAGACAGAAACAGTTGAGAACCATATGATTTCACTGATATGTGGTATGTAAAACTGAAAACAAAATAACAAGACAAACAAATGAAGAAACGAAAACTCATAGACACAGACAATAGTTTAGTGGTTACCAGAGCGTAAGGGGGAGAGGGGGTCGTAGATGAGAGTAAAGGGGATGCAAAGAGAACTGGCTCTGGGTGGTGAACACACAATGTGATATACAGATGATGTATTACAGAATTGTACACACGAAATCTATGTAACTTTACTAACAATTGTCACCCCTGTAAACTTTAATAAAAAAAAAAAAGGAAGAAAAAATACAATAAATTAAAAAAAAAACTTGTAGAAATGAAAAAATTGTAATTATTGAAAAGAAATTAAATCAATCAACATATAATATAACACATTAGATAAAACCAAATAATTTAGTGAAAAATACCCTCACAGAATTTATCTACAATGCAGCATAGATAAATATGAAGATGAAAACATGAAGATGTTATTGAAAGGTATGGAGGATAGATTAAGAAAATTAATTGCAGGTTCAGAAGAAGAGACAATATTTAAAAATTTAATAGCTAAATATTTTCCAAAAATTCAAGACAAACTTGAATCTACAAAATCAAGAAGTGAAGTATATCAAAAGGAAAAACTTAAATTTATAGTTAGTAAAATGATAGTAAAACTGTAGAACACTAAAGACACACACAGATAAGAAAGAGCTTAAAAGAAGGCAAGAGAAATTTTAAAAAAAAGACAAATTGCTTGCAAAAAAATGGTCTTTAACTTGACAGTCAGCTTCATAAAAATAGTCACAATATAGTGGAATAATATCCCACTATTTAAGTGTTGAGAGAAATTAACTGACAACTCAGAATTGTATATACACCAAAACTATCAATCAGAAAAGAAAGTGAAATAAAGATATTTTTGGATTAAAAAAATAATAATATAGTTTTCCACCAAGACATCTGGACTATAGAAACATAAGATACAGGCCCAGGCAAGACACTGAGTACAAGTTATTAAAGTGCAAATAGGATGGTTAGCAAATAAAATAAAAATTATAAATTAAATGCAAAAGACTATTCTCAATAGTCTAACTTGTGTCTTTAAAAAGAAAAAAAGAAAATTATTGGGAAAATAACATGTATGTTGGGAAGAAGAGCTCAGAAACTGAGTTAAACTTTCATTGTTCATGGTTAAAATTTTGCTTAAATATTAATAGAAATATCCATGGTGATACTTCAAAAATAATTTGTTATACAGCAAGGGCTGGCAAACATTTTCTGTGACTATTATAGGTTTTGGGGGCTAATGGTCTCTGTCTCTACTCAATTCTGCCATTGGTGCTTAAAAGCTTATATGAGCAAGCAGATATGGTTATTTTTCAATAACACTCTACTTATAAAAACTGGTATTCCGCTAAATTATCCCACAAGCTATAGATTACACATTTTATAAATGTTTCAAACTTCATATATTTTTGATGCCTCAATATCCCCCCAGTTTTTGAGCACCCAATGTAGGCAACCAGGTTACCAGTGTGATAAAACTGGCCCCTGTCACAAGCTTCCCTTCTGGCTCTTACCTTGACTGCGACCTAGTGACATTCAAATGTATCAGTTAAGTCCCCTCGAGCTTTTGCTTGTATGCTCCACCCTGACCCCCAATAAAGGCAGTTGCCCACAGGTCCTCACTCTCTCTTGGCTCCCCACCTGCTAGGTTGGATCCCCTCTCTAGGAACTCCTCGCATACAGGCCCCTGTGTGGCGGGCAGTGCCTCCTTCTTCCAGCACCTGTGAATATAATAAAGCTCTCACTTTCACATGCCTCTCCATTGTGTTATTCTGTTTCTGAACCATACTAATAACCAACAAACTCCATTTCAAGTAACAATTATTTCTTACAACACATTGCAGACCATGCTCTAGAATATAAAAGATCCAAACAAGGAAGGGGAGAGAGAGAGAGAGAGAGAGAGAGAGAGAGAGAGAGAGAGAGAGAGAGAGAGAGAGAGAGAGAATTTATTTTTTTAATAAGAAAAAAAAGAGCCTGATCAATCTAAAAAAAAGGAATAAATGTTGAAAAACAAAAGTGTAGAAATGTAGAAATAATAGAAATTATAAAGTAAGCTGGTAAAAGTAAGCCATAATTATCAATAAATAAAATGAAAACTTTCTAGTTAAAAGACAGATAAAAACAAATAGGATGGAATGAAGAAACTATTTCCAAGAGTCATTTTTAAAGAAAAATACTAAAATGTTGAAAACAAAAGATTGATGCTTCATAGTTTCAGGGGCAAGAGGTGATTTGCATACTGATTGACATTTTAATATAAGGTATTCAAAGAGAAGTTCAATGTTGGCATTCGGTCAGAGTCTTAAGTATGGAAGTTCTAGGATAGCCAGGAAAAGAACACTCAAGAACTAGCTGACATCAAATGAGCGTTGACTTGGTGAGTCTGACTGGAGAGCAAAGGGAGAGTGGTAAGAAGTGAGACTGGGAGAGGCAGGTGTAGGGGAAGGGAGCTGGGAGCAGAGGCAGGGTGCAAGGGAAAGGTAAAAATTTGTTTCTCTTTTGGAAAACTTTTATGTAGAGTGAGCGATCAGCCTACTCTGTTAAACTGTTTATAAAGCTTGGAAACTACCCATTATCAGCAAATCAACCTTCTTCAATGTTAAATCATATTTATAATTCATATATATATATGTGCAATTAGCGTAACTATTTTTTCAGTACAGATACTCTATAGTAGAGGTTATACCTGAAGTCCTAAATAGTGACACGTTTAAATGATTTTTTCACTTTTTGTACTGAGGCTCCATTTTCTTCACAAGGAGACAAAAGACAGGTGGAGTACACTGGATGCCTGGCAGTGGAACGCAGACACGAGAGAAGCAAAGAGATTTGGGTGGCATGAGAAATCTGCTCTCTGACCATGTACTTGATTGGTCCTGATATTCACATTTATATAATACCCGTTTCAGGAAAAGTGAGGTAGCTTTTTTGAACTGGGCATACGCATTTGGGTTTGTGGCCACAATTCCTTCTAATTAATTGTGCAATACTACTAGATACTACTAGGTAAGCCTTGTCTTAGTGCGAGGATAACACTACGTGCCTAATGATATTTAGATCTGTGTCTGTGTGAGTGTGTGAGTGAAGCTGCCAACCAGTACCTGTACTGGGACCCTCTCGAAGGACTCGCATGCTTGGCTGTCAGTGAAGAACTCCTCTTTTGGGGCCTGGGCAGCTTTCTGAGAGGGGAAGCAGGCTCAGTCCTGTCAGTTTTTTAGTTTCTCTGTGACAAACATCAGTCGGCTGTGCATGACCTGCTCCTATGTCGGGGGGTCATAGTATCCCCTGTCATTGTACCCGGACACCAAGAGAACACTGCTTGTCTCCTCTTCCAGGTAGCCCCTGCCACAGGCGATGTCACGGGTATGTAGGATCCATGATACCACCTGGGTACAGTTGGGCATCCACCAGGAACAGGCCTTGGTCTCTGGGGATAAGGACCTTTTACAGAGCCTAGAAAGGAAAGATGCTCTGCCCAGAGTAGGGGACCTTGTAACCTGTCACAGCCTCCTCTGCTGAGAGCAGCTTCTCATACAGCTCTGGTTCCGCCAATTCGTCCTGTACTGCCTCATCCATAGTCATCTGGCATTCATGGTAGGGTTGATTATATACTTGGCACTCACCTGGGCTTCCAGCAAATCTATAGTCACTGCCAACAGGTCTTCCCACAAGACAGAAGCTGAGCTCTGCCCTGCTTCCTTCAGTCACACATCCTGGGTGACAGCGTGCTGCATATCCACATTAGCCGCTCCTTACACACAGCACTAGCCCCACCATAACTGCAGTAAAGGTCACGACCAGTGACCACGTTTTCAGGCAGCTCCATGGGCTGACACCAGTGTGCGAAGGCCCTTGAAGCCAAACTGTCCCTTATGCTGTGCTTCTCGACCAGGATGATGACATACACAGTAAGTCACCAGCCAAGCGTATTTCACACCGTCTTTCCTTTGTAGCTGTTAATTCAGGAATCATAAAAGGCAGAAGCAAAATGAGTAACAAGCACCGCAAAACACACACATATTCCTTTCCTATTCTAAAAGAGGCAAACACATATACCTTTTCCTTCTACTAAATAGAGGCATTCAAATCGTATGATCCAGTTTCTCAACTAATTACCTTTGAAAGAGAATATATTACAATAAAGTTAAAACAACAACAACAGAAAATGTCCTCTTCCTAGAATTGGAAATAGTTTCGGGTATTTTTCATGATGTTGAGTTTGTTCAAATATGAGACCAAACATATTTTGAATTTAAATGTCTGTGTGAAAAGACCCCAAAAGCAGATAGAAAAGCAACAACCAAATTTTCTTTTTTTTTCTAATGACAGAACAGTTTTTAAGTTTTTCCAAAGTAATGAATTTCTCTCAATCTCAAAAGAAACTGAAAGATTAGTTTTGCTTTCTTTTAACTGCATTTTCTCCACAACTGAGGTATTTATCATTTATAACACAGCTTTAATTTTAAAAATGGAAACTGACTTATGAGGAGTTTTATGCAGCAAAAAAGGTATGTTTTAAAACTGAATAAAATATATATTACAAAGATGAGAAAAATATAGCATTCTACATTTCTACAGGTTTACAGAAAAGCAGAATCAAATGTATTTCATTCCAACCTAAGTAAAATGTATCTTTGCGGAAACCCAATAAATAATCCTTGCAACTCTACATCTGAGTAGCTCTCTTTATAGGGACCAGATTCCTCATTTTCAAGTAACAGAATTCCTCAAATTCATGTAATTAAATAAGGAACACTATTATTTTATGTACATGAAAGTTCTAGGAATAGATTTCATGCAGGACTGGATCCAGGTGCTCTTTCCTCAAGACTCGGTATTTTTTGGTTGTTCTTGTTGTGCTTTCTCTTTCTCTTTGTGCTCTCACTTTTGTTTTCTTTACATTGGCTTAATTCTCAGGAATTCTCTCCCTGTTTGATGCCAAAATGGCAGGTAATGTCCCAGACTTGCCTCCAATTACCTTAACAAATCGAGAATTTAAAGTAAAGTTCCAGGGAATATCCTGGATTGTCTCTTTGGAACAACCAGCATCACTGTCCATCCCTGAGTTGACAACTGGGCAGAGTGATGGAATGTAGATTGGGCCAGCCAGGATTTGGTGTTGTTACTGGAACCACAAGTATGATGTTAGTTCATCCTAAAACACATGGACCTAGAGTTGAAGAAAGTTGTCTCCCCTCCAAAAAAGAAAAATTGAATGATTTTCCTAGAAGATGAAGAATAGATATTTGGAAATACAAAAACAAAACAACAGTCACTATCTATACTTTCACTGCCCCTAGAGTAAGTACTATGTTTTGGAAAATACCACTTCGTTTTTACAGATTGTAAATGTACTGACTGAAAATGAGTCTTTCTTTCACACACACACATGCAGATACACACACACACACATACACACAGAGACACAACACACACATACACGTGTGTGTTTGCATATGTATCACAATAGGTCTTTCCAGAGACGTTTATTTAATTTGAAAATGTAGCTAAAATGATAGGACTTTCATGATTAATAAAGTTGTCTGCTGGAGAAAATAACTGGGGATAAATACAATCCTGTGCCTGTCCATCTCCACCCACTCCCACTCCTGCCTGAAATGATTATTATGCATAGTCCACCATGATTAGAGTTCAAAGTAATCTGCTTAAACCATCAGCCTAGGAAAAATACTAAACAAGGAAAAACGAAAACTAAAAATTGTAAGGGCAAAACTAAATAGATATAAAATAATCTGCAACCATTTTTTTAGCAGGCAACATGTGCTCATTCTTCCCTGATAATTGTGCAAAACAAAATGATCTTTTTTGAAACATTTCCTTTTAAAAAAATGCCCTCATAATACTTCAACCACTCACATTCAAATGTAGTTTCTTAATTTTCTGCTTTCCTTAAGAAAACTTGGAGATGTATAGATAATGCTGCAAATAGAGAATGGCAAGAGGAAACAGAGATTTTTTTTTTTTAATTTGCCAAGAAAGCATTTAAATTTTCTCAGCATCCTCTGTCTCTCTATCCAAATTAAACTCCTTTTCACACCCTAAAATGTCAGTAGCATCTGTTTTAAGAGCTGATACAGCACTTTAAAAATATTTATTTTATTGTTGTTTGTTAGTTCTTTCAGACATGCAATGGAGAAAGAATGCATTTAGGCATATCTGAAGCAAACTGACTATTTTGATATATGTATATTTTTCTGTTTCTATACTCCTGACATTTAATATGTAATTTAAAATAAAAATTCATTAAGTTTAAATTTACTCTTATGCTTAATATCTCTGCCATATATTTTCTTATCTTTCTTATTTTTTATACACAAAATATAGCTTGTTTACTCAAATCAACTGCAATCTCATCAGGTCTTCAAATCTTTCCTATGTACTTAAAATAGTCTCACACAATGCATAAAACAAGGAAATATTAAACAATGAACACTAAAGACAAGCTCGAGTGAGACTGACCTATGAAATAGTCAGTGAAGTAAAACCCTATGTTCTAAGCCCATCGGCTGAGAAGTCATCTCTTCAAACTGCTGGAGAAAGCCTGCCAAAAAAATTTACTGCCTCTATGGGTAATGACAAACTCAAAACTTCACATAGGTCCAGACTCATTATTCAATATGTAAAACAACACAAAATATTAATGATATCTAATACAATATTCCTTACTTTAAAAATATTTTGTTGGGATTAGTGGGCTGTATATCTATACAAATTACTTCTGGGTACCAATCTACGGGCTGTTAGTTAACATGTGAAGTTCTTTAGTCAGAAATTCGTATCATCCAATTTATCTTTTCTTGGGGTAAACATTAGAAAGACACCAATGAAGAATCCATACTGCAAAGGTTATAGCAAACAACCTAAATCGCTTCAGTTAACTATGCACAGAGGGCTCACTAATTAGTATGAGTAATGTTGGACATCATTTTTTCATTGATAAAATAAATTCAGGAAAGTAGTTCCTTGGAAAATCTGTAGGGATCCTGCTATTTCTCATGTAAGAAAATATAACAATCCATTAAACTCTGAGTTTGGCACTAATATCCAGATCAAGATTTCTTGTTGGTTTTGTGTCTCCCATCCCCCAGTTATTAATGGAGGGTTCCATTATTTGACCCCACCAGATATTTGCTTGACCTGCCGTCAGAGTATGATTCTTCCTGACTCAGAGGTACCTTTTCTTACAAAATACTGGTCACAAAGCCTGAAAGAAGAGAGCTAAGATAGTTTAGGAAAGCAAGTTATATGATGGATTTGTGCTTCTTTGCTTAGGGATGTTTATACATCCACTGGTATTGATTTGAGACTTACTTTCACTTAAATCTATCACCTGGTTAAAGGGAGGGAGACATAACTCTGTCTATACCTAATTGTGGGAAGTGATTATATTTATCAATAGAATTAGACACTTGTTTAAAGGACAACTTTTTCTAGGTACTCACAGAGATGTTACTTACAGATTTGAATACTATATTGCAGGTATCATGCCAAGTGATTTAAAAAATATCATCTCATTTAATCTTTTTCAACTCTGAAATAATGTAGGACGTACTAACTTGTGAAAAACAAAATGCACCAGAAAATTAAGGAAATAGTTTTGCTTAGGCTACTGTAATAGGGAGAACATTCATTAATAAGAAAAGTTTCAAAACAAAAGAAAGGGGGCTTTGGGATTTTATAGAGGCTGATAAACAAGGAAGTCATCCTTGATACTTATGGCAGGCCTGAGGACAGAGGAAGAAGCTTCTTCTCTGAGTCACTGAGGCAAGATAGAGGTGGGTTTTATCTCAGAATAGGCAGTGTAATGAAGAAGGCCTTAATTTCCCTTCAGCTTGAACAAACTTTTGAGAATGTCCTTCCCTGACTTCATTTTAGTAGAGCATTTATTTTAAGAAAATTCACAATTCTAATTTTTTTTTTTTTTTTTTTTGCCCCTTTAAGATATAAATGTTCTTTCAGACCCTTGCTAGTTTTACAACCCAGGAATGTCTTTCCGAAGGACCTAAAAGCCATGCCTTTGAAATATAATCATCAGGAAAAAAAAAATCTTAACCAAAAATTGATTAACAAGCTTTTTGTTCTAATTGATCAGTGGGGACAAACAGTTCAACTAATCCTTTGAAATAGCTGTCTAGTTTTGTTATAGGTAAACAAATGGGGCATCCTGAAGACTTAGCTAAATTATTTGGGGAAGGGTGGTGGTTTCAATTAATTGTACACTGGAACAAAAAAGTGTGGGAATTTCTTAACTATTGTTTTCCAGGATCACATGACTTCGATAAAGTTCAATAATGTCAAAAGAAAACTGAGGTTCATACTTGTTTAGAATCCTGTCAAAAACTCACAGATATTAAAGGGATCTGTTATGTTAATTCTAACTACTGTCCTCTACTACTTCTTGACGGTTAAGAAGGATGATTGAATGATGAAACAATCTGAAATAGACTATCAAAATATTTACCATAACTGGTTTTTTTGTCAGCATATACTCAATCTTTGAATGAGAGTAGTGATACATTCAGGAATAAGGTTTTCACCTCACCCCCATGTTTAATTGTCTACTTATCTTTTGAGATATACCATTTTAAATTTTGAATTATGCGACTTGCATACAAGTCATCCTGCCTCTTGCAGAGTTTGAACTCATCAAATCTATAAATTTTGTCAAGTTTATTTTCATATCTCTGCATATTTTGTATAACACTGGATGCAGAAAATCTTTTTAAAAGTCCCTAAAAGTTGAAGGGAAGTTAACTATCTCCAGTTGTTCCCAATTCTTACTTAGAGTCTCTTGATTTCCCAAGATATCTGATAGATAATGCATGCTATTGCTTCATAAATCTTCCTACATTTTGTAAGAAAGTACAGTTTCAGTCTTTTAAAATCCTTAGCATATTTTCTATTGCTGAACTTAGTATTTATCGATTTGCTATTATACCTATAACACTTTTGTGACCATGTTTTCCAAACTAGGTTTTTGATTTTATTACAGAACTGAGATCGTATCTATTTGCAGATGAATAGTTGTCTTAATTCAGTACACTTAAGTTCAAAACTTCAACAAAGACTCCAGAACTGCCAGTTATTTTTTTTTTTTTTTTGACTGAAGTCAAATACCTATCTTTCTGCTCAGTGACAGTGCAAAACCTTTAAAATTCTCAAAATTCCTATACATTTCCTACCTCTTTCTTTGTTAGCTACCTTAACTTTGCTTCTTTGAGAACAGTGAGGCCATCTGATACCATCTTCCTTAATTCTGCATCTTCCTTCATCTTTTGCAAACATCTACATTTATATTTCTTTACACCCTTTTCTTTCACACATCTCTACATTGCTCCCATGCAAAAAAAAAATAATAATAATAATAAATTCCCCATGTCCCCTTTATTTCACCCACTGTATAATCATACCAGTCTCTCTTTCCATCAAGAATTTCTTAAAAGTAAGTAAGGAAGAGAGTAAGTGATAAAGGATAGAGAGAGGAGAAGAGCACTCACTAATCCTAACACATCAACACTTTAAAGTCTGGAAGAGAAGAAAGATCTAAAAAATCTACTTTGTATAAAATGGATACAATTTCAACAGAGATACTGAGACATGTAGATTAAAAAAAATCAAGAAAGGGAAATAATAGCTGTCAATCACTGAGAATTCATTGGGCAAAATGCAGGTACCATGTTGAATACTTAGCATATAGTCACAGAGGTAGCACTTGGAAGTTAATTAACAATATAATTCATAAAGGTTGGCCACACTTTTTTCTTAGTATAGTTGTGGGAGATAAAAGAATAATAGGCTGGTCCTCCCCTCTCAGAGACCATAAAATATTTAGGAGGTAAACCTAATATTTATGAAATAATACAGAAACAGATATGAACTTAAGGTATTGGGGAATAAAGTATCCAGAAGAATAGCCATGAACGATCTTAACAAGAATGAAACAAAAGATATTGAAAAGTTAGTGTGATTGAAAATGGTGTGGAAGGAATTCTAGACAAACGTGAAACTTGAGCATTAGAATAAAAGCTGGAGTGATTAGAATCTACCCTCTCCATGCTGAGTGTCAGCTCCTAGATCAGAAATCTGTATGAAAAGTAACAAATAAATATAAATCGTTTGAATGGTTTGGGTGGGGACAGTCTGCAGAGATAGTTTAAAATACACATAGCATTTACTCTTTATGAAAGTCAGACAAAAGTTAAGACTCATGAACTTTTTTTCAGGCTAACTAGAACTAACTTATCTCAATCAGAAATAGTGCCAAGATATGAGTCATAGATTTTCAATAAAATATGGTTGGGAAATGCCAAATGGAAAAAACTCAAAACTCAATTTTCTTAATTTACAAGAAAAGAAACATCAGGAAGACTTTTTTTATTTAAGAAAGCAAAGTTTGATGCCTTTATTTCTTATCAGATAATAAGCACACTACATTTTTCATAAAATATAACTTAGTTATAAATGATTTGAAGTTTTAGTACACAATAGCAACTGCACACACCAGTATAGAATTGCTTTATGTGTTATATAAAATAGTATTAAGTCTGATATTTCCAACTTATATAATAAGAAAACTAACAGCAAAAATATTTTTTAAATTTCTTTGTTCAAATTTAGCAACTCTTATTTTAAAGGAACGTGAAAGAAACGTATTGCATTATGTCTAATGATTTTTACCAGTGGGGAGAAAAACTAATTGTTAAAAACCAAACATAAATCAAGGTATTTCACACATTTAATATTTAAATTATGTTGACATTTAAGTGAATCAAATTTTTTTCAAATACTTAAAAATTAATTCTGTATACTAACCAGCCTAACCAAAACTGGATGCGTAAACCTGGAAAAAATATGCTTTATTGCTTTTAACTAAATTATAAACTAATTGTGAGGCTGAAAAATTATGTTAATTTTTATGCAGCCCACTGCATAAGTCCTTTAAATTGAATGTACTGTATTTTTAGGAGAAAACACTGCCTTTTTCAGTAGTGGTGAGCGAGGGTTATGGAGTAGGAAGGGAGAACTATTACATGTAAATATTAAATACCATCTTTGTGTAATACATTTATAAGATCAATAATTATATTTGTGTGTTACATGTCATTGAGTCAGCTTCAACTCCTGGAGACCCTACCATGGGTGATGTACACAATGTTTTGTCCTCAACAGCCCTGTTCGGCTCCTAAAGATTCAATCCTATGGCTTCTTTATGGAGTCAGTCCATCTCATGTTTGGTCTTTCTCTTTTCTTGCTGCCTTCTATTTTTCCCAGCATTACATTTTTTTTTTTTCCTTCCAAAGTACCCTGTCTTCTCATGATGTGCTTGAAGTAGGACAGCTTCAGTTTTGTCATTTGCCTCCGGCAATGTTTCAGGCTTTAATTTGCTCTAAGACCCACTTGTTTGTCTTTCTGGTGGTTGGGTTTCCATAGAGTTCTCCTCCAACACCATATGGCAAACGGATCAACTTTTTTTTTTTTTCCCCCCTATCAGCTTTCTTCACTGTCTGACTTTTGCATCTGTATGCAGTAATTGGGAAGTAGGGTGAAGATGATCTTAGCCTTGCTCTTTACTGACACATCTCTCCTCGTGATCTTTTGTAACTTGTGCTTTGCTGCCTTTCCAAGTTCTGAATCTCAGTCTTCTCTTGATTTCTTATATTATTTTATATATAGAATATATTTTATTCTATATACAAATAAAACACATGATACATGTATATAGAACTTCATTATGATAAAACAAGTTTCAGAGAAGCTATTTAAATTGACCAATATGGTAATTCTAGTAGGTATAGTAGGTATACTAGAATTAGTAGGTATAATAACTGTATGATACTATAATCTCTATGCTACACTGCTTCCTTAACATAACATTTTAAAAACAACCATACTAACAAATTCCACATCAAAGAATATTTAAAGTAAAAGATGACAGTTTATAATTAGTGTTTTACATAGATCATTTTTATATGTTTTAATACACATTGGTTAGAGCCACCAATTTAGGCTTTAGGAGTTGTACTGAATTATTTCAGGGACTGCAAGCTGAGTAATAGGATTTATTTTTTCTATTTTTTATCAATAAAGATGAATCCCCTGTATTTCACAATTACCATTTTTATCTGGAATTTTGTAACTCCTAGCAGAAATCCCCTTTAACAGTCCCACCCCACATTCCCTGGATTGCTTGTGTCCATTAATTCTTTGTCAATCAGCAATAAGGAACTTCATTGAAAACCTACAAAAACCATTCAAAAATCTGTTATCTTCAACATTTTCCCCACCCTAAGGTAAAATGCTGATTGTCTTTCTTATTTATAAGACTGGAGAAAGAGTTGAGGGAGTTAAAGGAATTTTATAAGTTAAGACTTGGCTCCAATTTAAGCCAGGGGATTCTGTGGGTGGATACATTTGGGAGTCTAGATAATTAGAAATTGGGAGAAAAGATTTTTCTCTAGAAGTTCATAACGGACAAAAACCTGAAATGGCAGCAGTTATTTATCATTGACTGAGTACACAGGAGAATGTGCACAATGTCTGCAACTACAGGCTATAGTTTTCAATTTCCTAGAGCTAAATGTTTACCAAAAAAAAAATATGAATAAAAAGAAGAGGCCTATTATCAACAGGATTTCTTCATTCAGTATATTTTTACATAAGACCACTCAATCTGCATATGTCAGGGGCTATTAGCAGTCTTCTGTTAACAGAATACCTGCCCTACTTAGCAGGTATTTCTTGTTCCTCATTAACCAAATGATGTTCAGGTCATATATCACATCTCTGACAATAATGCCACTTTCATGCTTAACTGGTTAAATAAATGTGTACTTATGGAACTATGATGAGCTACTACTATAAATTCTTGTAATCATGGCATTTGCCTGATGTAGATTGGGATATTATTTGATCTACTGTAAGATTTAATAACACTAAAACTTAATGTAGCATTTGTTCAATATCAGTGAGGATCCCTCCAGATGTTAATAACATTTTATATAAAATGTTAGAAAACTCAGTCAGTCTTCTGAATAGTCTGTTAAATGAAGGCACAGTGTTTTTTTGAGAAATATTATCTCTGGCATTAATCACAGATACACTGATAACTTGCTTCTGAGTGGAGAGATCAAAAACTTGACATATGGTAATTAGTAGAATTTATATCTTGCTGTGGGATATTTACAGTAATGAGTACATTCTCAGAATACTTTTGGATCACGGCAAATATTGGCTCATTGAAAATCAAGAAAATCGTGTTAGAGGAAGAGGAAAGATATTAATAGTTGTCTTAAAATTCTTACTTTAACTTCTTTCCTTCTAATTAGCATTTTTTTAATGAGTGCTAACAAAATGAGACTTTGAAATAAACTACCAAAAAAAGTTCTTGAAACCTCCCTAAAAAAAGTAAACTAAATGACATATGGCAAAATTTTGACGTGGTAAACATTTAAATGTATTAGATTTTAATATAAAGAACTTTTTACATATTAGGTATCAAGTCTGTGGTAAATACCAGATTTATTACTAAGGATTAGATTTGGCTGCATTTAGCAATAAATAAATGAATAAAATAAAAAATAAGAAAATAAAAATAGTGGCTTGAGTAAGTTGGAAGTATGCTTCTTATTCACCTCAAAGAAGCCTGGATGTAAGTAGCCCATGGCTAGTACAGAAGCTCCACAGTTACCAGGGACACACACTCATTTTCTTCTTTTCCATTGTTCTAAATCAAGGGTAAAGAAACTTCTTCCTAACAGCCTGACAGGAAATGTGCTAGGCTTTGCAGGCCACACAGTCTCTATTATAACCAATCAACTCTGCTCTGTTACCAAAAGTACCTTTGCCATTGTAGCATGAAAATGGCTTTAGACAATATCTGCTGGAATAGGTATGATTGTGTTACTATAAAACAGTATAGACACAAACAAGTGGTGGGCTGGATTTAGCTCATGGGCCATAATTTACCAAGCTCTTTTCTGCAATGTGCTTTTATCCTCAAGGTCAACTCATTATCCAAGATGGCTGTTAAAGCTCTAGATAAATTATGCAAGTGGAAGCCAGAGACCCAGAAAAGGTAGAATGGCAAATGAGTTTTCTTCACAGTAGAAATAGCTGCTTTTAAGTTGATTTCAAAGAGGACTCACACAACATTTTTATTCATATCTCTATATAATAAATAATTTGATAATTGTCCTTTGTTCCTGAGAAATAATCATTAAATCATTAAAATAAAAACCTTGGCTGGACTTTGTCCCTGATTCCTGAGAAGTAACCTCTAAGTCCTTGGAATTTCCCTAGTGATGGAGGTGTCTTAGTTATTCATGGTGGACCCCTAGGACCAAACCTGATAGTTTATGCTAATGAGATGACTCATGGTGAGTCCCTAGATTGTTTATGTTAATAAGATGACTCTGGATGAGGGCCGTCTATTACAGAAAAATTAAGCATGTAATCTGAGGGTTGGACCTTTGAGCCATGTGATTTCAGCCTGGTATCCAGGAAGAGGAGAGGACTGGAGATTTATTTCAACCATGTGGATGATGATTCATCAATCATACCTATGTAATGAGATTCTGATAAAAACTCCGGGAAATGAAGCTTGGGTACACTTCTTTGGTTGGCTCGTCATATTGTCACATATTGATGTTTTGGGAGGCTAATACATCTTAAGCACAAGAAAACTGCAGATTTTGGACCTTCCTTGACCACACACACCCTGTCCATCTCGCCTCTCCCTATAGCTGTTCTGATTTGTATCCTTTTGATAAAATATTAATAAAATCATAAGTATCGTGCTGTCCTAACTTCTGTGAGTCATTCTAGCAAACACTGAACATGAGTGGCTAGTGAGAACCATTACATTTGCAGCCAGTTGGTCAGATGTGGGGACCCTTGAGATCTAGCACTTGAAGTGAAGTGAAAACAGTCCTGTAGAGAATTATGCCTTAACATGTGAAGTATGACCCTGTACAGCACGGCGGGAGGAATGAGTTGTGGAAGACCAAAATTGGTCTATTAGAATTTATTTGGCACATTTGAACAGTGGGAGGTCAGATTAGAAAAGACCATAACCTCCTGAGCAAAAAAGGGCTATGCAGTTTTATAGGAGGGTGTAAATGATGTTGTTCCCCCTTCAATGCTTCAGGGGATTTTCATTGCATTGTCTCTAGCAACCAAGGGTTTTGGGGCCTGACCAAGCCCTCCAGCTCCACACCCTGGCCCCCAAGCCTCTGTCCTGATAGCCCAGGCCCACCCACGTCCACTGATCACAAGCCCCAAGGAGACAAACAGGATAAGACAGGATAAGATGGTTTCTGCATTCCAGGTGGCTTCCCTAGGCCTAAGGCAAACACAAGGGGACAGGTACAAGGTGAAAAGTAAGACAAGATGGCTTTTAAGATAAGAAGGTTCCTGTCCTGGTCTAAATATGGCCTAACTGACCAGAATCTGGGTAGTCAGCTTCAGAAGTCATTGCAATCTTATTTGCCAGAATTTAGTAATTTGGCTACACCTAGATTCAAGTAAGATTTTTAAACTCATGTCCATCATACCATCTGTAGGTAAAGAGCAGTGCTGCCCACATTTCCAGTAACTTTAAACTAAGTATTCTAGACTCTAGCTTGAATTATTTGGCCCTCTTTCATCAAAAGACTAACAGTACCAATTATGTTTCACTTTTTGGTTTGTCTCAGTTATCTCAGTGAAAAGCAAGACTGCATGTTTATCCAAGAACTCCTGGCATTGACCTTTCCTTATGAGTCAGTTGAAAAAAATAAGAAATTCCTTATCTTCCTACAACCACATGCAAAACCTACTTCTGTGTATATGCATATTTTCTATGTTCCTTTATATTACAAAATAAACATAAGAAGTCTTTGCTCTATCAAAAAACAAACAAACAAACAAAAACCAAAATCTCTCATCTTAGTTTCCATTTTCCTATCACTTGTAACTTGTTAGGGACTTTGCTTCATAATGTATATATTCTCTTTATTACAGTAATCTCTACTATCTCACATCAGACAAAATAAAACTAAAAGTGGAAATTTGAATTTTAAGTTTATATCCTACTCCAATTACTGTCCTAATCCTTTGGACACTTTCTTAGTAAAACCTCTCAACATGTGCCGGAAATTGCTCCTTGCATTTCCTTCCTCCAACTTTACTGTGGCTTCCATTACTATCAGTTCATCAGGAAATGCTCTGGTTAACATTATCAGTGATTTACCATTGTGCCAAAAGTAAAAGTGACTATTCTGTCTTCTATCTCAAATTTTATCAGCTCTTGACAGTGTTGACCAAGTCCCTTATCTGTTAAATGAGATACCATACCTTTCTTCTTTTTCTCTAATTTCACTAATCCTTCTGCTTAGTTCTACTGCTGTCTCTCTCTTGTTTACATAGTCCAGGGATGCAAGAGAACCCCCAACGATCGGTTGTTAATAGTTCCCATTATCTCTATACACTTTTTTTTTTTTAACTAGTCAGTTTCCAGGTCTCTAGCTTTGAATACATTACAAGTACAGATGATTATCAGAGCTGTAGTTATGACTTCTCTCCTGAACTTGAACCTCATTCCAAGCTTCCTAGTTACCATCTCCATTTGTGGTTCTGACAGATACCTTAAACTTTGCATGTACAAAAATGGAGTTCTTAATAAACCCATAGCTAAATCTTTCTTATTCTTGCCTTCTTCATCTCAGTAATATCAGAATCATCCTACCAGTTGAACAAACCCCAAACCTTAGAGCTATCTTTGATTTATCTCTTTCCTTCACCTATCACACTGAATCCATTACCAACTCCTGTTAAAATAATGTATAGAATGTTGCATGCATTCAGTTTTCCCCATCTCTATTGCCAATACTGTTGTCCATTTTACTTTTATCTCTTGCTTGTGTAGTAAAATAGGCTCCCTGCTTCCAGTTATTCAGGCCTGTTATCTATTCTTCACACTGTTTTTTAAAAATTAAATTATATCATATTACTTGCTTGATTAAAAATCCACTAATAGTTCTTCCAACTGATGCTAGTAGAAATCAATGTTCCTTTTTCATGTCAGAGACAGACCTACATGCCAAGTTCACAGTTACCTTTCTAACCTCTCCATTTCCTCTTTGCTTGCCATATTCAAGTCACAAAGCTTTCCTATTTTCTGAGCATGTCAAACCATTCCTGTTTCAAAGCCTTTGCAGTTGACAGATCTGTCTGAGATATTCTCCAGATCTTCTCATGCCTGGATCCTTAATACTATTCCAGTCTCAGTTCAAATGTTAGAGCCTCTGAGAGCCCTATCCTGACAAACATTAAATTAGCATCACCCTGTCCCTATGGCTTTGTAATAGGGATTCTCCTTGTTTCACCTGTTTAGCAGTTAGCACTAAATTTGTTTTACGTCTTTAGCTTTCCTAGTTCTATGATGGAAAAAAAAAAAAAAAGAGAATCAGTAGGGATCTTGTTAAAATGCAGATTCTGATTAATAGGTCTAGGGTTGGGTCTGAGATTCCACATTTCTAACAAGCTCCTAGTTAAACTATATTTGTCTAGGGATTTCATGTCTCCAGTTTTATTTGTTGTATATCTTCTTTTAGAAGGTAATCAGAGTTAATCAGTTAGGGTTTTGATACAGAATATAAATAGATTAAGCATTAAATTAAAACTGACTTGCAGATTCATTTAGCCTAATCAGACTGACCCTATACAGAGTCCCCAGGGGAATGACTTTTAGGAGCTCACCTCAGAATTGCACCCCAAAGGAGCATATTGTACTGATAAGATCAGAATGTTATCTGTTGAAAAGGAAAGGGCCACTATAGTGGTTGGCTTCAGAATCAAACCGTTTTGGTATAGTCTGCAAAGTGGGGAAGCCACAACCATAGCTTCTGATAACGCTGCTATGCTAAACACCTGGATAATAAATAGCTCACACCCTGCTTCTCTACCCATTTTATTCACTTCCAAATAAGGATCTAGACAGCTATATCAAAATTACATCCAGACTCCTTCTAGGTGTAAGGGAGTCATAAAATTTGGCTTTTATTTCTATAAGCTCTGCAATACAAAAAGACATACTAGCAAGAGGTCAAAAAGAATAAGTGAATTAATCAACTCATCTGCCCATCAGGGCCCCAAGCCAGTACTATTTGTTTGTATCCCAGGGTTTTATATGGTTTTCATTGAAACATCTCTTAAAATTTTTATTTACTATGTTTCCTTTTTTCTCCATCTAGTTTCTATATGACTCCAATGAGACTCTAATATAGGAGAAAAAAAATGAGTGTGAAGTAGGATGCACTACTCTGAATAAATCTCTTCCTTTCAAGAACCTAGAGGTTTGGTAGATCAAGCTCAGAGTGAATTATAACCCAGGAGGATTCCCTATTTTCCATTGAATATCCATCTAGGTGCCCAGATCCCCAAAGGTATTCACTCAAATTTAAATGCCATTGAAATGAGTTAGGAAAACTGGATTATCTGAGGAAGGAGCACCTACAAGTCTTCCATCACTTTAGACGCCATCTGCAAGTTTAAGTTGTCCCAAGGCCACCCTATTCAGACCAGCTGGCTACAAATTCAACATTTCCCGCAGTCATCCTCAGGTTCAATTAAACAACTCCAGGAACTTAGAGAAATGCCATATAGTGTTATACTTATGATTACAGAATGAAAATTCTAACCTTCCAAAGAAAAGACACACAGAGTGAAGTCCTCAGGAATGTCTTACAATTCTGTCATCTATGTCTAATAATATCCATGCAGTATTGCCAACCCAGGAAGGTAACTTGAACTTTGGTTTCCTTAGTTTTTATTGGGGCTTCATTAAAGAGGCACAGTTGACTGAGCCATTGCCCATGTAGGTGAGCAAAGCCTCAACCCTCCAATCACCTGGTTGGTCTTTTTGGCATAGCCTGCTCCCAATCCGAGTCATCTTGTTAGCATAAATTATCAGGTGTGGTCCAGGAGCCTACTGTGAGTAACAAAGACACTCCTATAACTTGGGAAATGTCAAGAGTTTAAAGATTATCTCACAGAATCTGGGACAAAACACAGACCTCTCTTTGGGTAAAATTAATTCTTTACGACAGAGCCATTTTTGTCTATAAAGTCCTTCTTGACTTTGTTTACTTATTCCAAGAATACATCATGCCTTTCTCATGCTACAAAAGCATATTATTTTCTTAATGTAGAGAAACTCATACAAAACCAGCAGTTTAATTGTTTCTGGCACATGTTTCTGTCTCCCCTGGCAGATGGGGGGTTCCTAGAGAGCAACAGCTTGTCCGCCTTGACATTCTCACAACCTAAAATGGTATTTTGCGTGTAAAGAACCCCCCCCCACACACACACGAGTGTAGGGTGATCCAGGGAATTTCATCACTCTCACGTACATGAGTAAAATTGTAGAAGCATAAGCCTTACATGCCTTGTTAATAGGCAATTATAAATGACATCTTTAGATATAAAAAAAGAACTTGTTCTTACTTGCTGCTAACCATACAAAAAAATGATCCAAGAATGATTTATTTATTTATTTATTTATTTATCTATCTATCTATCTATCTATCTATCTATCTATCTATTTATTTATTTATTTAGGACATCTAAATATTGATATTTCTCATTTTACTGAGGACGTTGACGAAACCAAGTACAGGTACAGAAAAGGGGAGAGAAAGTGCCTGAATCTCCTGGCCCAGAGATGCCTAGAATACCTGACGAGCTCACACCGTGAGAGACCCTGAAGCTCCTAAAAGGAACACGAAGATCTTCCTCAGCACCCCGTAAGCACAGTGCCTTCCTCTGTGCTTTTCCTCTGAAGCACAATTTGACCAGGATTATTGACGTAGTGGCAATGAATTTTGATCTAAAAATTGACTGATCTCATCTATAATTGGCTTTAATATAGTTGTAAAACAGGAAGGTAAAAGCTTCCTTTCGATAAGACTTGAAAAAGTACTAATGTGGTAAGTAGCATATTTGATGCTTCTTCTATTAAAGCTCTTTGCTTAAATGGAAATTGACTATATAACTATGTTTTCACAGTCTGAGCTTTTCAACATTTGAGTAGTAGCATGGATAATAAGATTCTGCATATTGAGGTTTTATGGAAATAGACCACTTTCAATTCAAACACTAGACTTTCTATAAATGGGAATTTAATTACAATAAGATTATGCCAACAACTTTTGTAGTTTTTGTGACTATAGCAAAAACAATCTCTACCTAGTGCTATGAGGAAATTCAAATCTAAGTACAGATATCCAAAGACAAGCTAAGAAAGTCTAATGCTTTAATCATTATAAAAGAATTAAGAACTTACTATATGAAATTATAATTCATTAATTGTGATACATTTTAAATTCTGCTTCACATTTTTGCTGCTTTCAAGTTCTCATATTATCTAAATATGAATCATTTTGGGTAAAATGGATAATAAAAATTCAGTCTACGGAGGGAATTGCATCCCCCACCTACAAATTCATATTTTGAAGCCTTAACTCCCAATATTACTGTATTCAGAGGTAGGGCTTTTAGGAGGTAATTAGGTTTAGAGAGGTCATAAAGGCAGGGTCCTAATTCCACAGGATTGGTGGCCTTGGAAGAAGATGTGATCTCTCTCTCTTTTTCTGTCTCTCTTTCTCTGTCTTTTTCTCTCCTCCTTCATTCATGTGAGGAGATAACAAGAAGGCAGCTGTCAGGAAGCCAGAAAGAGGGCTCTCACCAGTAATCAAATTGGCCAGCACCTTGATCTTGGATTTGTAAGTCTCCAGAGCTGTGAGAAATATACTTCTGTTTCTTAAGCCCCCTAGTCTATAGTATCTTGTTAGGGCAACTCAAGCTGATTAAGACAGTTAGCCATAAACCTTTTAAAATGTGTGTAATACAGAATATTATTTACATTTAAGACAAAATGCTAATTATTTAGCTTCTGATTTAAAAGGGAAATATAAGCATGTTTTAAAAATATATGTTACAATATTAAACATGTTTCTTTTTTATTTATTCATTTGTTTTTATTTTGGGTTCAGTTCCGATGTGGGATTATGAGGATTAGTCAAAGATACGAGTGGATGATGTTGATATCTGACTTACAACAGCAGGGAGGTCTGTAGAAAAAGTGTAATATGACTGAGAATTGGAATACGCCTTCTCATTGCCAAGCAGACGTGTTTTAAGAAAAAAATTTGAAAACGCAGAAGAGGGTCACAAGGAGATGATATATAAATACATTATCTCATTTATTTCTTATAAATAATTTTATAAAATGTAATAGGAGACAGTCCAATGCCGGCTCAAGACTGCTTCTACTTATTAGATGTGTGAACTGGAACAAGTTACTCAACCTTCATCTACCTCAGGTTCTAATCTGTTAAAAGGAAATGATAAGGTTAACCTGCTTTTGATAAATCCCTAGTTTAAAGAAATGAAAATTAACTCAATGTGCCAGCTACTTTGTGGCAGAACACAGATTCAATATCAAACCCTTTTGCAATCCAAACATCTGAATTTCTACTAAAATAATTTTAGCCCTTACAGTTAAGTAATTTTTTAAAAAGAATTCTATATAAGACTTCAACTTTTAACATTCAGACCTAGAAAGGGTAACCCATACATCCATTATCGTTCATGTGTATTTCAGCAGTCTAGCTGAAGTTTCATTTCTTAAAATCTTGGCAATTTGAAAGTAACATCACTTGTGTCAGTGTTGAGCAATGAGGAAGGATGTTTATAATACATATGGAGGCAACACAGAGAATGACCTACCGGGCAGATTAGAAAAATTCTGAGATTGCAGAGTGAAAGGAAATGAAGAAGAGGAAGGATTCAGGAGTGTGAGACTGAAAGAAGAATATTGCCAAAGGTTAGTGAGCAGGTTTGGGAGCCAGACTTCCTTGGTCCAAATCCCTACTGTTTAAACTTGTGAAAATTTCATGAATTGATATATGTATATTGCACAGTGAAATGCATGGCACATATTAGGCATATTATAGAGGAAATTTTAAACATGAATGTTTTGAACATGTGGTCAAATTAGCCTTTAGTATTATTGTGGGAAAAAACGTTTAATTTGTAAAAATAGCATTATGGATTGACTTGTGTCCCCAGCCCCCCAAAGATCTGTTAAATTCTTAAATTACAATGCCTGTGAATGTGACCTTATTTGGAAGTAGGGACTTTGCAGATTTAATTAAGATAAGATGAGGTCATTAGGGTGGGCCCTTATCCAATATAACTAGTAAGAAGAGGAAGAATTGGACACAGAAATACCCAGGGAGAAGAGCAAGTGAAAATAGAGGCAGATATTGGAGTACTGCATCTGCAAGCCAAGGAATGGCAAAAATTGCCCGTAATCACTAGAAGTGGAGGGAGTCATGGAACCAGATGCTCCCTCAGAGCCCTCAGACGGAACCAACACTGCCAAAGCCTTAATTTCCAATGACTTCTCTCTTCCAGAACTGTGAGAAAATAAATTCTGCTATTATATGCCTCCCAGTTTGAGGTACTTTGTTAAAGCAGCCTTAGGAAACTAATACAAAGAACCACCATTAATCACTGAGTTCTGCTGTGTCTAATACTTTTTATTCTAAGACAATCTTTTATATAATTAATGCATCATATAAATTTCAAAAATTTGCAAGTTCTGGATAAAGATACACTAATTGTAAAAGGCAAAAGAGAACTGTACTAAGTTGTGAAATTTTGCTTTTACTGTTGAACACATTGGCTATGTTTGGTTGTTGCATATAGACTGCTGCTCCAAAATGAATGTATTGCTTTCTTGAGTTAAAGCAAAGACTCTCAGTTCTGATTCCCTCTTCCATATTTGAAATTTAAAGTGGTACTATGAGCAAACACATATGGGTACACCGTAACGTTTCCTTAAACAGAGAATCAACTGGGATGTTTTTTGAGGTGTGTGTGTGTATGTGTGTGTGTGATGGAGGGATTCATGGAAGTACAAGAGACTGGCAGGTATTTGATCTAGAAAGTTTTATGACCTTGTGCGAGTCACTTATTTGTGCTTCAGTTTCTTCTGTTAAAAGTGGTGTTGGGAAGAGAACTTACTTCATAGGATTATTGTAAGGACATAAAGGGCTTAGATGCAGGGTACAACTTTATGTACCCTGTTTCCCTGAAAATAAGACCCAGCTGGACAATCATCTCTAATGCATCTTTTAGAGCAAAAATTAATATAAGATCCAGTCTTATATTATATCATATTATATAAGACCCAGTCTTATGTTGTAGTAAAATAAAACCGGGTCTTATTTTAATTTTTGCTCCAAAAGATGCATTAGAGCTGATTGTCCGGCTAGGTCTCATTTTTGGGGAAACAGGGTATTACCTTTCATTATCATCATGACTATCTAATGGACTGCAGGATACAAAGGTTTTACCATTTTGTGATCCAAATTCACTGAGATCACACTGATGATTTCTTCTCCCTGAAATCAGTATTGCTTTCCAATCCATGAAAAAGAGTGTCTCTCAGAGCAAAAAGAAGGTTGACCTTATTATTAGTAAGTGGGAAGCTCTGCGTGATGAGTCTTTTATTAATTCATTTATTCAACAAATATTTATTGAGCCATCTAGCAACATGTTAGACATTTTCTATATAAGAAATCTGTGAATGAAACAGATACAATACCTACCTTCAAAAGAATTATAGTCACCTATTCTAAGTATTGTGCCGATGATGTTGGTTTTCTGGTGATTCAAAATCTAGTGGGGACCAAGGAGACAAAAAAAACACCAAAAAAAAAAAAACCACCATGGTTCCCTACAACCTGCAAATGGATGCAACAACTTTATTGGTATGATGATATCTTCTCATAAAGTAAAGCATTTTGAATTGTCACCAAATTTCCTGTCAAGGAATTGAAAATCATCTAGTTCAATTCCCTAGCTACACAGGCCAGCCAGAAGCTGAAGCCTTTGTATAGTTAATGTACTACAGCTAGTTAATGTGCAAACTGGAACTAGCATCAGATTTCATTGATGCCCCGTTTAGACTTTGGTCTCCAAGATGGGCAATCACATCACCATTCTTACTGATAATGGTGACCTAACCTCTCCAATAGCTGGTGTGATCTGTTAGACTAGAGTTGCCAAGTGTAGTTTCCTGGATCAATGCTAGGTAGGCTGCATAGTCATCACCCCAAAAGGGGGATATTAAAACTGTGATTCTAATTCAGTAAGTCTGTGGATCCATGTTTGTAAATCTTTCCAACGGAAGCTTCAGTGTTATTGGCAGTAGATTATAAAACCATTGAAAGGCTTATGCCAGCAAAGGTCTTATTATGAAGAGATTCCTCCTCTTGGCTGAGGAGGCAGTAAAAGGCAGTGGAAACTGATCACGATTCAGTTGATAGACTTTTAACTAGGGTAGAAAACAGAATGTTTTTAATGCGTCTGTAGAAACTTCCTTCTGATGAAAGTGGAAAAACAGCATTGCCATGATGAACTATCCAGGATAGAATGATAAGATCTTTAAAATGGCCAGTGGGGTTCCCTATCCCACCAATATGTTTATTATACATATGCACTACAGAAACAATGAATGAAGTATGCTATTATATGTAATTGAGGCACTCACAACTGTCAAGATAAAAAAACAAAAAGCAATCCAAAATCTGAGGAAGTGAAATTAAAAGCCTGTGGGGGGGGGGGGGGGAAATATATATATATATATATATTTATATAGTGTGTGTGTGTGTGTCTGTGTGTCTGTCTGTGTGTGTAAAACTAAATGATTCACAGCCTATGTTGTTATATCATATCAACACATTTCCGCAGATGTAAAAGCAATTTGAAGTAATTTGCATTCATAGAAAGTCCTTCTATATATGTTTGTATTTTCAAAGTAGATCCATCATCTACTTGTGTCATAATCTGGGAAATTTTAAAATGTGATTATAAGTAAAAAAGCCTTCTACCAAAAGAGTCATACCGCTGTCATGTTGCCTTGAAAACAGTTGTCCTAAGGACCACCCAGATATTTTTTGGAACTTATATTATTTAGAAATACTACCATAATTAATATCAAGAATACAGTGACTTCTGTTTTTTAAAAAAAAGTTTTGCACGTAAAGCAAAAATTGGCAAGTATGAACCATTTTGCTGGTACTGCAAAAAGTTGTAATAAATCACTTTGCACTGGGATAGCGTGCTCATTCTCACCGTAAGTAACAAACAATCTCCACCCGCAAAACTTCTAGTGTATTACACCTAAGCGCTCATTAGTGCAATAAGGTCCCCAAAGAAAAATCAGACAAGCTACTTTCAACTCTGTGAACTGGAGTACCTGAGGGGAATAAGATGAATGAGGCTTCTTCACTTGTGGTCTTAATAAACTTTAGACATAGAACCTAGCTAGAAGGAGGAACACATAAACTTTTCTCTTCATAGGTTAAGAAATAAAAAGGATAATTATTATAATACTGCAAAAAGTGTCAATAATAAAGTTCATTGGTTAGAAGTACTACTTAAAAAAAAAGTTGATATGAATCTGAAAGTCACAGATTTAATAAATAGCTTAAGAACTTTTGTGCTACTTGTGGTTTTTACGTTCTGAATATATATAGACTTTGGAAAAAAGCACTTGTTCTTTTTACCTTTTTATTTGATCTAAACATCTTGAACACAATATAGAGAAAATACATCATATTGTCATTCTCAGATATATCAAAATTACCTAGAATCCGTATATACTCCATGATGACTGCAGAACAGTTTTATTCTGTTTAATAATATGATATCAGATTACTTAAAAAACAAATTTATTACTTAGAGAATTTTATACACTTTGGAGAAATGATGACAGGAAATGAAAAACAAAACAGAACAATTTTCTCTTACTTGAACAATACATATTTATACAATTAGCTACACAAAAGCTATACATATATCAAGAAAACTTATGAGTTTCTACTTTCACATAATTTTGCAATTCTAAATATATATGTGAAAATAGAAAGTATAGAGGTCAAAAATATGTCTATTTATTAGAATATACTTTCTGTTTACAACAAAATGAAAAATAGCAAAATTTGTAATTATATTTTGAATTTTAAATGTAAACACTAATATTATTTTAACATTTTACATATAGTCTTTAATCTGATTCTTTTCCTTCATATTTGAATTCAGAAGTAATAGATTAAACTTAGTTAAGATTTTAATATTAGGGTGTAAATTTTCACAAGTTTTATCATGCCTAGTAATTTCTGTATTTTTCTAAATAACAATTAAGTTTATGAATACTAGATGCAAGAGAATCCCAATAAAAATAAGTATAAAGAATGAGAGAAAAAAATGCACCTTCTTATATAAGAAATATAGAAGTATGGCACTTCTAAGATGTTTTCTATTCAACAGCTCAGAAAGCCAGGACTCCTTATGGGCTCATAC
Source organism: Rhinolophus sinicus (assembly GCF_057876585.1). Taxonomy (NCBI): domain Eukaryota; kingdom Metazoa; phylum Chordata; class Mammalia; order Chiroptera; family Rhinolophidae; genus Rhinolophus; species Rhinolophus sinicus. The sequence goes on from NC_142501.1 coordinate 195,515,923, forward strand.
GTGATTTTCTTAGCACTTCCCTCAGGTCAGCAAGTTGGCTGCAGCAGTTTCAAACTGACATATCCTTTCAGAAAAGCAATGCCTAAATCATAGTAAAAGGAATGCGAGTACCTTATGTCCATTTTTAAGAAGAATGCATGGTTTCCTATAAATCTTTAGAAAATGTTTCATTGTATCTCTTGGATTTATCTTGGTCACATGGCTGTGTAAACTAGCATCTGACATAGAGAATGAAAACATCATGACTGGCTTCTATCAAAGAAGATTCACACTTGACTGGGGCCCTCAGTTCTCCTGAAAGACATGACTTTCTGTTCTGGTAGAGAAGAATAAGTCTGTAATAATACTTAAATCTGTGCTTGCTGGCATTATTGAGTTCATTTTTCCAAGAAACTTTTATGAGGTAACAAAAGCAAAATACACTAAAAAATCAAGTAATTGCACCAATAAACATGGACCAAAAAGGTAGGACTGTGAAACTGAAACTTTGGAGGGCAGAAAGTATCACCTCATATTAGTTTGAAAATATTTTTGTAGTGGATGCATACAAATTTGAATTTTATTCATGGCAGTGAGTTAAAAAATGTATATTGCATAAAATGCAATTTTAAAAGAAAAATCTATCAAGTCAGAGCTTACATTATGCTAAAGTTTTCTGTTATATTATTAAAATATATTTTCAAAATACAAAACAAAATATTGAGGTCAGATATCAACCCATGGTGTTTTAATTACCTCAAGCAAATTTCTAGGAGTTACAGGAGTCTCTTGGGAGTACATAAATGCTGCAACTGTTTCTGCAAGCTCCCAGTTTGCTCTTTAACTATAACTATTTATTTATTTACCAAACAGATAAATACTAATAAATCACTATGAGTTAGGCATAGAACTATGAGGCAACAGATGCTGCCCTGCCCTTACGATGCTTACAGTGTATTAGGGGAGACAGGTAATATACAACCTGAAGAGAATAAAGCATGATGAGTGTTACCATAGGGATTATACAGTGTGCTATGGGAATAAGCGACTCAACTAGTCTGCAGGGTGGCATCAGAGAAGGTTTCAGTGAGGAAAAACGATTTATAATTAAATCTGAAGATTGAGTTGTCAGATGAATGGGGAAGATGAAGAGCATTCCCAAAGGATAGAAAGCACAAGCAATGTTCTGGAAGCATTCCTCCTTCCAGTGGAAACTGAATATGGCCAGAGAGTAGGATTTGAAGGGAAGATGTAAAAATATGTCTGAAGATACAGTCAGCATTCAGACACCCCAGGGGCTTGTAGAGCTCCTAAAAGAATTTGGACTTCATTCTAATGACAATGGGACATCATGTAATGGTCCTAATTAAGGAAACACATAAACAAACTTGTATTATAGAAATATCCCTTGGTCTGTGTGAGAAAAGAGTTAAAGTATACAAGTCTGAAGGCAAATGGGAAGGTTGCTTTAAGAACCCAGGATAGACATAATCACGTTCTAAGCAAGGCTGGCAGCAGGGAATTTTAGGAATTAATATATAGGATACAACTTTAGATGCCAGCAATTCCTTTTCTGGGTATATGCCCTAAAAATTGAAAGCAAGGTCTTGAAGAGATATGTGTACACCCATGGTCATAACAACATTATTTACAACAGTTAAAACATGGAAGCAACCCAAGTGTGTATTGACATATGAATAGACAAGCCAAACTTGGTACACACATGCAATGGAATATTATTCAGCCTTAAAAAAGAAGCAAATTCTGCAATATACTACAATATGGATGAACTCTGATGATATTCTACTAAGTGAAATAATCCAGTCACAAAAAGACAAATATGAGATTCCACTTATAGTTGGCATTTAGAATAGTCAAAATCATAGATACAGAAAATAAAATGGTAGGGGTGAGTGGGAAACAGGAAGTTACTGTTTAATTGGGTATGAAGTTTCAGCTTTATAGATGAATAGATTTACAGAGATGAATGGTGGTGATGGTTGTACATTATGAATGTATTTAATACCACTGAATTGTACACTTAAAAATGGTTAAGATGATAAATTTTGTTATGTGTATTTTATCACAATAAAAAGACAAAGAGAAACTGTACTACACAGTTACTAGGGTCAGTATTTTTAGAGGTGGTATTTGTAGCACCATATAAAAATTTTACCTAATAGTGTGAAAAAATATTTCAACTAAATGTTTCCTATGACCTTGAGAACAAATTTTCCCCTTATTATCTTTGTTCATATTTCCCAGATAAGGAAAAAACAGAAAATTGTTAGTTTATAGAAAGCATAATAAATAACCTTCCATAAATGTCTTTCCCCATTTTTATAAATGTAAGTGCTTTCTAAAGGAAGTCTAGAAGGTATAATAGTAGCATTATATGACTGGGTATAATGATTATGAGCATCTACTACTTATGACATGTATTAGAAAGAAAAAATACATATTGATTATTAACAGAGACTGAGAATAGTTTTACACAACACTAGCTGGGATTCAACTAAACAACATATATTTATTAAGCATCTATACTGTTAAAAAATTTAGGCCCAGCACTAGAAAGGATTTCAGAGAATTAGACCCATTCTCATAGTCTATAATATTTTTTAAGAAAAAGTGACACACAGGTATCGTATTTCACATAACATATTTTTCCTCATTCAACTCTCTATATACATGAACATTGAAAATTATTTTCAATTAATTTTGGAGATTGAAAACCATAGCTTCAGAAATTTGAAGTAGGGCAGAAATTTGAACCCATGTACCAAGACTTCTCATCAGGGTTTATATACAGTACAGTGTGCCTGTGCCAAGCAGGATAGAATATAAATAATGTGATAATAAAGAGCAAGACACACTTACTACAGGGGTCCTGGTAGTCATGAAAAGCTTCGTAGAAGAAGTGGAAATCATAAACCATGAAAATGCATAGCAAGTCTATACAACAAGAAAAAATATATATAGGGAGAAGGGAAAGATTTTAGACTAAGAAATAGGGTGGAAAAGGCTTTAAAACAGCAGCAAACCAACCAAAAACAAAAAAAAATTTGATTAACCACGCTAAGCACAGAGTGCACAGTGTCCTGTTACATTTCTCATGGGGGAAAAAGGTCTTAATAAGGTTACTAAAAGGTAAGATAGTCTTTTTCTATTTTTTTTTTCACTTTTTTATTAAATTGATAACCACTTAGCTTTCCTAAAGAATGCTCTTTAAGCAAATAATTATACTGTATTTGCAACTAAGAATCAACGTTAAAGGAAAACATACTGAAATGTCAAATTGAGAGTGATCTCATTAATCTTTTCAATAAAATGTCCCCCATTTATGATGAATCTAAGCATTGGTAGCGGAAAAAATAATGGTTAACTGGGCTTTCATCTGGATTCTAAGAAGATAAGCTGTAAATTCAATGCTCCTCTGAACTCATGGTTCCTGAATAGAATCGCTGACGTAGCTTGTGCTATTTCTCTTCTTAGTTCCATTAGAACATGCAGTCCAAAGACAGAGACATTATTAGCATCTCCTCAAAATGATGCCTTCTTCTGCCAAAGGTTTTTCTTGGTTGACCTTAGATTTTTATAGTGCCTGTTTTCTTTGCCTGTTGTTCTAAGCTTTGTAATGGGTAACCAGTAAAGTCCTAAAGAATTTAACGGTGATTGTCAAATATAGTGCATCAAAATGTGTTTTAATAGTCTTTAAGGTGTTGGACAATGATTTTAACTTACTTTTGAAAACTCTTAGAAATGTAATGTTCTCTCAAACAATGTATTTAGAATATTAAAAAAAAAAAAGAATTAGCCTGAAAAAGAGACGCTTAGATAGAGGGAAGGCAACAAGTGGCTATCTGTTCCTCTTAGTCCCCTGAGTACTGAAGAGATAAGGATTCAGGGAAAAGGCAACAAGATTGAAAATAAAAGGTAGGAAGGAAAACTGAGAACGCAGACAGAATGGATTTTCCCTGGAAGCCAAACAGTAGAACTCCTGCCTCTGTTATATCTCTTACTTACTAAATTTAGGGCTCCTTTCCTAGAGCCTCCGGGGCTTTCCTTACCTGCGCTGAATGTTTTCCCATTAAAACTCTCAATCTTTTCAAGCTGTGGGGTGAAAGAGTGTGTTTTATTACTCTACTGCTTAGAGGAAAATTAAATCTGCAGTGGCTTCCAGAGGGGGGAAAAATCAAACTAAAGATTCTTCTATCACAAATGAGAATAATACAAGCAAAATAAGTCAGTATAAGATCGCTCTGAGCACAAACACCATTCCGTTGAAAGCTTCTTTTAAAAACAACCATAAAAGAGCATTCACTTGTCAATGTTACATTCTTTGGGAGTTAGGAATTGAAAGGGTTTGCACTACTTACTATAATCAAAGAATCTAAACATAACATGAGTTTTTAATAATCACTTAGTATAATCCCTCTTTCAACAAATAAAGGCAATGCATCCTGGGAAGATTAAGAACTCTGACCTTTGAGCTCTCAGTCCTGTACTCTTCAGTGCATTGGGTATGGTAATTTTTTTTGATGTTTTATTTAGACTTCCTTCCAGTCTAGATAATTGCATAACTGCCTCGTGTAATTTTACAGCTATACTCAGTCTTTTGCAAGGTTTTTGTTGAATATTTTATGCTCATTAACAATGTATACTACTGTGTTCTTCCTTATATATTACTGTAACAGGACAATTTATTAAGATATTAATTTTTGTTTTATTATCCTGGTATTCTCTCCACCCCAGTTATAAGGAGGTATACATGCCTTATGAATATTTGTGTTTCTAGGGCAAAAGCAGACTTTGACAGAAGAAGACCAGATCCGAAGATTACTATATATAGTTATGTAATACACAAGCCTGGGCAGTGTCATACACTTGCAAATTACATCACCTAGGGTCGTTTGGTGCCCAGTCTTTAAAACTCTTTGGGGTAGCACTGCTACATCTTATTATTTTTTTTTTAACTTTTTTATAAGAAACTTATTTTGTAAACCCAAAGGTAAATAGGGATGACATAGGCAACTGTAAATGAGAGACGCAGACTGACTGTAAATATGCACACATTTATTGTATGAAAGAAACGCTCCTAGTTCACATAAAATTAGGCAATTCTACTTATCTCCAGTAGATTTTTGACTAGTCCGCATTGCCAAATCTACAAAATTTTCAAGGGAGTATAAAAATCCATAATTTAGAAACATGGCTTAATTAGTAAAATATTGTGTTGGTCAAAATAAAATATAAGTAAAACAAAACCTATAGAAGACATTAAAGCCACACACTTTAAGGTTGCAATCTCTGGTGTAATCACTTTCTTGGTATTGTTCTAGCTGAAACGAGCTGACACAAAGAGATGGTGAATGACTTTGATGGAGGAAAGGAAAAGAGGTAAACTGTTGGAAGAGAAGGGTTAAAGCCCCGTAACTGAGTACAAGGTTAGGATTCTGAGATTCCCAGGAGGGAAACCCTAACTCATTACTTCCTTGGGTCTCTGGAATGGATGAGGACATTCAAAAGGGATGCCTGCAGGATGAACTTTGGAAGCGTGAACCACACGTTTTTCAGCTACCTTGGCAATCATCCAAAAATAAGTACTAAAGCCACAGAACAGCATATCTTTAATGGAAGATGCAGACTTGACAAATAAGCATAACAAATGATGAGTGCTGACCACAATTCAGAAAGTCCTTTATAAGTTTTGTAGTGTCTCAGATCAGTTGTGGTATCCTCAATGGGATGGAGGATGTCCCCAATTAGGGCTGAGAAGGACCTCTTTGTCACAGTTGTGAGATATTAAATTTATTAAAAAATGCAAAATTATACCTAATAACCCATTGTATTAGTCTGAGAGTGTTGCTATAATAAATAGCACAGACTGGTTGACTTATACAAAAGACAATTATTTTCTCAGAGTTCTATAGGCTGCAAGTACAAGCTCAAGGTGCCAGCAGGGTTAGTTTCTGGTAAGGTCTCTCTCTTGGCTTGCAGACAGCCACTTTCTCCCTGTGTCCTCACATTACCTCTTCTCCGTCTCTTTGTCTTATTATAAACACATTAGTCCTATTTGATTAGGGTCCCACATTTATAGCTTTATTTACCTTAATTTTCACGCCGAAGCTCTTATCTCCTAATATAGTCATATATTTGGGCTTGTACTTAATGAATTTTAGGAATATGCAATTCAGTCCATAATGCTCATAGCAGTTTGAATGAAAGTATGCAGCTTGTTTCTATCCAAAAAACTTCAAAAGTAATGGTAATATAATAAAAAACAAAGCTATAAGTCCAAAAGGAACTGAAGAATATTATAGAGGTGTCCTGGATGAGAAATGACAATAACATTATAAAAATTAAAAAGTGGACAGATGTGTGGTAATAGATTTTTTTTTTTTTTTTCATTAACCATGCTCTGGCCAGTTTTACGAAAGGAAAAATTTGCATGATTTATTTTACACCAGTCTGTTCTGGCATGGCTCTAATAATATCAGAATTGCCTGGACCAGTGATAGCCAGTGTGCATTCTCTGTAGTATTTTCCACATGCTGTGCCCAATTCAGTTTTATTGCCACTGCAGTGGTGACTACCCATCCTGGCCAACATGGCATAGTACTATATTTCAGATTTCCTCAAGGCTGGGCAGTAGTTGGCAAGAATGACCAGTTTCACTTTGCCTGTCTGATCATTTTCGGAGTCTGCTTGTACCCACACGCACTTCCCACATTTCATAGCAAGGTGGAGCCTAGATTTGATGGACTCAAGTGACTTTTTAGTCTTCTCGCAGCCACTATCTTCCTACCTTAGGTGTGGGTCGACATCCAACCAAGAGCAGCTGCCGGTAATAGACTTAATAGAACATTAAATGATCAAGTTCAACTGCCTGTAATACAGGAGGCAAGAAAATTTACAACAGAAGCTTCAAATTCTCCAGATTTGGAGGCACAAATACTCCTGAAGATGGAAATAGTAGTGCATCTAAGAAGGCTGAAAAGAGTAGGGTTTATTGAAAGTATACAATTAAACTTCCAAAACATTTTCTTTTCCTCATGATGCCAAGTTCCTCCTCCTCTTCTGACAAGGTGGGGAAACAAATCATTTTTGGCTACTTCAAGCTGATATACTATAGACTTGGTGACACATGGCATCATCACCAAGAGTGACATTAATGCATGAGACTGAAACATGGGATTATCTTCTGAGTAACGGAAACCCCATTTTACTTCCCGTTTTCCTATCCCAGAACACTGACATACAGAATTACATTCAAGACAAGAAACTAAAAAGAAAAAGAAAAAGAAAAAGAAAAAATATATTAGGAGCAATAGATTACATAAGAAAAATGACTAAAACCAAAAACAAAAAAAATCAAGTAATTTGTGCATCCTGTGATGAAATGAGGCACTGTACTAAAGAAACAACATTGCCAGAGAGCACCCATTCAACTTTTGGATGCCTTCTTAAATATGAATAAATTACCAGGCATTAGAAGGCAATTTAAAAGAGAATTGTTGTTTTTACACCGTGCCTTACACTTTCTTTCTAAGGGAGTTTCATGAAGATAACACTTTGTCTTTCTGCACCGCTTTGTTCACTTCTTCCCAGGATAGGGGAGGTGGCTTTTATAAGTGATGAGTTGGAAAGAACAATTGTCAACGAAAATACTCTTCTCCTCATTTTCTTTGGAAATAGAACTTGCATCATCCCTGGTGTGTCAGCCTAGGCTGAAGCAAGATCTGACACTTTTCACTACTGATGTGCAGAACAATATTTGCTATTTATTAAATTGCTAAGTTGCTGATTTTCACGTGTGCTGAAAAGCAGAATAGGTTATTAGTGTTAAGCCTGGCAATCAGCCCAATATCAGCTTCTGAAAATTAACTGCATTTCCCAACAGGCAGTTTTCTATAGCCCAAGCTATTCTATGGCAAAAGGTGGTAGGAATAGCCACTGTGTCACACTCACACTCATGAAAATGTCTTCTTATAGCAGTGGGGATGCTGTATCACTAGACCATTATAACAACAAAAAGTAGCACTGAAGTGCCAAAAGTATGGACCTCCTAGGGAAAATGGGCTATGAGCTTTGAATAGGCTCTATGAGAAAGGATGACAGCTGTAGCAAGATCTGGGGCCCGGGGTTGCAATCAATAACACATCCTAAACCTTGCCAAAATGAACCGACGCTTTGACTATCACCCTCTGACACTGAAGCTGGTTTTTATACGTTGGTCCCCACCCCTCATGACACTTCCCCAGAATGATAGAGTAAATATAAAATGCCCTTCAAAATCTGTTGATGAGAAAAGTTCCACAACTGAGTGAATGTCTAAGGTCATGAGCTCTAGGCAATTGGCATTCGAGTACTTTGACTGATGTCTGCTGAAGCTGAAACTTACAACCACCCCATCTACCTTCTTACACTCAGATAAAACAGAATCATTGCTTCACATTTTGGCAACTGTAACTATTGACTTCTGAGAACATAATTTTGCCTTGAATAACTGCTACTAAGAATGAGGAATTCACTTTTTTCTAAATGGGTTGTATATAAGGCCAGGGCTTAAAAACATAAAGGGGCTATTAATTCTTTTCACTATTTACAAATAAAATTTGTGAGAGACCATGTCTTGATTCCACACAACACCGGCTTTCTTGAATTACCTGTGCCTTTTCAGTGAAAAATAGTCCAACCTGCAGATCTCAGAGGAAGCCCATTTCTACCTGAGGATTTTAAACCCTTCTAAATGAGATTACTAGAAAGAGAAGTTGGGAAAGATAGCACTTTGCTTTTAATTTCATTGAAGTTCAATTCTTAAGCATGAGGTAATATGATATAGGCTATAAGAGGCATTTATTTATTTGCATTTAAATTTAAAAAAGGGTTTAATTTTAAATTTTTATATTTTTCACTGTATATTTCACAACAGGAATAGGTTATATTCAAGTTTAAAGCATCTCTATAATGCTGAAGATTTAGCTCATTGATTAACCTCTGATAGACTTTGGAAAATGCAGCTGGATCTGATCTGGGCTGCATAGCAGAGTGAATGTCAGATTTTGGTATAGGGTTGACTTGAATGTGATTTATTTATTGCACAGTCCGGATCAATTTTATAGGCGTTTGAGGGCAAAATTTGCATTTCCAATCAGTTTACTGTATGGGTTCCCAAAGCAGAAGTAGATTTGTCATTAAGTTTATAAAGCTTAATCTTAATATCCTCCTTGAGAGAGACCCAGAAATGTGTCAGTATAGACATACTTTTTGGCAAAATTTTGAACATTAAATATATTGCCTAAAATCAAGTAAGACCATTGTCTCCTTTTCACATTGACTTCACTTTCTTCCCAGTTTCCCTCCAGTTAGGTGGTGTTTAAGAATCTGCAGGTATTTTGTGGATCTAAATAAAGAAAAGATGATGTGAGAACATATTCAGTGTGAGTTTAGAGAGATTAAAGGTATGTGGTTCATGGTAATTTTGTGTAGGGTTAACTTACTGCTAAAAGCCTTGGTAAAGAAGTGACTTCTAGTTTAGTGATACTGCCACTACCCACCAAACTGGCTCACCAGGCATGGTGACAAACTACAGAACCAGAGGTAATAGAATTCAAACACTTTCAATGGTGTCAGCACCAGAAGCATGTGGGTAATGGAGAAGAAACAGATTCAGGTATACAGAACGGATAGCCAGGGTGAACCACCAATTATTAGACAGCAGATATTTTCTTCTTATTGCTATCTATTCAAAATTATAGTTTCACCATGTCAGTAAAATACTCATAATGAAGCATAGTCAATTATATCATATATTTTTTGTTTCAAAATATAAATTCTGCAAATAGAATTGATCAAAATCCCTGTTTTTTCCCTAATAAACATCAACAATAACTACCTACAATGACATGTTGTTTGCATTTCAACTATGAATACTCAAAAATATGTTTCTATCAACCATGAAAGCAAAAAAAAACAAACAAACAGAAAACGAAAAAGAAAAAGACTGAAATACTTTACACTATTTCTATAGAAAATTATACTACAATTATTGCTATTGGAAGGGAAAATCAAAGAGAACAAAAGAAAAATTCAGTACCATAAATTATAATATCTCTTTAGAGAAATGAGAGAATAAATTTCCACAATAACACAAAAGCAGGATTTTATATAAAGAAAACATTCAGAAAAAAAGAAATCTTAGAAATATGCATACAGTAGAAAACCACCTGAAGATGGAAAACATGATAGCAGAAATTAAATAGCAAAGGAAGGTTTTTAAGTAAAGTTGAGAATAATCTCCAAGAAAACAGAAGAAAATATAAAAATATATAATAGAAGAGAAAATGTTTTAAGTATTTTAGTGGATTAAACTAGACTATTCAATTTGTCATTAACTGAAAAAAAAAAAATGAGAACAGAGAACATGAGAGGAGAAAATTATAAAATAAACAATTTAAAGATTGTTTTTTTCCAGAATGGATAAATGTAAATTTCCATATTGAAAGGGCTAACCAAGTAGTAATCACACTAATTGAAAAAGTAAACACAGTAAGGTACAAGTTAGGAAATGTTAAAATACTAGAGATGAAAAGAATGGCCTATTGAAGGAAGTAAACCTTCTGGAAAGAGATAGAGAATAAAAAGTTTTCCTATAAAGAAAATGGTATCAGAATGGCACTGAATTTTTGAACAAGGCTGGACACTGTCTTTCCAAATCCTCAAGAGAAATTATTTCCAGGCTAGAATTTTATATCCAGAAAACTTCTCAATCAATTTATTGTCAAGATTGATCAAAATTATTTTCATCCAAGTAGTTTCAAAAACAAAGTTTATTCAAGGCTCTCTCTCTCTCTCTCTCTCTCTCTCTGTCTCCCTCCCTCCTTCTTTGGAAGGTATTGAATGATGCTCTTCACAAAAAAAAAAAAAAAAAATCTGGGATCAAGGAAAACAGTGGATCCAGCACAGGAAGACGCTAAGCAAATGTCCATGGCAGTGGCTTTATGGCAGATGTAAAGAGTGATTTGTGTTCAGATGGTTTAGCAAATGAAAAGTGATTATACTGTATTATGTATCTCAATGATGAATGTATCAGGTTTCTATTGCTGTATAACAAGTCACCACAAACTTGCATACACAAAACAACACCCATTTATTAGCTCATGTTTCTATAGACAGAAGTGAGTGGACTTGATGAGGCCCTCAAAAAATCTATTTAGGATTTCTTAGGGCTAAATTCCAGGTGTTGGCTTATCTGAACCCTTAACCTAGAGGATGTGGGGGAGAATCTGCTTCCCGGTTCACTCGGGTTGTTGGTAGAATTCAGTTCTATGCTGCTTGCAGGCCTGAGGTTCTTGTTTTCTTGATGGCTTTTGACAGGCTCCAT